>NC_073262.2:49453359-49762187 GCF_029289425.2 Pan paniscus
TTGCAACGTGTGTGTATATTCTCAATTACGTCAATATTTCCATTTACGGTTACTCCATTTCCCCATCTTTTTTAAAGCTAATTCTTCCCAACTTTGAGGTTAAGTACATATTCTGTACATTTCTTTATTTTTAAGCTTTTGATTTTGAAATAATTCTAGATCTATAGGAAGTTGTAAATATGGTAGAGAAAGGTGCGATTTGTAGTACTATGTTATTTTTTATCACCTGTATACATTGGTAACCACTGTCCCAATCAGCATACAGAACATTCCATCCCACAAGGATCTTTTTCCTTCTACCGCTTTATAGTCACACCCACTTCCTTCCCCTCGACCATCCCTAAGTCCTGGAAGCTATTAGTTTATTCTCTTTTGGAGACAGTCTTGCTCTGTCACCCAGATTGGAGTGCAGTGGTGTGATCTCGGCTCACTGCAACCTCCGCCTCCCAGGTTCAAGCAATTCTCCTGCCTCAGCCTCCTGAGCAGCTGGGATTACAGGCGTGTGCCACCACACTCGGCTAATTTTTGTATTTTTTAGTAGAGATGAGGTTTCACCTTGTTGGCCATGCTGGTCTCAAACTCCTGACCTCAGGTGATCTGCCAGCCTCGGCCTCCCAAAGTGCTGGGATTACAGGCATGAGCCACTGCACCTGGCCTCCATTCTCTATTTTTAAACTTTTGTAATTTCCAGGAGGTTGGGTTATAGAATCATTCAGTCCATGACATTTTAAAATTGGCTTTTATCACTCGGTGTATGCCCTTGAGATCCATCTGAGTTGTTGAGTGTAACAATAGTTTGCCCTTTCTTATTTCTAAGTAGTATTCCATAGCTTTAAGGTATTGAGGCTTGTTTAGACATTCACCTATTGAGGGGCCTATTGGTTTTTCTCAATTTTGATTATTACAAATAATTACAGTAATTATGAACATTAAAATTAATTAATAAGGGAAAATATATGTCCTTTAGAGTAGCTAGAGATATAGCCATTATAAATCTGAAAATAACTAAGGCCTACCTTCTCTTTGTACTAAATATATATAAAGTGAGACAGGCTGGTGTGATGGCCATTTATGTGTTAACTTGACTAGGCTCTAGTTATTTAATCAAACTCTAATATAGGTTTTGCCAGGAAGGTATTTTGTAGAAGTGATTGAAATCCATAATCAGTTGACTTTCAGTAAGGAAGATTATCCTAAATAATCTAGTTGGACCTGATCCAATCAGTTGACAGGCTTCAGGAGCAGAACTGAGGCTTAATGAAGACATTCTATCTGTGAACAGCAGCTTCAGCTCATACCCAGCCGTCATTCCAGCCTGTTCTTCCTGAAGGCCTGTCATACAAATTTTAGACATGCATAACCAGCCACCCTCATTGTGTAAGCCAATACCTTGCAGTAAATATTGTAAAATATATCTCCTACTAGGTCTACTTCTTTGGCTGAACCTTCACTGAACAGGATAGGAGAGACTTTAGTGATCATTTAGTCCAGTGCGTTTTCCAAATATTCAGTAGTCTCAGAACTTTTGAGATAACTTTGAAATTATCTCTGAAAGTCCATTGTGTAATGCAGACACACAGAACATAGGTGGGTTGCTAGAATTTTTCTTGCTGAAGTCACCTCTCCACTTCCAGGCCAGGTATCGTCAAAGAAAATCCATGTGTCACTTTCAGGAAACTTTTGAATGGAAGACCCTGAAATCAGAAAAGATTTATAATTATTTCTCTCATCTATCAAAATGAAAAAGACTGAATAATTCGTTGTGTGTTTAAAGCTCACTGCTGGCTGTAGGGTAGGAAAAATTGATATTTTATACAGTTTTAATTAGTCAATGAATTAGCCATTTCTATTACAATTTAAAAATGAGAGAAAATATCCAAAACTCCTGCTTCACTCTCACAAATATACTGCGGCATGAATATTAGGATATAAGTGCAAAGATGTGGAATATAAAACTGCTTTCAATGACAGAAAATTGGAAATGGCCTAAAATTATGTAAGTGGTAGGATTATACATTCATTTTGTTGATTCTTTTAGGTAGTTAAATGGAGGGAATTGTATTGATGAATGGTGACCAAATTAATATTGATGTCATATTTTCTTCCACACAGTCTAATTTCTTTGTTAAGTTCCATCTTATTTTGGGGAGTGAGGAATGTTTCCAGTTGTGAGGACTGACCCATTTGCGCAGCTTTTTCCTGAAGTAAAGGTGAAAGAAGGAATAGAGAGTGCTGTCTGCAGGATGCCAAAAACTATCTTTGCTCCCTCTACAAATCATCTCTCTTGTGTTGGTGATGATTAGGCATAGGTGGAATTCAAGTTTGGTAGGACAAAGAGAATCAATGTGGTTGCCATTTCCCTATGTGTTCAGGGTCACAAGCATTTGTGACTACACAGCTGATGCTGTTCTTGTTGTTTGTGTGTATATTATACATGTTGGACAGCACATATTCCCATTCAAAAGGCAGACAGGCTGTTGTTTGGTTGTAGTTTATATATTAAGGGGAAAAAATTGATATTGACATTGTCTCAGTATAAAGATAATTGTGACTTATATCTCACAAGTGACATGGCTGACGTGACTTCTATCATGTTTCATATTCTATTACATTATTGACACTGGAAACAATCCTGACCACAAACCCAGGGCATCACATTGAGACGGTGAGGAAGGCACGTTCTCCCCAGCTCTTGCTTTCTTCCTTTCCCTCTTACTCTCAATGCATTGGGAAATGTGAACGAAACTGCATCCTCCTTGATAGGGAAGCTAAGCTATGGATGAGTAGGGTAATAGAGCCAAAATATAATATACTCCTAAGTTCTGTTGTACTCTGTATTATTCATTGTCTGTATTATTCAATGTCTGCAGTACCCTTTTGTTTTAGGAAAAGACGTTGAAAACCTCTTATTGTTCTTAGATGTTTTCCTTTTCCCTAGTCCCCTTGACTGGTAATAGGAAAGCAGAGACAAAGGCAAAAATTAAAGTGAGGACTCTTTATTTGTGAGGTGCAAGCCCAGGGTTGTGATGGTGGGGAAGAAGGAACATGGGGCCAGGAAAACTGAAAAGCAGCCAGTGCAATGTGTTACTACTTGGGCGATGTGTATCACTAAAAAGCCAAAGAGGAATTGAGGGCTGGAAGTGGGAATCCTAGCAAGTAGCTCACTTCCCCAAGGTGGGACCATGCTTTCAGCAGTACCAGCTCTTCCAGGGATGATCTAAGAACTGGGTTCTGTAATCTCTGAACACTTCAGCCAAGTGCCTGGAGGAGAGGGTTGAACTGGACTGAACTGAATTTGTCTCTGATATAATGGAACTGGAGGTTTGCTTTGGTATTCATTTTAATCATGTTTTGCCATCATAAAGCAAGTAGGGGGCAAAAGCAGTGTGATTCACCTCTTGTCCCCCAGCCCCATCTGGATCTTGACTGTGAGTAGAATGCCAGTGTCACCATCCTCACATGTCTCTGAGACTGCTCCCCTTGGCTCTGTCAGAGGGCAGAGTGAGGTTTGTGTGATTCTGGGGTAATATTTCTGTCCCTTGTCTTCTCCTGTTGGGCTACTGGCTGTGGGTGACCTTGGGTTGAAGTTCCTAAAATTCCTCCATCTGTAAAATGTGAAATATGATGCCTTTGACCTACCTCGGTGTGTGATAGGTGGCAGTGGACTGTATGAGATCTAATGAGTTAACATTTACAAAATGCTAGGAGCTATTTTAGAGAATGGCATTCTGTAAGCACAAAACATCGTTATTCATTACCCAGAATGCACACAAATAAAATAAGAGCGTTTCAGAATAGGAAGACTGATGCAGGGAGCTGTATCTGCCCTGTGTGAAAGACAGGTTGGAGATTAATTCAACGGATAAACTGTTTTTAAAACCCGGCAGTTTCACGCTAATGAAAAAGA
This sequence comes from Pan paniscus, assembly GCF_029289425.2. Classification (NCBI taxonomy): domain Eukaryota; kingdom Metazoa; phylum Chordata; class Mammalia; order Primates; family Hominidae; genus Pan; species Pan paniscus. The sequence continues at coordinate 49,457,267 of NC_073262.2, forward strand.
GGCCCACAGACTATATTTTGGTCTAGCGGTCACAGCAGAACTGGAAATGCCAAACTGGCATGATTCACTTCTAGTGTTCCCTCTCAGTTTTATTGAATACCTCCAGGCTATGCAGCCTAAGATTTCCGGAAGGAAAATAACACTGTATATAAGTGTAATGATATGAAGAATACAGTCTTCTGCATCTGTATCACTCATAATAGATGTGATATAGAGGCTGCCTCCACCAGAGATCAGACATCTGATTACACATCTCTGGTGCTTTCCAACTTGGCTTCCTCACCAGTCAAGTTTAACTCTTTCACTACACACTCTGCTAACCAGATGGTATAATATATTGTATTATCTGAGTGTAGCCTGCTGATGGAAGAACTTACACCTATTAATTTATAATAGTTTGTCTCTCTCCATATATATATGTAATGTGTATATATATTTATATATGTATATATGTGTATTTATATGTATATGTGTATATATGTATATATTCATGTATACATGTATATACACACTGATATAAATATCTGTATATATATTTATATTTACAGGATATAAATATTTATAAGGATATGTAGCTTATGTCTCTATCTTGGTTTTCCATATCGCTTCTTACATTACGAAGAGTTTTCATCTCATATACTTCTTGTGATTTGCCAATTATGTATTTGAACATAATTTACAATTGTATTTATTTTATGAACAAAGACTATGTATATGCCAAATGCTGACCCAATTACTAAAGACCCAACAAGATTTCTGGTTTCACGGATCTTGTATCTAAAAGGGAAAGTAAAACAATAAAAAATAGAAAGCCAGATGGGCTGAGTGCTAGATAGGCAACTGATCAAGTTAACATGATAGAGAGTGAAAGGACAGAAGGGCTATATTTGATACAATAACCAAGGAAGGCTTCTTAGAGGAGGTTACACATGAGCAAATTTGAAGGCTGAGAAGTCAGCTGTGCAAAGACAGAGGGAAAAATCACCTTCAGTAGAGTGGGCAGTAAATGCAGAGGCCTCCAGAAGCAATAGAGCTTTGTACTTTAGGGGTTGGAACAAAGGCCAGAGGCCTGGAGCAAGTGGAACAAAGAGATGAGATGAAGTCTTAGAAGAAGCTTTGCAAGCCCCAGCATGGGGGTTGTAATTTATTCTTCATGGGATGAGAGGTCGTAGGAAAACTTTAAGAAGGAGATTGATGAGATTTTATTTAATAGGGTGTCCATATGTCCTCGTTTGCCAGAGAAAGCTCCAATTTGTGAGTGTTGTCATGGGGAAACTATGACTGGAATAGTTTCAGAAGGAATGGTACCAGCTCCTCCTTGTACCTCTGGTAGAATTCGGCTGTGAATCCATCTGGTCCTGGACTTTTTTTGGTTGGTAAGCTATTAATTATTGCCTCAATTTCAGAGCCTGTTATTGGTCTATTCAGAGATTCAGCTTCTTCCTGGTTTAGTCTTGGGAGGGTGTATATGTCAAGGAATTTATCCATTTCTTCTAGATTTTCTAGTTTATTTGCATACAGGTGTTTATAGTATTCTCTGATGTTAGTTTGTATTTCTGTGGGATCGGTGATGATATCCCTTTTATCATTTTTTATTGCGTCTATTTGATTCTTCTCTCTTTTCTTCTTTATTAGTCTTGCTAGCGGTCTATCAATTTTGTTGATCCTTTCAAAAAAGCAGCTCCTGGATTCATTGATTTTTTGAAGGGTTTTTTGTGTCTCTATTTCCTTCAGTTCTGCTCTGATCTTAGTTATTTCTTGCCTTCTGCTAGCTTTTGAATGTGTTTGCTCTTGCTTTTCTAGTTCTTTTAATTGTGAGGTTAAGATGTCAATTTTAGATCTTTCCTGCTTTCTCTTGTGGGCTTTCAGTGCTATAAATTTCCCTCTACATACTGCTTTGAATGTGTCCCAGAGATTCTGGTATGTTGTGTCTTTGTTCTCATTGGTTTCAAAGAACATCTTTATTTCTGCCTTCATTTCGTTATGTACCTAGTAGTCATTCAGGAGCGGGTTGTTCAGTTTCCATGTAGTTGAGCGGTTTTGAGTGAGATTCTTAATCCTGAGTTCTAGTTTGATTGCACTGTGGTCAGAGAGACAGTTTGTTATCATTTCTGTCCTTTTACATTTGCTGAGTAGTGCTTTACTTCCTTCTATGTGGTCAATTTTGGAATAGGTGTGGTGTGGTGCTGAGAAGAATGTATATTCTGTTAATTTGGGGTGGAGAGTTCTGTAGATGTCTATTAGGTCTGCTTGGTGCAGAGCTGAGTTCAATTCCTGGATATCCTTGCTAACTTTCTGCCTCGTTGATCTGTCTAATGTTGACAGTGGGGTGTTAAAGTCTCCCATTATTATTGTGTGGGAGTCTGAGTCTCTTTATAGGTCTCTAAGGACTTGCTTTATGAATCTGGGTGCTCCTGTATTGGGTGCATATATATTTATGATAGTTAGCTCTTCTTGTTGAATTGATCCCTTTACCATTATGTAATGGCCTTCTTTGTCTCTTTTGATCTTTGTTGGTTTAAAGTCTGTTTTATCAGAGACTAGGATTGCAACACCTGCCTTTTTTTTGTTTTCCATTTGCTTGGTAGATCTTCCTCCATCCCTTTATTTTGAGCCTATGTGTGTCTCTGCACATGAGATGGGTTTCCTGAATATAGCACACTGATGGGTCTTGACTCTTTATCCAATTTGCCAGCCTGTGTCTTTTAATTGGAGGATTTAGCCCATTTACATTTAAGGTTAATATTGTTATGTGAATTTGATCCTGTCATTATGATGTTAGCTGGATATTTTGCTGGTTAGTTGATGCAGTTTCTTCCTAGCCTCGATGGTCTTTACAATTTGGCATGTTTTTGCAGTGGCTGGTACCAGTTATTCCTTTCCATGTTTAGTGCTTCCTTCAGGAGCTCTTTTAGGGTATTCCTGGTGGTGACAAAATCTCTCAGCATTTGCTTGTCTGTAAAGTATTTTATTTCTCCTTCACTTATGAAGCTTAGTTTTGCTGGATATAAAATTCTGGTTTGAAAATTCTTTTCTTTAAGAATGTTGAATATTGGCCCCCACTCTCTTCTGGCTTGTAGAGTTTCTGCCGAGAGATCAGCTGTTAGTCTGATGGGCTTCCCTTTGTGGGTAACCCATCTCTCTGGCTGCCCTTACCATTTTTTCCTTCATTTCAACTTTGGTGAATCTGACAATTATATGTCTTGGAGTTGCTCTTCTCGAGGAGTATCTTTGTGGCGTTCTCTCTATTTCCTGAATTTGAATGTTGGCCTGCCTTGCTAGATTGGGGAAGTTCTCCTGGATAGTATCTTGCAGAGTGTTTTCCAACTTGGTTCCATTCTCCCTGTCACTTTCAGGTATACCAGTCAGATGTAGATTTGGTCTTTTCACATAGTCCCATATTTCTTGGAGGCTTTATTCGTTTCTTTTTATCCTTTTCTCTCTAAACTTCTCTTCTTGCTTCATTTCATTCGTTTGATCTTACATCACTGATACCCTTTCTTCCAGTTGATCTAATCGGCTACTGAGGCTTGTGCATTCGTCACGTAGTTCTCTTGCCTTGGTTTTCAGCTCCATCAGGTCCTTTAAGGAATTCTCTGCATTGGTTATTCTAGATAGCCATTTGTCTAATTTTTTTTCAAGGTTTTTAACTTCTTTGCCATGGGTTCGAACTTCCTCCTTTACCTCGGAGTAGTTTGATCTTCTGAAGCCTTCTTCTCTCAACTTGTCAAAGTCATTCTCCATCCAGCTTTGTTTTTTTGCTGGTGAGAAGCTGTGTTCCTTTCGAGGAGGAGAGGTGCTCTGATTTTTAGAGTTTCCAGTTTTTCTGCTTTGTTTTTTCCCCATCTTTGTGGTTTTATCTACCTTTGGCCTTTGATGATGGTGATGTACAGATGGGGTTTTGGTGTGGATGTCCTTTCTGTTTGTTAGTTTTTCTTCTACCAGTCAGGACCCTCAGCTGCAGGTCTGTTGGAGTTTCCTGGAGGTCCACTCCAGACCCTGTTTGCCTGAGTATCAGCAGTGGAGGCTGCAGAACAGCGGATGTTGGTGAACAGCAAATGTTGCTGCCTGATCGTTCCTCTGGAAGTTTTGTCTCAGAGGAGTACCTGGCCCTGTGAGGTGTCAGTCTGCCCCTACTGGGGGGTGCCTCCCAGTTAGGCTACTCGGGGGTCAGGGACCCACTTGAGGAGGCAGTCTGTCCATTCTCAGATATCCAGCTGTGTGCGGGGAGAACCACTACTCTCTTCAAAGCTGTCAGGGACATTTAAGTCTGCAGAGGATTCTGTTGTCTTTTGTTTGGCAATGCTCTGCCCCCAGAGGTGGAGTCTACAGAGGCAAGCAGGCCTCCTTGAGCTGTGGTGGGCTCTACCCAGTTCGAGCTTCCCGGCTGCTTTATTTACCTACTCAAGCCTTGGCAATGGCAGGGGCCACTCCCCCAGCCTTGCTGCTGCCTTGCAGTTTGATCTCAGACTACTGTGCTAGCAATGAGGGAGGCTCCATGGGCGTAGGACCCTCTGAGCCATGCACAGGATATAATCTCCTGGTGTGCCATTTGCTAAGACCATTGGAAAAGCGCAGTATTAGGGTGGGAGTGACCTGATTTTCCAGGTGGCCTCTGTCACCCCTTTCTTTGATTAGGAAAGGGAATTCCCTGACCCCTTGCACTACCCGGGTGAGGCAATGCCTTGCCCTGCTTCAGCTCATGCTCAGTATGCTGCATCCACTGTCCTCAACCCACCTTCCAACACTCCCCAGTGAGATGAACCTGGTACCTCAGTTGGAAATGCAGAAATCACCCGTCTTCTGCGTGGCTCATGCTGGGAGCTGTAGACTGGAGCTCTTCCTATTCGGCCATCTTGGCTCCACCCCTCAGTCCAAGTTGTTGTCAATTCTTAATCCCTGACACTCATCTGCAGGACCACTGAGCGGCTTCCACCCTTAAGGGGTACAAGGTGCAGAACAACATGCTCCCAGAGAGCTAAGGCACCCCGACACTGAGTTAGGCATTTAGGATGGCAGCATTTTGGTGAGGAGGCATCTTCTCCGTAGTCTAGCCAGACACATCTCATCGCGCCTCTGATTCTGTTTTGATAAGTGTCTTCCTCAGAAGTATGCCCTCAAAATCCCTTGTACTAGGAGGCATTGCTGCCTTAATTGCTACACATCTGCCTGTTGTTGCTTTCTCCTTTACTCTGCTTTTTGGCATTGTGCGCCTTTCTCTTAACTAGTCACTAGTTAGTGGGAAATCACACTTCTTTCCGCAGTAAAACACCACAAGACTCCAGCTGCAATAAAAGCAGAGTGTGCACAAAGTTTGTGGTCACATGGGGCTGCCCTCCCGTCTACAGTACTGCTTGGAGGTGGTTCCACTACCCTGCTAGTTACCCGGAGAGTGTTGTTCCCTTCCATGTGCAGTTCTGAGCTCAGTCCCACAAGTGCCTAGTTGGGCATCCTCTGCTTCAGTGAGCTACAGTAGCGGACCAAGGGGGTTGGGGGACAAAGACTCATCCCATCTTAACTCATCTGAGAGGCTTGAAAGAGATGATGTCTATATTCTAGTAATAATTATTTTGTGTATTTTATTTATTAGAGACGATTATTTTATTCCTCCTCCTGCTCCTCCTCCTCCAACGTCATTGTCTTGCTCTTGTCAACCAGGCTGGGGTGCGGTGGTGCGATCTCAGCTCACTTCAACCTCCACCTCCCGAGTTCAAACGATTCTCCTGCCTCAGCTTCCCGAATAGCTGAGATTATAGGTGCCTGCCACCACGCCAGGTTAATTTTTGTATTTTTAGTAGAGACGGGGTTTCACCATGTTGGCCAGGCTGGTCTCAACCTCCTGACCTCATGATCCACCCGCCTCAAATTACTAAAAACAAACAGACACACAAACAACAAACAAACTTAAGATAGGGCTTGACACCATGATTTAGTGAATGTAAATTAACCAAACACATGGAAAAAAATTGTTAAATGGTCAATATTCTTGCCCTGCTCCCAAGAGAAGGATTAATCAGCATCCGGCCTGTTTGTCAGCATCTTTCATTCCTCTTCCTGAGCCTGCCCTCCCAGCTGCTCACACTAACAGCTGCAGACGTTCTCACCTGCAGCCCCACCCAGTCTTGCCTGGTCCCAGAGCCAGTCACTAATAAAACCAAAGCGTTTCTTATTTGCTTCAATCCTGCAGGTTCCAGCAGAGCTGGGATACTGTTACCCATCTCCTATTGTTTATACTGCTTTACCAAATCTAAAGTGTCTCTAATTACAGGATTGAAAATTATGTTAACTGCCTTTCTCCAAGTGAAGGATTAAGTATGTTTTTTCTGTTCTTCATTCTGCTATATTTCTCAGCCAATTCAGTTGATGAGTGCCTGTGTCCTCATCTATATCTGAACATTAAGTAAGTCTCTGTGTATTACAAATAATTATCAATACTGCAGATAAGGCATTCCTTCCATCCCAGGTTATAGATACTATTGATTTAGTCATTACTTTCTGAATTTCTCATTTTCTGGGCTTGAAGATTTGCTTTGCCCAGCGTTTGTGAGAATTGTGTTGCTGAGTTTTAAATAGAGTCCTCAGTCAACCCTGCATCACATCCCAAGCAGAGAGTAAAGAGAGCATTGTTTCCTTTTTCCAGTGATCAACTTCTGTTTCAGCTTAAAGAAAATCATTAACCGTCCTGTTTGTGGGTGACATTTGATCACTAATTTGCTAAGTGTGGGCAGAGAATGTGCTATACATTCTCACTCCATTTTTAAAAACAGAAATTGCTCAAGTGAAGCCTCATGCCAGCAGGGTTCTAGTAACAGGGTGTGGGAATATATAGGTTTGAACCTGCTCTTTATTTAGAGAGACCACACAATTTCTAGTGAAAATCAGGTGTGAGAGAAAGCAGACTCCTGAAAAATCAAGGCAAAGAGACAGTGTTCAGCAACCTTACATGGAAAAGCCTGATATACAGGAAAGCTTTTTGTTTGTATGTTTGTTTCATTGTTGCTGTTTTTTTAATTTTTAATATAATTTTTTTAAAATTTTCCCCTTCTCCATGCAGTAGTGGCATAGATTTGATTTACTTTTGGTGCCAAATACCAACCAAAGAAGAATCCTTCTTTCTATAGAAAGCCCATACTGAAGACTTCTGGCAAAAAAAAAAAAAAAAAAAAATGTATTTCCCTCTGCCAGTGCTGTCAAAGCAAAGACGGAAAATATCAGGACTGACATACAGTACCTGCTCTCCTATCAACCGTTTATGAACTAAGGCAGGTTACTTAGCCACTTTGGATTCAATTAGCTACAACATTTGCATAATCCAATGTTTCTTTTAGCGCCAGAATTTATAAGATAAACAAATACTTATTGCTTTGCTTAAAGTATTATTGATACTGAAATCTATCAAAAGACCATTGTTCTGTGGGAACAATAAGGAACTGAATCTGTATTAGGCTAATGAAAGCCTGTTTATGGAAAATTTCAGAATATATGAGGAGACCCAAAAGTAGGGTGTTTAAATGAGAATACTGGCCTTTTGAGAATAACAAAAAAGAATGGTAAATATATTTAGGGTTAGTTGTGTAACATATAGTCACTTGTTGTTATCTATTTCCAATGGCAGCAAAAGAAAATGAAGTTTGGCCCCAGCCATTTATACCAGGCTCCCTCTTCAAACTGTAGAGAATGTCAGTGACCACAGGAATAAGGTAGAGAATAAGATTCTGACTTCAGGTGTCAGGCTCTGTGGGACCTTGGGAAAGTCAGATACATGTTTGTCTGGTTTTTTTTTTTCTCTATAGAAAGGGAACAAATAATAGAAAATATTTAGTAAGGTTGTTGTAAGGATTAAATAAAATAATTGTAAAGCACATAGCGTAGCACCTGGTACATAATGAAAATTCAACAAACATTAATTGCAATGATGATATTGGTAGTGGTGGTAGTGGTGGTGGTGATAGTGATGATAATGACTCTCTTTGAAACTAAACCTCATTGGTGTTGTTTACAATGTGAACTGATATAGCTGAGGAGGTATCATATGAACTTCTCAGCGTTCAGAATACATTAAAAGGTACATCTCACTTTCTAGACTCCTTCTTTTGAGATTTTACTAAGCATTTCTTAATGCCACCTGCCCCAAACAAATCACTATATCCCTATGAGGCATTGAAACAGTATATACAAGTTGTGTGTGATCAGAAAATTATAATATTAACATAGGGACAGAAATCAGGCTTCCACTTAGTACAATGAAGCTGGTTCCAAGGCAGTTTACTATGGTTTGGCCATGTGCCTATTTCTGCCTTCTGATCCCTGTGTTTAATTGGAAGGGATTTATCCATTTGTTGGTTTGGCCTGCTATGGACTGGACTCTGTCATCTTTTTTTTCCCCATCCAACCATCTTTATATTGAGTCTTACTGTGACCTGCTATAGAAAAGTTATGCTGTGACTTGTAGCACCCCTTCTCTTTTCCTTCAGGACTAATATAAATTATTACTCTGTCATATTTAAGCAGCAGCATGAGGGGCTGGAGTTACATGTTGGAGCAAACAAAAATGCCCAGTGACGTAGGTTGAAAATATTTAAATAACCTGAGGTACCTGGGATCTTGTTTCTGGGCATTATGGATGGTCTTTGATAATATACAGCTGTGAGCATTCAATTTTCCACAACATCCCATAGTGGCACATCCCTAGCACATTGCTAACCCATTTCATAATTAAGCTTTTGCTTCTTGCTCCTTGGCCCACAAGACACTATTATAGAAATATATAAACATGGTTATAGAAATAAAAGCAGGGATTTATTGTTGTTATTGCCCACACTTCCCAGTAAAAGCTATAATATATGGTGTGGTAATACATTTTATTGGTACACCATGTCAAATGAAATTGCTAGTGCGTAGAGAAATTGAGAGGCCTGAGAATGCGTATGTGTAAACATTCTTCTAGCAGCCAAATTTTTGCAAATGGAGAACCAATGGTAATGAAAGACAGAATAAAACAACTACTTCATAAGCCAAGTTGGACATAGATTTAAGAAAGTATAATTCTCAGTAGTATCTATGAATACCAAGATGGCTTCTGCATACAGAAATTGGTGTGTATCATTCTTTGAGGATGAGAAATCCAAAACCATGATTCCAATGATTTAAAATTTTTTAATAACTGGAATTAAGTTGCCAGTTTTGTTATTTGGTCACATAAATTTTTTTTAAATAATCAGATCTACCATCTGTTATCATCACTGTTTCATAATCAAAACAGTGACTTACCAAAAAGAATTTTAAAAAAGCATTGAAAGTCCTTTATATGTTTATTGGCCACTTGTATGTCTTCTTCACTAATTATCAGAGAAAGCCAAATCAAAACAACAATGAGATACCATCTCACACCAGCCAAAATGGCTGTTATTAAAAAGTCAAAAACAAAAAACAAAAAAACAGATGCTGGAGTTGCTTTGGAGAAAAGGGAAGGTTTATTCACTGTTAGTGGAAATATAAATTACTTCAACCATTGTGAAACGCAATTTGGAGTATATATCCAGAAAAAAGAAAATTGTTCTACCAAAAAAACAACAGTACTAGTATATTGATCACAGTGCAATTCACAATACCAAAGATAAGAAATCAATTTAGGTGTCTATCAATGGTGGACTGGATAAAGAATATGTGGTACACATACACCATAGAATACTGCCCAGCCTTAAAAATGTAATGAAATCATGTCCTTTGTAGCAACATGGATGCAGACTGAGGCCATTATCTTAAGCAGATTAACAAAGGAACAGAAAATGAAATATCACATGTTCTCACTTATAAGTGGGAGCTAAACACTGTTTACTCATGGACATAAAAATGGGAGCAGACATTGGGGAGAGATGGAGGCAGGCAGGGGCTGAAAAACTACCTACTGGGTTCGATCCTCACTACCTGGGTGGCAGGATCATTTGTACCCCAAACCTCAGCATCACACAACAAACTCATGTAACAAACCTTCACATGTACCTCCCAAACCTAAAATAAAAGCTGAAATTAAAAAGAAAATAGAAAATCCTTCAAATAGATTACATGGAACTACTTGAAAAACTCATGATGTTGTCCTTATGTTTTTAATTTTGCTATAGTTGTAAAAGTTTTTGCCAGACTTGCACTACTCCACAGGGCAACATTTGAAATTCATGATACTTATGTTGGTGCCTGTATGTCACCAAGAGTCAGGGGTTTATATTCTTCTCATTCATGACTCTTGGTGAGATTAATTTCTACCCCTGGCTCCATAGGCAGTCATGGAACTGGTATGTATTCAACAGGGCACTGCTCAAGATGAAGTTTTCAAAGTTCTGTGCTAGCAGGAAGACCCTTCTAGACTTACTAGCACATGCATGCTCTTAGCACAGAGGATGCCTCTGAGGGGTGAGCCACCAGTGAGGCCAATCAAGGGGACACTCAATACTTGACAAAGCAGAACCCCATTGTTTGCTATGGCATCTATATTTCACAGTGCACTCAAAAGCAGCTTTTTATTTAGCAATTTTGGGGGGACTCCATTGCTTTATATTACAGCTACTCAGTACCTGGCATAATACAAGCTCATACTATCATTTTTCAAGCCATTAAATGTTAACTTCATTTGCTTGTATGAATTATGCTTTGCTCTTTTAGTTTTGTAATGAAAAATAAGTACAGGTTATGCAAGCAATAACCCCTGTGTACGCAGCAGCTATCTTTCTAAACGGTTTATTATGCCACAGTCTGGTACTCCATTAAATATAGATTACAGACTGTTGAATAAATGAATATCAACTAAGCTTCCCCGTCCTTCTGTACATATCAAGGCAAATAATGAATTGTGGCATCTCATGAAAATGGAAAACTAAGAAGAGTGGGTCAAGAAGTAATTACACATTTGTCTTATCTCATGCTTCTTGCCCTCAAAACAGCTGAATACATCATGTGGCGGAGGGGATGGTGCAAAGATACATCTGATCTGTTATTATCAGTAAAAGCATGCCCTCTACTCTTGTTTTCTTTCTCTTCACAAATTTTTATGTGGGAGGGGCCACCTTGGACCTAGTATTCACTTCTGTTTACTTTCACCAAGCTCTATGAATTAAGACCTGAAAGCTTCATCATAGCTCTTTGAAAAGAGAAAATGTTGTCATGTAATTATCCCTGTCTTGCACTTGGTGCTTGGGTAAGCACTTGCCTCTCTTCACCCATATTGAAATTGGAAACTTCTGAGCCAGAGAAAATAGGACAATGCCATGGCCCAAAAATGAATGGACATTTCTATTCCTTCTCTTCTTCTCTGACTTGAGACTGGTCGCTTCAGTCAGCCTTCCTTCTAGAGGTCTGCGGCCCTTATGAATTCACTCACATTTTAAAGGATGCTTATTTTACAGGAATAAAAAATAAGGAAGAATTTGCCTTCTGGAAGTTAATACCTTGAGTGGCAGGGTAGCGCAGAAGGTGTCTCTTAGTTTACACTTTGAGAGGATAAACAGTGATGCAAATCAATTCTAGTTTTCAGTGCAAGGATTACTTCTACTGAAGAGCAACATAGGTGGTTTTGGTAGTTTAAATACCAAAACGTGCTTCTTAACAGGATTGCTTTATATTTAATCTCATATCTTCCTGCTCCTTCTAGAACGTCATTCTTTCAAGTCCAGTTTTATCTGTTCATTTCCACTTGGCCCTTCACTTCTGCTTTCAAGCATGTTAGGTTTCTTCACTGTTTAAGGAAAAAACAAGGACCTCACCAGTGTTATCCTTTCATCCTTATCTTACCAAAATCCTTAAAGGAGCTTAAAGGAGTAATTTTTTTCCTCTCTGTCCACTCACTGCTCCTTAATCCAGTGTAGTTTACCTTTTTGCTTCTTCCTTTCCTCCCAAACTGCTCCCTCAAAAGTCACCTGTAGCTGCTTGGCCTTTCTATAACACTCAATATTATTAACTTCCCTTCTGATTATTGAAAACTTTCTTCTTCATTGACTTTTGATTCACTCTGCTGTCTTATTTGGACAGCCAACATTCCTATTCTTTTTTCTTTTTTCACTGATATTATTTCTTTTTTAAAATCTCTAAAATATTACTAATATGCAAGGTTTTGTCTTTAAATTCTCTTCCTCTTTTTTTTAAGGTTAAGCATTTTATTCGTATCTTCTGGGAAGGAAGTTTTCTTCCTATTCTTTCTCTCCGGGACAGGCAGACTCCTCCCTCTCCTGTGGCCTCTTGACACCTCAATTGTCTGTTTCTCAAACTAGATAGCTACAGCCTCTTGCATCTTTTCAGCCCCACTGCCTGCTGCATGGCACATTTTCAGTAAGTATGTGTGGAATATGTGGATGAGTAAAAGGGTATGCTGAATTGTTGTCAATAACAAAGTAAGTTTTAGTGCTTAATAAACAGTTTTTCAGATAGACTAAATTGTCCTAACAATAAAAGTATTAAAAACAATAATAAGAGTGATATCTGTGGTCTGGGCCACATCTGGGGGTGGCATGCCTGCTATTTGGTTGTCAGAAATGGCAAAGGGGAATAAGGCTCCAAGAGAGACTTCAAAGTAGCAAAAAGAATGTAACAGGATTCTGGGAGAGATTCTTTCCTATTGACTCAGAACTGTAGCTGACACCTAAATCTTGTAGCTGAAAGAGGATCATTGCCTGTTGCGTGGTGAGTAAATACACCAAGACACCCCAGGTTGCAGCAGAGAAAGAATCTAATAATCATAGGGCAGCTGAATGAGGAGATGAGAGGAAATGTCAACTCTGCCTCTCAGAGAGGTTTGGCGATGGGGTTTTTAAGGGGTGTGGGGATGAGTGATGGACCAAAGTGTAAGGATTACTGATTGGTCAAGAAGTGAGGGGTGATATCCTGGGACAGGAAGATGAAGAAAGCTCATTCCTTTGCTATGTCAGTTCCTTGGTGGGCATCTTTGATTGGTGGGCATCACTTATTTTACTGGAATTCAAGATCTGAAAAACTCAGTAAGCAATTCTTGGGTAACAAGGTCCAGTGTCAGAGAGTCTATTTATAGGAACAATGGGTGAGGAGGTGGTCAGCCTGCTATACATCTCTCAGTTAGCAGCTGCAGGGAAGTGGGTTGAAATGCACCAGCCCACCCTGTTCAGTGCCTATCTACAATTCTGCAGAAAGCCTGATGTGTAATTCCTGTTTACCCTGTGAAGGGGGTTTCAATCTGAGAGTAAAAGGCATTAGGGACCCCATACTTGAGGTTTATAAATATTCACACAGTTAGAAACAGCCCCTATGGAACAGAAAAAAGAAAGCACTGATGCAATTTTCCCTCAAAAACGGCATCTTTTCCTCTTCAATGCCAAAGAGTGAGCTGGCATAAGAACTACTCATAAAGTAATTAAGAGACTGACAACTTTTGGAGAGACATTTATATAGTGATGGACTTCCTAATCTGTGCTATCTCAGCAGGGAAAATAACATTGCTGATTGGTAGGAGGGCTAAGGAGAGCACCTGTGGCACGGATGTAGCCATGTTCTTTGCTGTGCCAGCAGCTTCCCAGGAGTTTAGTGGTCACTGCAGAAGTTAGTTAAGCAGGTAGCCCAACCAGAAGAGTTACTTTTCAGCAGAAGGGAACCAGAATGGAACACCACCGTGGGAACTTAGGAAGTAGTGGAGTAGGTGAGTCCATGACTAGATCTCATGATCAGACCGTGGAATTGTTCCCTGCAAGAAGCTCCAAAGAACCTTTGCCTGTCCCCTGTGAGGGAGCCAGCTTGGCTGCTTGCCATCTAGTATTAGCCAGTGAATTCCTGTTGGTTAAGAAGGAGAGAACTCACACTCACTCAAGTAAGCAGACATGCCATTTCCTGCTTTAATGCTTCCCACTTTAATATACATGAGTAGTTTCTCTGCTGCAACCTGTGCATCTGAGGGAGTGAGGAGGATAGAAGGGTAAAGAGGTTATTCTGCAACCCATCCCTCATCTACTCCAGGAGACTGCACTGCAGAACAGCTGAGCCTAACCTGGGGCTGCAATTAGGGCAGGTAAAGAAGTAAAGGGCTTTCAATTGTGCTTGAGAGTAACACTTCCAACAGAGCAGAAGTGAGTCTAAATATTGAAATGAGGCTTTTTCAAAAGCCAAGAGTAACTGAGAAGTTATAGAATCTGGCCAAGATGTCATTAAGGTATCCATTTTCTACCAAGAAAGAGGGGACAAGTGGTGAAGAGTGGTGGTTTATACCTCCACAGCCTGAGACCCTTGCAACATGGTTGCACGAAGCCTACAACCATAGAGGGGACACATGGAGAGACCACTCTGTATTTTGAAGACAAATCCAGGGACAGACCAAGGTGCTGCCAGGGGGAAGGCCAACACAACCGTTGCCCGGAGACGTCACAATATAATCTCTAAGAGTCTGGCTTTCTGCTTCAAAAATGTGGCCAGTTCACTTTCATTTATTTATTTTTATTATTATTTCAGAAGTCTTTTTATGTCGTAGAGGAAACTAGACCTTGGGAACACTGATTCATGCTAACCCAACTCATAAGAGAATGATACGTGAGACAGAATGTGCATTTGTTTATTAACAATATAGCATTTTATTTCGGGAATCATAGGGGTCTGGACTCTGAGACCTAACCAGATAAATCAGTTACACAAGTGGTCCGATTGTTAAAAACTGCCTTAAAATCATGACCTCAGGATACGGCGGATAAGCTAAATATTGGAGGTATCTGATGACATCAGACCCTGAAACCCTGCCACATGCAGTACCACAATAATAGAGGACTGAGTGCTACCTGCTTTGTGCGCCCAAAAAGCCATGCTTCGGAACTATGGGTTCCTCTCCACAAGACGGCCTTGAGATGGATATTCTAGGGTTGGTCTCTGTGACTCTTACCAAGCTTCAAATACTGAGAACTTCGGTGATTGAGTCATATACTTGCTAATTCAGCCACACTACATTTCTTTTTATTTTATTTATTTATTTTTTTTGAGACAGAGTCTCACACTGTTGCCCAGGGGTGTGATCTTGGCTCACTGCAAACTCCGCCTTCCAGGTTCAAGCAATTTTCCTGTCTCAACCTCCCAAGTAGCTGAGATTACAAGCATGCAACACCACACCTGGCTAATTTTTGTATTTTTAGTAGAGACAGGGTGTCACCATGATGATCAGGCTGGTCTCGAACTCCTGATCTCAAGTGATTCGCCTGCCTAGGCCTCCCAAAGTGCTGGGATTACAGGCGTGAGCCATGGCACCCGGCCTCTGCTACGCTACATTTCTGAGCAACTCCTACATTCCAGAAAGTATGCCAGATGCTGAGGACTGTAATTTAGTGGTATGTCCACTGGTCAGAGAAAAACGTTAAACAAATTAAATTTAACGGGATTTAATTGAGCAGGGAACGATTTGCAAATCAGGCAGCTCTCAGAACTGGAAAACAATCAGAGAGCTGCTCTCTGCAGAGTGAGCAGGCAGTGTTTATGGACAGGAAACTGAAGTGAGGCGCAGAAACAGCTTGATTGGTTATGCTTCTGCAGTTGCCCTATTTGGACATGATGTGATCAGTTGGCAGCCTGTGATGGGCTGAAGTTTGTTGTGTGATTGGCTGAGACTCAGCTACTTCTTACAGGAATATACTGCAAACTTAGGCTTTCTGTTAGTTTAGGTAGGAGGCTAGGTTGCAGTTTGTTAAGTAGGAACTCAAAGTGCATGGGCATTTTTTGGCCAAATTTAGTTTAATTTACCACCACCCATACCATAGCTCAAGAGAAAAGCTCAAGTGGTGCTATTTCCCCAACCTCGGTCAAAAGGCAACTACAGGGTAGGTGGGAGGGGAGCTCTTCAAAGGTGATGCATTGATAGGTGGAAGAATGTACATTCGAGCATCCTCAAAGCTGAAGCCGTTTTCCAACAATCCATAGTGCTTTCACCCAACCACATCTCATCTCCTGTTAGAGGATAACATGCCCTTTGCTTTCCTTCTTGGGCCATTTTCCCCAGCAATTTCCCCTTGAAAATAAAGATATATGTCTCAATAGCCAAAAGAGAAAGAATCTCTTGGGTATGAGTAGAAGAGAGAAGAGTTTCATCAAGAAGCAGTAAGAGAACCTGCCTTAAACACATCTCTCTCTCTCTCTCTCTATATATATATATAAAACGTATATATATATGTGTTCTTCCCCTAAATGCAAGATAAATATATTCTAAATATATATAAATAAATTTATATTATATTTTTTATGTTAAAATACATGTAAATATATATGAAGTATATATATTCAGAATATATACATATTATCTTGCATTTAGAAAATAGAAACTATAAACATAATATGAAAGCCATAAGACATTCATTTACTTCCTTATTTCGTTCTCTGTTAATAATGATAATAATAATGGTAGTAGTTGCAGTAGCAACAGCAAAGTGTTATAAATTGCTTATTGTGTGGGAGGCAGTATTCTAATGGCTGTACCTCCATTGACTTATACATATATCCTGGTATATAGATATTATTAATATTATTTACTATGGGGTAACTGAGTGAATTGCTTATGCCACATATGTAGGAAGTGGCAGCACCAGGATTTTAAGACAGGGAGGCTTGCTTACCAGCTTGTGTTCCCACAGCAACGCTTGCTAGCCCTGTCTCCTTTTCCTTCCAGGACAAAGGTGCCATGTGCCATGGGCTTATGGTAGTGGTGTGTTTCTTAAGCATCTCAATTCTCCAATCCCCTCTGAAATCCACTATGAATATTATCACAGCATGCTCAATAGTTCCTAATAGTTATGAGAAAAAAATGTGCAGATAATGTGGCACATGGAATAAAATACTCAGTACACATAAAAACCCCTGGCAGTCAGGGAACGTAAGTGATTTTCTCATCATTTGCCATCTTTCTTGTTCAACCCAGCAGGAAAAAGTGCACCACATTAATATTTCAATAATGCTCAGAATTTTTAAAATAATTTTAGAGTTTTATATGTGATGGTTTGATTTCCACAGAGAGGTCACAGTGAGTAATGCATGAGTATGGAGAATAAGTCTCCTTCAATATTGTCACCCCTTAATTTAGATGCCCTGGTACTTGGATTTACCTCTGTAATGTTTCTGAGGCTTCATTCCTGTTGTGTGTATACTTATCTGTCACTTTTGCCATACAATGAGGTTTTTAAGTCAAAATTTCTAATGTATTTTTCTATCTTCAACACAAGCACAATATCTGACAATAGACATTTGAAAAAAAAATGAATGAATGAATGAATTAATGAATGAATCAATTTAAAAACATAACTGTTGATCCCTGGGAGCTCTGTGCTTTGACCCAGCCATGTATTTCTCCTTGATGGTTTTTTCAAACATCACCTTCTATTGTTCACCCATGCCCTGCACACTGCTTCAAGATTGAAGATGGCAACTCTCATTTTAACTTGATCTGTGCTTTACAGCCTGCAAAGAGCGTCTCTATAAGGTGTTTGCTTTCATTCATATTCATCGTAAGTTGTGCTTCAGTTTACGCTTTCAAAGTAAACTGATATATGCTACTATTTTGCAAAAGGGCATACCTCCCTATTTTCTGTGAACTTTAGTGTACTGTTGCATGAAGAAAGGACCAGAATGATGAATAGTTGTACAAAACTGAAGCATTGAAAAAACATACAGCTATTCTGTTACTAAATTTTCTGCTCATTTGTAATCAGAAGATAGTCCCTCAGCTAGGGTATTTCTAGGATCAGAAGAAATTTGCAGATAGTAATTGCTGATGCCAAACATCTGGACTCACAGTGGCAAGTCAGGAGATTCAAAGTGAGGCCTCATTAGGTCTGAGAGCTGGTTCTACGCTGGAGGCACCTGGCACAGGAGTTGCTGTGTGTTTGGGCCCTGCCATACCGGGAGGAAACCTACGTGTAACATGCAGTCAGACAGCCCCAAGTGTGAGATGTGGCTCCACCAGATGACTTTCTGGTAGTGTTACCTCGGCTAAATTCTTAACATTCTTTTATCTAGGAAAGGGAAACAATTAGCTCCGTAGCTATTCAATTCTGTAGAGGGGAATAAATATGGTGACATATGAAAAGCACTACAAGTTGGCACAAAGTATGTGTCCCACGAATGCCACTGAATCTTATTTCCATTCTTATATTTATAGTTAAGCATCAAATCTCTGTAGATCTATTTCTTTTTGATTATCAAAGTGCTTATTAAATATGCTTCATCACTGATATTTAATTTCACATTTCTGCAATATTTTGTAATTGAGTGTGTGCACAGGTAGCTATGCAACTTGGAAAAAGGGGTTATTCTCAGTTGCTACTGATTTATGGTCAGTGGCAGAAGAACTGACCTTGTCTCTCTATAAAGTTGAAAATAAAAGAAGAATATAAAAGGGCCTGTATATTTTTAGTTAGATAAACCCTTTATCCAAGATGCACCTTTGAAGTTAGCTGTGGGTATATCCAGCCACTCACATCTGTGAGTCATCAACTAAAGAATAAAAACATATATACAAAGAGCACATGACCTTCTCACTCATGTTGCTAGTCGTCTTGTGATGGTAAAAATCAAATTAAATGTATATTCTTCACTGAAGACCCTAGTATTTTTAACCTTCAAGAGAAGTTCTGGAAACTTTGCTTGTTAGGATGAAAAGCTTCAAGCAATTATAGTCGTTTCCTATTTTTCTGACTAAAGGCTGTCTTTCAAAAAATTCTTCCTCCTAGCTCTTTAAGTTTTTAAGCTGCTAAACTCTTAGTCTAGGTTTTCTTCCTTCTCCTTGAATCAAATAGGCACCTGATAGTCCCCTCTTCCATGTTGTGTGTTCCCAACATATTCTGTCCCATCAGCAAAAGTACAGCCATGGTGAGCTGTTGGACCGGGACTTCTCTTCTTGGCTCCTCCCCTCTTTCTCTTATCTAGCTTTGCTTGTATCAGGCTTCTTTAAAAAGAGTGAACTTTGGTTTAGGATTCTTGTTTCTGTGAAAACCTGGTAAGTGAGTTAACATTTGTGGAGGCTTTGGGACATCAGATTCTCTGAACAAATTTAACAGCTGGGTGACTCAGCACAATGACACTATTTCTTCTACCTCTGTAGCATTCCCTGATCTTGAGATATGCTTCTTGGAGAGGATATTGAAAACCGAAGCACTGTTTCTCTACAGATGGATAATTTCAGGATCAGAGGAATAAATAACTTCTCCTAAATGACAAAGAGGGGAAGGGCAGCTGGACTAAAATCTTCCAGCTGACCACTGTGTCATCAAGGTAAGGGAGAGGATCTCAGAGCCGCAGATGCTGACTGCCAGTCCGCAGCTCTGTGTCCGGGCTCCAAGACCTCCATGTTGCCGTGCACCACCTGCTCTGGGCTGGGATGTGTTTCATCTTTGTCGCTGAGAAGAAAACAAAAATCTGCCTCTTTTAGGCTTCAAAAGAGAAGCAAGTAACAAGAGCAGTTGAGCAGGAACAAAAGGCGAGAAACTTCAAGCATGGTTGCTCATTAAGGAAAGAACAGCCGGAAGATGCACAGCTGCCCAGCCCCATGTTGAACAGAGAGAGAAGGGAAAGAGCGCACTGAGCTTCATCTGAAGCCACCTGGGCCAGGCTCTGCAGCTCACTTGGTGCAAAACGTCCAGGTCCTCCACCTCCCCGACTCTCCCAAGGCCCCTGGTTTATTTCAGAGTCTCTAAGAGTAAATTCCAAGTTTTCCTGAATGTGTCTCTTAAGCTGCTATACAACACCCAACACTCTTCTTTCTCTCCTGTTAAACAGTCTCTTTCATTGATGTCACCCATGAAGGCTTGTGAAGGATTTCACCTCTGTCAGTGCGGCTGATGCCACCTTCTGCAGCTCCTCCCTATCGAGAAGCATGGCTGGAGACTGTGCTGCTGCTACTGCATGGAGCTCACTCCACTAAGGCCCAGCATAGCTCGCTACTGCCTCCCACAACATGGCCTCACGCACACACATAGACAGACACAGATACACGCAGAGTCACATGTAGAAACACAGGCAGAGACAAACACAGCCATATACACACATAGACAGACACATACAGAGACACATGCAGAGACACACATACATGCAGAGACACGCAGAGAGACACAGCCATATACACACATAGACACACGCAGAGACACAGGCAGAAATACACAGTCATATAGACACAGACACACACAGAGACACATGCCGACACACCCAAAGACACGTGCAGAGACACATGCTGACACAGAGAGATACACACAGTCATATACACACAGAGACACAGACACACAGACAAATGCAGAGACACAACACAGCCAACACACACACATATAGACGCATACAGCCATATACACACACTCACACATATAGATACACACAGCCACATAAACACACACACATAGACACAGCCACACACACACACTCACACACACACACATAGACACACAGCCACATACACACATTTACACACATAGACACACACACAGCCACATACATACACAGACACATATGGGCATACACATATACACACACACAGAGACATCCACAGAGAGATACACACATAGACACACAGTACATACACACAGAAACACAAGGACATACAAAGAGACACACAGAAACACCGAGACACACACAAATACACAGATACAAAGACACGTATAGCCACACACAGACACAGATGCACTCACAGACATATTCAGATGTATACATAAAGACACACAGCCACACAGATACAGACAGACACAGATACACACACACACACACATATCCACACATACAGACACAGATAGATACATACACAGACACAAATACATGGAGCCACACACTGCCTTACACACATGCACAGAGCCTCCATCGAGGTGCACACACAGACACACACAGATGCACCCACAGGCACACATGCAGCCACACTCACAGTCTTACATGCCCATGTACCTTTAGTCCACCCCCATCACAATGACTTTACCAAGAGTGCTGCCTTATGTTTATTTCTCATATAGACATTTTCATTTTTTTGCATAAAAATACCTTATTATCCTTAAACCCTCTTCCTTTCAGGATGAGGAGCAAGACTGTTGGGGCAGGAAGAAAGAGAGTGGATAAGAAGGCCAGTCTCCATGACACCTCCATCTGCTCTCAAATTCTCTATGTCCATTGCCCCCAGTACTTAGGGCAGTGTAGGTCCAGTTCATGGCTTTCCTTCTGGAGAGAAGCTCTCCTATCTACCGAGTCACCCCAGGCCACCTAGCAAATGTTATAGGGCCATGGGGCATGCCCAGTAGCCTTCTTTCCACTACTATCTATCAGAGCCAGCCAGGTGTGAAACCTCACAGGATTTGAGGCAGTCAGAGCCCCTTCCCTGGGAATTTGGAATCCACACGAAGATGGTCTAGACTCTTCTACCCTGAGTGTGGCCAGCAGGGAAGGCTGGTGTACAGAAAGACAGAAGCATTGAGCATTTCCAGAGAGAGACAGGGAGGAGAGTTAGGGGTGGATCCTGCAAGTTTATGAGTTCTGGCTCTTTGTTATGAATCTGGTGCATCCCTGCCCGTGTCCTCCAGGAGACACTCAGATGCCAGAGGAAAATATTCCATAAGATTAGATGAATGAGGCCAGGCGCGGTGACTCACGCCTGTAATCTCAGCACTTTGGGAGGCCGAGGCAGGCAGATTGCCTGAGGTCAGGAGTTTGGGACCAGCCTGGCTAACATGGTGAAACCCTCTCTCTGCTAAAAATACAGCAATTAGCCGGGCGTGATGGTGTGTGCCTGTAGTCCCAGCTACTCAGGAGGCTGAGGCAGGAGAATCGTTTGAACCTGGGAGACAGAGGTTGCAGTGAGCCGAGATGCGCCACTGCACTTCAGCCTGGGGACAGAGCAAGACTCCGTCTCAAAAAAAAAAAAAAAAAAAAACAAATTTAGATGAATGCCCTTCAGTTACAACCAAGTCATTTAAATTAGGAAAAAGCGGGACTTGAAAAAGTTCTCACAAAATTAAATATAAACCTCCATATTTAATAGATAAATACAAATATATCACATATCTATATCTATATCAATATCTATATTCCAGTAAAGATTTTTCTAAGCTCTTGAAGCTAAATATAGGTAAACTGAGTATCTAAGTGTTCTTTCCTTTATGCTGAGATTATGTTCTATTTGTTTGGCTTAAAATGTCATTTTTATTTTAATGTTTCTTTAAAAAATAAAGCACGATTGGGTCTACATTTTTTGTTTTCTAAGCAATTGGAGAAAATATGAGTTGTAGGAAGTCACTAATATACCTTGCCTGGCTTCTGGTATGTCTCTCAAATCTCCTTTGTGTGTGTGTGTGTGTGTTTCTATGTGTGTGAATGTGTGTGTCTATTTGTATATGCTTAATTTTAATTGAAACATATTTTACAAATTTGTGGGGTCCATTTCATATTTTGTTACATGCATAGAATGTGCAATGATCACATCAAGATACTTGAGGTATCCATAACTTAGAGTGTTTATTATTTTTCTGAAAGTTCTAAAATCAGTCCATGGACACCAGGTTTGTGCAGCCTCAGAGTTTTTAACTTGGCTTGTAACACACGCATGTGCACACACACAGGCTCACACACTTCTGGAGAGTCACATTGTCCTCCAAAGCCAGTTTCTCTTGCCACGGTGAACCTCTCCACGATCAGGCTCCTCTCAAGAAGAACGGTGCATCTTCAGGCTTTCCATTCTCATGCGCAGGATCCCCATCCAGCACCAGTGCTGTGAAGATGAAGACAGACCTGGTGCTGAGCAGCACAACCTTCCAGCACTCTGCCTTGACCGTCACTGCTGGCTTCCTGGCTTGCACTTGTGCCCAAGACATACTCTGGGGCAGCAACACATTCCCACTTGGATTCTCTGGCTCTTCACACTGCACCTGACTTTCCTTCACTCCAGCCACGGTGGGTGCCATACATCCCTTGACAACACATGTTAAACCATCCATGGCAACCTCCAGCCCCAGGAATAAGCGCAACCTTTTGAGCGCAACCTGGTTGGCCCCATTGGCATCAACCGTGGCAATCTTTTGGCTACTTAGATCACCTTCCCTCGCTTGGCCTGAATTTAGATCCATTTCACTCAAATCTTGTTTCTCATAGACACACACTTCTATATTGCTCATTTCTGGCTTTGTTCATTGAAAACTCATTTTTTTTCTCATTGCATGTTAATTTTGATTCTTGACTGAGATAGCTTCTCTCAGTCTTTGAACATTTCTCATGATCTGCTCACTGTAACTGCATGTGGTTCCAATTTAGAACTGTGCAGCTTAGGAGATACTCCTTTGATGATGTCCTAAGCCTGGCAAACATTACTGTAATCAACGGCTGCATATGTAACAAATAGCTATCAAAAGGTAGACAGGAAAATGGCCCCAATAATGGGCTATCTTAAGGTTAGATTTCATTTTTCAATTTTGAGAAACTGAACTCCTTTACATATTTATTTATTTATTTATTCAGATGGAGTTTCTCTCATTGCCCAGGATAGAGTGCAATGGCGCGATCTCAGCTCACTGCAAAGTCTGCCTCCCAGATTTAAGCAATTCTCCTGCCTCAGCCTCCAGAGTAGTTGGGATGACAGGTGCCTGCCACCATGTCCAGCTAATTTTTGTATTTTTAGTAGAGACAGGGTTTTACCATGTTGGCCAGGCTGGTCTCAAACTCCTGACCTCAAGTGATCCACACACCTCGGCCTCCCAAAGTGCTGAAATTACAGACATGAGCCACGGCGCCTGGCCCCTTTACAATTTTGGAGTACAATTTTGCATATTTTGATACACAGCTCAGGAAAGTGCAACTCTAGATTTCCCACCTCACATAAAAGAACCAGAAATAAAAATAATCATTCATATGGTGGGGGAAATTGTGAGCATTTGCCCTGGAGCAAGCTGACTACTTGTTCTGATCTATAACTAAAGAAACAGAAATCTGATCAACACTGGAAATAAATCTGTCTTCTTTGGCTTACTGTGAGAAAGTGTGTCAGTCTCAACTGTGGCATGATCATTATACTATTCTGTTTTCATTTTGACAAAGTAATTTTTTCCTTTAGAACCTGAAGCAGTGTTAAGGTGTGCTTCCCCTGGAGTTGAACTTTCCAAATCAATGTGGCAGCTGATGGGAGAAAGGCAGTGTCTGAGCTTTAGAAGCCTGAGGATGTGAAGAAAGCAGAAAACTGTATACCTGTCCCTGGCACAATATCTCAGCCCTCCACAAACTCAGGTAACCTTACCACTACCCTGTGCTGCTCTGATTTGCTTCTCATTGCTCCCGCTCACCCTGCCAATCACTTGGTCTTGTTCGCCATTCCGCCAGATCCTAGTGCACCCCGTTCGTCCTGTTAGTTCCTTGCTGTGGACCATGCACACCTGCCCAAACGTGAGGGCTTCTGTTAGGCTCTTTCTATGAATCCTAGGGCCCAGGCGGGATGCTGCAGAGTAGGACCAGCCACAGGCGTATGTGTTTGCACTTACCAGAGCAATTCTAATTTTTTTTAAGACAGAATCTTGCTCTGTTGCCCAGGCTGGAGTGCACTGGTGCGATCTCAGCCCACTGCCACCTCTGCCACCTGGGTGCAAGCCATTCTCCTGCCTCAGCCTCCCGAGTAGCTGGGGTTACAGGCACCTGCCAAATGCCTGGCTAATTTTTGTGTTTTTAGGAGAGATGGGGTTTCTCCATGTTGGCCAGGCTGGTCTCAAACCCGTGACCTCAGGTGATCCACCCACCTTGGCCTCCCAAAGTGCTGGGATTACAGATGTGAGTCACTGAGCCCAGCCTGCAATTCTCATTTTTTTGTTACTTATAATTATAGTTTAAGTTCTGGGATATATGTGCAGAACGTGCAGGATTGTTACATAGGTATATATGTCCCATGGTGGTATCCCTCCCCTAGCCCCCAACCTCCAGTTAGGCCCCAGTGCATGATGTTCCCCTTCCAGTGTCCATGTGTTCTCATTGTTCAACTCCCATTATGAGTGAGAACATGTGGTGTTTGGTTTTCTGTTCCTGTGTTAGTTTGGTGAAAATGATGGTTTCCAGCTTCATCCACATTCCTGCAAAGGGCATGAACTCATCCATTTTTGTGACTGCATAGTATTCCATGGTGTATATGTGCCACATTTTATTTGTCCAGTCTATCATTGGTGAACATTTGGGTTGGTTTCAAGTCTTTGTTATTGTGAACAGTGCTTCGATAAACATACGTGTGCATGTGTCTTTATAGTAGAATGATTTATATTCCTTTGGGTATATACCCAGTAATGGGATTGCTGGATCAAATGGTTTTTCTGGTTCTAGATCCTTGAGGAATCTCCACACTGTCTTCCACAATGGTTGAACCAATTTACACTCTTACCAACAGTATAAAAGCATTCCTGTTTCTCCACATTCTTTACAGCATCTGTTGTTACCTGACTTTTTAATGATCGTCATTTTAACTGGTGTGAGATGGTATCTCATTGTGGTTTTGATTTGCATTTCTCTAATGACCAGTGATGAGGAGTTTTTCTCATGTTTGTTGGCCGCATAAATGTCTTCTTCTTTCTTTCTTTCTTTCTTTCTTTCTTTCTTTCTTTCTTTCTTTCTTTCTTTCTTTCTTTTTATTATTATACTTTAAGTTTTAGGGTACATGTGCACAATGTGCTAGTTAGTTACATATGTATACATGTGCCATGCTGGTGTGCTGCACCCATTAACTTGTCATTTAGCATTAGGTATATCTCCTAATGCTATCCCTCCCCCCTCCCCCCACCCCACAACAGTCCCCAGAGTGTGATGTTCCCCTTCCTGTGTCCATGTGTTCTCATTGTTCAATTCCCATCTATGAGTGAGAACATGCGGTGTTTGGTTTTTTGTCCTTGCGATAGTTTACTGAGAATGATGATTTCCAATTTCATTCATGTCCCTACAAAGGACATGAACTCATCATTTTTATGGCTGCATAGTATTCCATGGTGTATATGTGCCACATTTTCTTAATCCAGTCTATCATTGTTGGACATTTGGGTTGGTTCCAAGTCTTTGCTATTGTGAATAGTGCCGCAATAAACATACGTGTGCATGTGTCTTTATAGCAGCAAGATTTATAGTCCTTTGGGTATATACCCAGTAATGGGATGGCTGGGTCAAATGGTATTTCTAGCTCTAGATCCCTGAGGAATCGCCACACTGACTTCCACAATGGTTGAACTAGTTTACAGTCCCACCAACAGTGTAAAAGTGTTCCTATTTCTCCACATCCTCTCCAGCACCTGTTGTTTCCTGACTTTTTAATGATTGCCATTCTAACAGGTGTGAGATGGTATCTCATTGTGGTTTTGATTTGCATTTCTCTGATGGCCGGTGATGATGAGCATTTTTTCTTGTGTCTTTTGGCTGCATAAATGTCTTCTTTTGAGAAGTGTCTGTTCATATCCTTTGCCCACTTTTTGATGGGGTTGTTTGTTTTTTTCTTGTAAATTTGTTTGAGTTCATTGTAGATTCTGGATATTAGCCCTTTGTTAGATGAGTAGGTTGCGATAATTTTCTCCCATTTTGTAGGTTGCCTGTTCACTCTGATGGTAGTTTCTTTTGCTGTGCAGAAGCTCTTTAGTTTAATTAGATCCCATTTGTCAATTTTGGCTTTTGTTGCCATTGCTTTTGGTGTTTTAGACATGAAGTCCTTGCCCATGCCTATGTCCTGAATGGTAATGCCTAGGTTTTCTTCTAGGGTTTTTATGGTTTTAGGGCTAACGCTTAAGTCTTTAATCCATCTTGAATTAATTTTTGTATAAGGTGTAAGGAAGGGATCCAGTTTCAGCTTTCTACATATGGCTAGCCAGTTTTCCCAGCACCATTTATTAAATAGGGAATCCTTTCCTCATTTCTTGTTTTTCTCGGGTTTGTCAAAGATCAGATAGTTGTAGATATGTGATGTTATTTCTGAGGGCTCTGTTCTGTTCCATTGATCTATATCTCTGTTTTGGTACCAGTACCATGCTGTTTTGGTTACTGTAGCCTTGTAGTATAGTTTGAGGTCAGGTAGCGTGATGCCTCCAGCTTTGTTCTTTTGGCTTGGCTTAGGAATGACTTGCATATAAACAGAACCAAAGGCAAAAACCACATGATTATCTCAATAGATGCAGAAAAGGCCTTTGACAAAATTCACCAACCCTTCATGCTAAAAACTCTCAATAAATTAGATATTGATGGGACGTATCTCAAAATAATAAGAGCTATCTATGAGAAACCCACAGCCAATATCATGCTGAATGGGCAAAAAGTGGAAGCATTCCCTTTGAAAACTGGCACAAGACAGGGATGCCCTCTCTCACCACTCCTATTCAACATAGTGTTGGAAGTTCTGGCCAGGGCAATTAGACAGGAGAAGGAAATAAAGGGTATTCAATTAGGAAAAGAGGAAGTCAAATTGTCCCTGTTTGCAGATGACATGATTGTATATCTAGAAAACCCCATTGTCTCAGCCCAAAATCTCCTTAAGCTGATAATCAACTTCAGCAAAGTCTCAGGATACAAAATCAATGTACAAAAATCACAAGCATTCTTATACACTAATAACAGACAAACAGAGAGCCAAATCATGAGTGAACTCCCATTCACAATTGCTTCAAAGAGAATAAAATACTGAGGAATCCAACTTACAAGGGACATGAAGGACCTCTTCAAGGAGAATGAAAAACCACTGCTCAATGAAATAAAAGAGGATACAAAGAAATGGAAGAACATTCCATGCTCATGGGTAGGAAGATTCAATATCATGAAAATGGCCATACTGCCCAAGGTAATTTATAGATTCAATGCCATCCCCATCAAGCTACCAATGACTTTCTTCACAGAATTGGAAAAAACTACTTTAAAGTTCATATGGAACCAAAAAAGAGCCTGCATCGCCAAACGTCTTCTTTTTAGAAGTGTCTGTTTATATCCTTCACCCACATTTTGATGGGGTTGTTTTTTTTCTTTTAAATTTGTTTAAGTTCCTTGTTGATTCTGGATATTAGCCCTTTGTTAGATGGATAGATTGCAAAAATTTTCCCCCATTTTGTAGGTTGCCTGTTCACTCTGATGATAGTTTCTTTTGCTGTGCAGAAGCTCTTTAGTTTAATTAGATGCCATTTGTCGATTTTGGCTTTTTTTTGCCATTGCTTTTTGTGTTTTAGTCATGAAGTCTTTGCCCATGCCTATGTCCTGAATGGTATTGCCAAGGTTTTCTTGTAGGGTGTTTATGGCTTTAGGTCTTAAATTTAAGTCTTTAAACCATCTTGAGTTATTTATTGATTTATTTATTTTGAGACAGAGTCTCGCTCTGTGGCCGAGGCTGGAATGTAGTGGTGTGATCTCGGCTCGCTGCAAACTCTGCCTCCCAAGTTCAAGTGATTATCCTGCCTCAGCCTCCTGAGTAGCTGAGATTACAGGCATGTGCCACCACGCCCAGCTAATTTTTGTATTTTTAGTAGAGATGGGGTTTCATCATGTGGGTCAGGCTGGTCGCAAACTCCTGACCTCATGATCCGCCTGCCTCTGCCTCCCAAAGTGTTGGGATTACAGGCATGAGCCACTGCACCCAGCGTTGAGTTAATTTTTTTATAAGGTATAAGGAAGGGGTCCAGTTTCAGTTTTCTGCATGTGGCTAGCCACTTTTTCCAACACCATTTATTAAATGGGAATCCTTTCCCCATTGTTTGTTTTTGTCAGGTTTG
Organism: Pan paniscus; assembly: GCF_029289425.2. Taxonomy (NCBI): domain Eukaryota; kingdom Metazoa; phylum Chordata; class Mammalia; order Primates; family Hominidae; genus Pan; species Pan paniscus. The sequence goes on from NC_073262.2 coordinate 49,485,949, forward strand.
TTAAAGACCAGATGGTTGTAGATGTGTGGAGTTATTTCTAAGGCCTCTGTTCTGTTCCATTGGTCTATACATCTGTTTTGGTATCAGTACCATGCTAGTTTTGGTTACTGTAGCCTTGTAGTATAGTTTGAAGTCAGGTAGCGTGATGCCTCCAGTTTTGTTCTTTTTGCTTCAGACTGTCTTGGGTATATGGGCTCTTTTATGGTTCCACATGAAATGTAAAGTAGTTTTTGTAATTCTGTGAAGAAAGTCAATGGTAGCTTGATGGGGATAGCATTGAATCTATAAATTACTTTGGGCATTTTGGCCACTTTCATGATATTGATTCTTCCTATCCATGAGCATGGAATGTTTTTCCATTAGTTTGTGTGGTCTGTTATTTCCTTGAGCAGTGGTTTTTCATTCTCCTTGAAGAGGTCCTTCACACCCCTTGTAAGTTGTATTCCTAGGTATTTTATTCTCTTTGTAGCAATTGTAAATGGGAGTTCACTCATGATTTGGCTCTCTGTTTGTCTATTATTGGTGTATAGGAATGCTTGTGATTTTTGCACATTTATTTTGTATCCCGAGACTTTGCTTAGCTTAAGCTTTATCAGCTTAAGGAGAGTTTGGGCTGAGATGATGGGATTTTCTAAATATACAATCATGTCATCTGCAAACAGAGACAATTTGACTTCCTCTCTTCCTATTTGAATACGCTTTATTTCTTTCATTTGCCTGGTTGTCCTGACCAGAACTTCCAATACTATGTTGAAAAGGAGTGGTGAGAGATGGCATCCTGTCTTGTGTCGGTTTTCAAAAGGAATGCTTCCAGCTTTTGCTCAGTCAATATGATATTGGCTGTGGGTTTGTCATAAATAGCTCATTATTTTGAGATACGTTCCATCAGTACCTAGTTTATTGAGAGTTTTTAGCATGAACTGGTGTTGAATTTTATTGAAAGCCTTTTGTGCATCTCTTGAGATAATCATGTGGTTTTTGTCATTGGTTTTGTTTATGTGATGAATTATGTTTATTGATTTGTGTATGTTGAAACAGCCTTGCATCCCAGGGATGAAGCCGACTTGATCGTGGTGGATACACTTTTTGATGTGCTGCTGGATTTGGTTTGTCAGTATTTTGTTGAGGATTTTTACATCAGTGTTCATCAGGGATATTGGCCTGAAATTTTATTTTTTTGTTGTGTCTCTGCCACGTTTTGGTAGCAGGATGATGCTAGCCTCAGAAAATGATTTAGGGAGGAGTCCCTTTTTTTCTATTGTTTGGAATAGTTTCAGAAGGAATGGTACCAGCTCCTCTTTATACCTCTGGTAGAATTCGCCTATCAATCTATCGGGTCCTGGGCTTTCTTTGGTTGGTAGGCTGTAATTACTGCCTCAATTTTAGAACTTGTTATTGGTCAGGGATTCGACTTCTTCCTGGTTTAGTCTTGGGCGGGTGTATGTGTCCAGGAATTTAACCATTTCTTCTAGATTTTCTAGTTTATTTGCATAGAGGTGTTCTCTGATGATACTTTGTATTTCTGTGGGATCAGTGATGTTATCCCCTTTGTCATTTTTTATTGTGTCTATTTGATTCTTCTCTTTTTTCTTCTTTATTAGTCTGGCTAGCGATCAATTATTCTGTTAATCTTTTCAAAAAAAACAGCTCCTGGATTCATTGATTTTTTGAAGGGTTTTTCATTTCTCTATCTCCTTCAGTTCTGCTCTGATCTTAGTTATTTCTTCTTTTCTGCTAACTTTTGAATTTGTTTGCTCTTGCTTCTCTAGTTCTTTTAATTGTGATGTTAGGGTGTCGATTTTAGATCCTTCTTGCCTTCTTCTGTGGGCATGTACTGCTATAAATTTCCCTCTAAATACTGCTTTCACTGTGTTCCAGAGATTCTGGTACATTGTATCTTTGTTCTCATTGGTTTCAAAGAACTTACTTATTCTGCCTTAATTTCATTATTTACCCAGTAGCATTCAGGAGCAGGCTGTTCAGTTTCCATGTAGTTGTGCAGTTTTGAGTGAGTTTCTTAATTCTGAGTTCTAATTTGATCGCACATTGATCTGAGAGACTGTTTGCTATGATTTCCCTTCTTTTGCATTTGCTGAGGAGTGTTTTACTTCCAATTATGTGGTGAATTTTAGAATCAGTGCCATGTGTTGCTGAGAAGAATGTATATTCTGTTGATTTGGGGTGGAGAGTTATGTAGATGTCTATTAGGTGCACTTGATCCAGAGCTGAGTTCAAGTCCTGAATATTCTTGTTAATTTTCTGTCTCGTTGATCTGTCTAATATTGAGAGTGGGGTGTTAAAGTCTCCAACTATTATTGTGTGGGAGTCTAAGTCTCTTTGTAGGGCTCTAAGAACTTGCTTTATGAATCTGGGTGCTCCTGTATTGGGTGCATATATATTTAGGATAGTTAGCTCTTCTTGTTGCATTGATCCCTTTACCATAATGTAAACCTTTTTTTGTCTTTTTTGATCTTTGTTGGTTTAAAGTCTGTTTTATCAGAGACTAGGATTGCAACCCCTGCTTTTTATTGCTTTCCATTTTCTTGGTAAATATTCCTCCCTCCCTTTATTTTGAGCCCATGTGTTTCTTTGCATGTGAGATGGGTCTCCTGAATACAGCACACTGATAAGTCTTGACTTTTTGTCTAATTTGCCACTCTGTGTCTTTTAACTGGGACATTTAGCCCATTTACATTTAAGGTTAATATTGTTATGTGTGAATTTGATCCTGTCATTATGATGCTAGCTGGTTATTTTGCCGGTTAGTTAATACAGTTTCTTTAGAGTGTTGATGGTCTTTACAATTTGGTATGTTCTTGCAGTGGCTAGTGCCAGTTGTTCCTTTCCATATTTAGTGCTTCCTTCAAGAGCTCTTGTAAGGTAGGCCCAATGGTGACAAAATCTCTCAGCATTTGCTAGTCTGTAAGGGATTTTATTTTTCCTTTGCTTATGAGCTCAGTTTGGCCGGATATGAAATTCTGGGTTGAAAATTCTTTTATTTAAGAATGTTGAATATTGGCCCCCACTCATTTCTGGCTTGTAGAGTTTCTGCTGAGAGATCCACTGAGAGAGGAAACCTGAGAGAGGAAACCTGCTGAGAGAGGAAACCTGACCTCTCTCTCTGGCTGCGCTTAACATTTTTTCCTTCATTTCAACCTTGGTAAATCTGGTGATTATGTGTCTTGGAGTTGCTCTTCTCAAGGAGTATCTTTGTAGTATTCTCTGTATTTCCTGAATTTGAATGTTGGCCTGTCTTGTGAGGCTGGGGAAGTTCTCCTGGATAATATCCTGAAGAGTGTTTTCCAACTTGGTTCCATTCTCCCCGTCACTTTCAGTTGCACCAATCAAATGTAGTTTTGGTCTTTTCACATAGTCCCATATTTCTTGGAGGCTTTGTTTATTCCTTTTCATTCTTGTTTCTCTAATCTTGTCTTCATGCTTTATTTCATTAAGTTGGTCTTCAATCTCTGATATCCTTTCTTCTGCTTGATCGATTCAGATATTGATACACGTGTATGCTTCACAAAGTTCTCGTGCTGTGTTTTTCAGCTTCATCAGGTCATTTATGTTCTCCTCTAAGCTGGTTATTCTAGTTAGCAATTCCTCTAACCTTTTTTCAAAGTTCTTAGCTTCCTTGCATTGGGTTAGAGCATGCTCCTTTAGCTTGGAGGAGTTTGTTTTTCCCCACCTTCTGAAGCCGATTTCTGTCAATTCATCAAACTCATTCTCCATCCAGTTTTGTTCCCTTGCTGGCGAGGAGTTGTGATGCTTTGGAGGAAAAGAGGTGTTCTGGTTTTTGGAATTTTCAGCCTTTTTGGGCTGGTTTTTCCTCATCTTCATGTATTTATGTACCTTTAGTCTTTGATGTTGGTGACTTTCAGGTGGGGTTTTTGTGTGGATATCCTCTTTGTTGATGTTGATGCTATCCCTTTCTGTTTGTTAGCTTTTCTTCTAACAGTTAGGCCCCTCTGTTGCAGATCTGCTGGAGTTTCCTGGAGGTCCACTCCAGACCCTGTTTGCCTGGGTATCACCAGTGGAGGCTGCAGAACAGCAAAGATTACTGCCTGTACCTTCCTCTGGAAGCTTCATCCCAGAGAGGCACCCGCCAGGTGCCAGCCGGAGCTCTCCTATAAGAGGTGTCTGTCGACCCTTGCTAGGAGGTGTCTCCCAGTCAGGAGGCATGGGGGTCAGGGACCCACTTGAGGAGGCAGTCTGTCCCTTAGCAGAGTTCGAGTGTTGTGCTGGGAAATCCACTGCTCTCTTCAGAGCCAGCAGGCATGAATGTTTATGTCTGCTGAAGCTGTGCCCACATCCACCCCTTCCCCCAGGTGCCCTGTCCCAGGAAGATAGGAGTTTTATCTTTAAGCCCTGACTGGGGCTGCTGCCTTTCTTTCAGGGATGCCCTGCCCAGAGAGGAGGAATCTAGAGAGGCAGTCTGGCTACAGTGGCTTTGCTGAGCTGTGGTTGGCTCTGCCCAGTCCGAACTTCCTGGTGGCTTTGTTTACATTGCGAGGAGAAAACTGCCTACTCAAGCCTCAGTAATGGTGGACACCCTTCCCCACACCAAGCTGGAGCATCCCAGGTCGACTTCAGACTGCTGTGCTGGCAGCAAGAATTTCAAGCCAGTGGATCTTAGCTTGCTTGGCTCTGTGGGGGTGGGATCTGCTGAGCTAGACCTCTTGGCTTTCTGGCTTCAGCCCCCTTTCCAGGAGAGTGAACAGTTCTGTGTTGCTGGCATTCCAGGTGCCACAAAATAAACTCCTGCAGCTAGCTCAGTGTCTGCCCAAATGCCCACCCAGTTTTGTGTTTGAAACCCAGGGCCCTGGTGGTATAGGCAGCGGAGGGAATTTCCTGGTTTTAGGTTGTGATGACCATGGGAAAAGCATAGTGTCTGGGCTGGAATGCACTGTTCCTCATGGCACAGTCCCGCACAGCTTCCCTTGGCTAGGGTAGGGAATTCCCCAACCCCTTGTGCTTCCTGTGTGAGGTGACTCCCCATCCTGCTTCAGCTTGCCCTCCTGCACCTACTGTCTAAACAGTCCCAATGAGATGAGTCGGGTACCTCAACTGGAAATTCAGAAATCACCTGCCTTCTGTGTTGATCTCGCTGGGAGGTGCAGACTGGAGCTGTTCCTATTTGGCCATCTTGCCAGCCACCACAATTCTGATTTTTAAAATATTTTTTCCATGCTATATCTTAGATTCCTCTGTAATATTTTGTTTGAAATTTAAGTAACACTACAAAAAAATAAAAACACAGCTCTAAGGGACAAGTTGGTCATTTATAATATTAGGGTCAGGAGCTCAGAGAAAAATGTGAAACCTCTTTTACTGCTGTGCATATGTAACTACAGGTCTTAAGCTTTTTTCATTAATACATGTAAATGAATAAGGTACATGGAAATTAGAAGTGAATGGCATTTTTTGGAGTGGAGACTGTGTTGTTTATAAATGTAATAGTGAACTACATAATAGCCTTCAGTCTAGGAATTCAGCATTCTGGTAAATGTCACAGAGCTCATTGGAATGTGAGTGACTAACACAAAATAAACAGCATTCTTTGCTTGGCATTAAAGGTAAAGAAAATAAAATCCAGGGTTAAATGCAACCACAACCCTCAGACAGGATTCATACAAAAATCAGGTTGCATTTTGCCTGAAAAATGGATTATTTGTAATTACAAAAAATACAGTGTTTGTAAATGACCTAGGCAAGATCTCTTGAGTTGGGTAATTATTCCCATTTTGCATTTTTCAATTTTATTTACTCCTGGCCCATTATTTAAATAAATGATAAAACCCTGTTTTTCCTCTCAGACAGTTTTAAAGTGGATTCTGTTTTTAAGCTTTTTTTTGTAATTATAATTATTTTACTTTTAATTTAAGTTCAGGGATATATGTGCATGTTTGTTTTATAGGTAAACTATGTGTCACAGGGGTTTGGTGTTCAGATTATTTCATCACCCAAGTAATCAGAAGAGTACCTGATAAGTAGTTTTTTGATCTTCATCCTCCTTCTACCCTCCACCCTCAAGTACACATATGCATATGCGTACTCAAAGTTTAGTTCCCACTTATGGTGAGAACATACAGAATTTGGTTTTCTGGTCCTGTGTTAGTTCACTTAGGATGATGGCCTCCAGCTCTTTTTATGAACACAGGTACTGAATGTGTTATGAGCCAAGATAATTCATGTCTAAACTCCACAATATTTCTGCAAATCCCTCTTTTTTAATGGCAAAAAATAAACAGCACTATTATATGTAGTTTAAGTTTATCTGAATACCGTATATATAAGGTTTTATATGTATATATTTTATAAATAATTTGAATAAATATAATGTATATGCACATATTTATATGCATGTTTCAGTATAATTATATATTTTTCTTGCATGAGGGGCTGTTCCCCAGGGAACTGGACCACAGAGCCCTAGGATAAATGAGTAGATTGGAAAAAATCCTGACTCTGTTTCTAACTGGCTCTGAAACTTGAAATCCAACATAGAAAAGATTTTCATCCTTGCTAAACCAAAGTGAAGCACAGAGAGCACAGAAATGAGTTCCGATTGGAGTTTTAGCCTCTCATTCTAGAGTGACTCCTCTACTGAGTTTCAAGTGAGCTTCAGATGGGCAGAGATATTGATTGCATTCGTGTTCTGGGCTTTCGAGTGGCTGGACCCTGGCTGGCCTCCTTCTCCAAGGACAACTTTCTTCACTTATTATTGGGACAGTACACACAAAGTTTTCAGTGTATGCCAAAACATAAAAAGAGTTTAGGGTCAGGGAGCTGATCTAAATAATCAGCACCAAAGTAATCCTTTCCTAACTTCATCCGATTCAATCAATTATTGCTTATTAAACATATGTCAAACATTTTGCTAACATAATGAGTAAGGTCTAATCTAATCTTTTAAGAAGAACTTTGCTAATTGAGAGAGGCAGGCATAAACAGATACAGTATCTTGCAATCTGGGGGTGTTTTGCAGAGATAATAAGAAAATCGCGGTTAATATCCTAGAGAGTTACAGCATTGTTGCAAAGAGCTGGTTTTCAAACTTTGATTTGTAGGATGAAGGAGGAATTTGTTGGGCAAAATCACTGGGTAACAGCACATCAGACAATGGGTCTGGGGCAGCCACAGCAAATGGGGCAAGCTATATAGCAGGTTTGGAAGGGATGATGGTGTGTGTCATGAGGAGAAACTTCAAGAAGGTAGTTTTGATGTCTGCTTGCAGAGCAACTTGTATATCCAAGTGAAAAACATGGATTTTTGCCTTTTTGCTAACAGGAAACCACCAAGGAATTTCAAACATGAAACTGTTGATGTTGTTACTAAACCAGGCCCATTTTGCCTGCTGTGCAGTGTGCCAATCACTGAGATAACAAGTTTTACAGTGGTGGAGGTGTGTATTCATGTGGCAGCCAAACAAGGAGATGACAGAACAGGTCTCAAATCTACCTCTCCAAAGATGGGGTTTAGGGATATTTATGAGATAGAGGAGCAGGGTGATCTGAGGCATGGGGTAGGGTGATTGCAGGTTAGAAAAAAATGAGGTTATCAGTGTTCTGCCCAAGGGTAGTTAAACTTTATAGCTCTTCGTAGGATGCGTGTTTGAAAAATGGCAGCATTAGCATGATCTGAGGGTGAAGCTTTCTGCCCTCTGACATCAAAAGGTCACCCATCATTCATCCAGGCCAAGTTGATAGATCAGTGGTCTCAGCTGGCATGAAGTACTTAAGAGCTGACGCCGAGTTTCTGAAAAACAACTTAGGAAACCATCACCATTATTATCCATACTTCAGAGATGTTATCTATAGGGAAGCAGAAGGGAGTCTTGTGATACATTGCTTAGCTACATAACATTTAGACTTAGTGATATTACAAAACTATTAAACCAGCTAAAAGCAAGTGAAGCAGGTTAAAATTTGATGACCCTAATTATGTTTGCCCTCAGCTTCAATGTTTGGCTTATTTTGAAAGATAAAGTGTGTCACATGATTGCACTGAGTTAAAAAAAAATGGTTGCAGGATTGTTTATTTAACCAATATCTTTACATTCCTATTATGTAGATACTTTTCAGTGAACTAGGAATACAGTATTAAAAAAATAAGACTGAGACCTAATGACTAGACTATACTTGTGTTAAATGTAAAGACAAATATACATTAAAAGTAGAGACTGAAGAAAGATAATTATGCCAACACTAATTTTTAAAAAGCTGGTGTCGCTATATTAATTTCAGACAGAATAGACCTTAGAACAAAGAAAATTGGAGGAATAAAGAGAAATATTAAATACCAATAAAGTAGTAAATTCTGAAACAAAATGTAGCAATTCTTTATGTGAAAGCCTTTAACATCAACATGTCAAAATGTTTTAGGCAAAAACTCAGAACTGCAAGGAGAAATAGATTAATCCAGTATTATTGTTGGAGACATCAACACCCCTCTATCAGAAATGGATAGATCCAGCAGGCAGGAAATCAGTAAGGACAGAGTTGAACTCAACACCATCAATCAACTGTATATAGTTGACATCTATAGACTACTTCCTTCAACAACAGCAGTGTGTACATTTTTCTCAAGCTCACATGGAACATTAAACTACATAGACCACATTCTTGCCCATAAAACACACCTTAACAAATTTAAAAGAATAGAAATCATAAAATGTATTCTCTCAGGCGACAATGGAATTAAACTAGAAATCAATAATAGAAGGATAGCCAGAAAAATTCCAAAAAGTTGGAGATTAAACATCATACCTCTAAGTAACTTAAGAGTCAAAAAATAAGTATCAAAAAATTCAAAAACTGTTTAACTAAAAAAATGAAAATACAACTTTCAAAATTTGTGAGATACAGAAAAATCAGTGGTAAGAGATAAATTTATAGCATTGAATGCACAGATTATAAAAGAAGACAGATATAAAATCAATGATTAAAGATTCCACTTTAGGAAACTAGAAAAAGAATTCTTTAATTATAGATGAAGTGGAAAAAAGACATAATAAAATTTTGAGTAGAATTAAATAAAATGGAAAAAAGAAATTAAAAAAATAGTAAGTGTACAAGGTAATGGATACACTAACTACTCTGAATCACTATATAATACAGATATGTATTGAAACATCACACTGTATCCCATAAATATGAACACTTACAATATATCAATTTTAGAAAGAAGGAAGGAAGAAAAAAAGAAAAAGGGAAATCAACAAAAAGCTGATTATTTGAAAAGGTCAATAAAGTTGATAAACCTCTAGCTAGGATAACTAAGAAAAAATAAGAGACGATACAATTACGCACCTCAGAAACGAAAGAGAAGACATCACTATAGATTCCACTGCCATTAGAAGACTAATAAAGAATACTATGAACAATTATATGCCCACAAATTTGATAACTTGGATGAAATAAACCAATTCCTTGAAAGACAACCTGCCAAAAGTTACACAAGAAGAAATAGACAATCTGAGTTAAATAAATTGAATCAATAGTAAATAACCTTTCAAAATGAAACATCAAGCATAGATGGGTTCACTGGTACACTCTCCTGAACACTTAAAGACAAATTTATACCAATTCTCTATAATCACTCCCAGAAGATAAAAGCAGAAGTAATGCTTTCCAACTCACTCTATGAGATCAACACTACCCGAGTGCCAAAACTGGAAAAAGACATACGAGAAAATTACAGACCAGTATCTCTCATAAACATTGGTGCAAAAATCCTCAACAAAATGTTAGAAAATTGAGGCCAACAGTATGTAAAAAGAATTACACCATGACCTAGAGGGATATATCCCAGGTATTCAAGGCTGATTCAATCTTAGAAAATAAATTCCTATAGTTCATCAAATCAATCGGAAAAATCACATATTCATGTTAATAGATGCAGAAGAAAGGATCTGACAAAATCATCAAAGACTTTTTTTTTCCAATTTGATCTGTGGATGCAATGTAATCTAAATTAAATCCTAACAATTTATTTCCTGGATACTAGCAAACCAATTCTAAAGTTTACGTGGAGATGCAAACTCAATATTGAAGGAGAAGAAAAAGAGACTATCTCATTTTAAGACTTACTATAAAGGTACAGTAATCAAGAGAGTATGGTATTAGTAAAAAATAGACAAATGGGTCATTGAAACAGAATAGAACTTTGAGAAATAAACTCTATAGATATAGTCAACTAATAATATATGATAAAGATACTTTGGATAAACCATGGTCATTTAAACAAATGATCTGGGACAGATGGACAAACTACAAGTTAAAAAAAGGAAGGGAAAAGGAAAAGAGAGAGGAAGAAAGGAAAGAAAGAAAGAGAAAAAAAGAAAGAAAGAAAGACAAAAGAAAGATACAGACCTTATATACCTCAAAAAATTATCTCCAGAAGGATCATAGACTTAAATATAAAATTCAAAGACATAAAACTCCTATAGTATAACATAGGAGAAAATCCAGATAATTGTGGGTATGAAAATAACTTTTTAGATACAATACCAAAGGCATGATTCATGAAATAAATAATGTATAAGCTAGACTTCATTAAAATTAAAAATTTCTGCTCTGCTGAAGACATTATCAAGAGAATTAGAAGACAAACCATACACTGAGAAAATATATTTGCAAAAATATATCTAATAAACCACTGTCACCAAAAATACACAAAGAACTCTTAAAACTCAACAAGAAGAAAACATACAACACAATGAAAACATGGGAGAAAGATCTGAAGAGATACTTCACAAAAGAAGATTTACATATAGCAAATAAGCAGAAGAAAATATGCTGAACATCATATGTCACTAGGGAATTGCAAATTAAACAAATTAAACAAATACCACTACACACATATTAGAATAAAAAATGTCTAAAACACTAACACCACCAAATGCTGGCAAGGACATGGAACCACAAGAATAATCATTCATCGGTGTTGAGTATTTAAAATAGTACAGCCACTTTGAAAGACATTTTGGCAGTTTCTTTAAAAAACTAAACATAGTCTTACCATATGTCCAGCATTCTCACTTCTTGGTATTTACCCAAATAAATTGAAAACTTATGTCCACACCAAAACCTGCACATGGATGTTTATAGCAGGTTTATTCATAATTGCTAAAACTTGGAAGCAACCAAGATATCATTCAGCTGGTGAAAGAATGAATAAGCTCTTTCATACATAGACAATAGGGTATTATTTCATGCTGAAAAGAAATCACTAGCATTCCTAAACACCACCACCAACAGTCAAGCTGAGAGCCAAATTAGGACCACAGTCCCATTTTCAATGGCCACAGAAATAATAAAATAGGAATACAGCTAATAAGAAAGGGAAAATATCTCTATAATGAGAACTACAAAACACTGCTCAAAGAAATTAGAGATGACACAAACAAATAAAAAAAATCCCATGCTCATGGATAGGAAATATCAACATCATGAAAATGGTCATACTGCCCAAAGCAATTAAAGATTCAATGCTATTGCTACCAAAAACTACCAATGACATCCTTTACAGAACTAGGAAAAGCTATTTTAAAATTTATATGAAGCAGAAAAAGAGTCCTAATAGCCAAGGCAATTCTAAGCAGGAAGAAAAAACCTGGAGGCATCACACTACCTGATTTCGAACTGTACTAAAGAGCTACAGTAACCAAAACAGCATGGCACTAGTACAAAAAGAGGCACATAAACCAATGGAACAGAATAGAGAACCCAGAAATAATGTCACACATCTACAACCATCTGCTCTTTGACAAAGCTGACAAAAACAAGCAATTGGGAAAGGACTTCCTATTTAATAAAAGGTACTGTAATAACTGGCTAGCCATATGCAGAAGGTTGAAACTGGGCCCCTTCCTCACACCATATACAAACATTAACTCAAAATGCATTAATTACTTAAATGTAAAACCCAAAACTATAAAAACCTTAGAAGACGACATAGGCAATACCCCTCTGGACATGGGAAAGGGCAAAAATATCATGACGAAGGCACCAAAAGCAAATGGAACAAAAGCAAAAATTGACAAATGGGATCTAATTCAGCTTATGAGCTTCTACACGGCAAAAGAAACTATCAACAAATTGAACAGACAACATACAGAATGGGAGAATATATTTGCACACTTTGCGCACTATGCATCTTACAAAGGTCTAATATCCAGCATCTATAAAGGAACATAAATTTCCAAAAAAAGCAACCCCATTAAAAAGTGGACAAAGGACATGAACAGACACTTTTCAAAAGAAGACATACATGCAGCCAAAAATGAAAAAGATTGACATCACTGATTATTAGAGAAATGCAAATCAAACCCACAATGAGATATCACCTGCAGCAGTCAGAATGCCTACTATTAAAAAGTTAAAAAGGAACAGATGCTCGTAAGGTTGTGGATAAAAGGGAACACTTAAACATTGTTGGTGGGAGTGTAAATTGGCTTAATCATTGTGGAAAGCACTATGACAATTCCTCAAAGAGCTAAACAGAACTACCATCTGACCCAGCAATCCTATTACTGGGTATATACCCAGAGGGTATAAATCCTTCTACCATAAAGACACATGCACGCTGTGCTCATATGTTCATTGCAGCAGAATTCACCATAGCAAAGACATGGAATAAACCTACATACCCGTCAATGACAGATTGAATAAAGAAAATGTAGTACATATACACCATGGAATACTATGCAGCCATAAAAAAAACAAAATTCTGTGTTTTGTGGGAATATTGATGGAACTGAAGGTCATTATTTTTAGAAAACTAATGCAGCAACAGAAAACCAAATGTTGCATGTTCTCACTTATAAGTGGGAGCTAAAGGATGAGAACACATGGATACAAAGAAGGGAACAACAGACACTGTGGCCTACTTGAGGGCTGAGGTTGGGAGGAGGAAGAGGAGCAAAAACATAACTGTTGAACACTAGGCTTAGTAACTGAGTGATAAAATCATCTGTAAAACAAACCCCCGTGACCCAAGTTTACCTATATAACAAATATGCACATGTACCCTGAACCTAAAATAAAAGTTAAAATTAAAAAAAAGAAATAAAATATCAAGCCATGAAAAGACATAGAGGGAACTTAAATTCATACTGCTAAGTGGAAAAAGCCAATTGGAAAAGTCTACATACTGTATGATTCCAACTAAATGACATTCTGGAAAAGGCAAAGCTATGGTTAAATGGTTTGGCTCTATGTCCCCACTTAAATCTCGCCTTGAATTGTAATCTCCGTAATCCCCACATGTCAAGGGTGGGACCAGGTGGAGGTAATTGAATCATAGCGGCGGTTTACCCTATGCTGTTTTCATGATAATCAGTGAGTCTCATGAAATCTGATTTTTTTAAGCATCTGGCATTTCCCCTGCTTACACTCATTTTCTCTCCTGGTGCCATATGAAGAAAAACATGTTTGCTTCCCCTTCCACCATGATTGTAAGCTTCCTGAGGCCTCCAGGCCATGTGAAACGGTGAGTCAATCAAATCTGTTTTCTTTATAAATTACTCATTCTCAGGTATTTCTTCATAGCAGCGTGAGAACAGACTAATAGAGTAAATTGGTACCAGAAATGGGGTATTACTTTAAATACCTGAAAATGTGGAAACAACTTTGGAACTGGGTAAGAGGCAGAGGTTGGAACAGTTCAAAAGTCTCAGAAGAAGACAGGAAGATGTGGTAAAGTTTGGAACTTCCTAGAGACTTGTTGAATGGCTTTGACCAAAATGCTGATAGTGATATGGACAATTAAGTCCAGGCTGAGGCGGTCTCAGATGGAGATATGGAACGTATTGGGAACTGGAGCAAAGGTGACTCTTGCTATGCTTTAGCAAAGAGACTGGTGGCATTTTGCCCCTGCCCTAGGGATCTATGGAACTTTTAACTTGAGAGAGATGATTTAGGATATTTGGTAGAAGAAATTTCAATGCAGCAAAGCATTCAAGAAGAAGTAGAACATAAACATTTGCAGCCTGATGATGTGATAAAAAAGAAAAACCCATTTTCTAAGGAGAAATTCAAGCCTGTTGCAGAAATTTGCATAAGTAATGAGGAGCCAAATGTTATTCAGCACGAATTGGAGAAAATGTCTCCAGGGCATATCAGGGACCTCCACAGCAGCCCCTCCCATTACAGGCCCAAACGCCTAGGAAAGAAAAACAGTTTTGTGAGCTAGACCCAGGGCCCCTCTACTCTGTGCATCCTTGGGACATTTTGCCCAGCGTCTCAGCTGCTTCAGCTCCAGCCATGGCTAAAAGGGGCCAAAGTAAAGCTTGGGCAATTGCTTCAGAGGGGCAAGCCCCAAACCTTGGCAGCTTGCATGTGATGTTGGGCCTGTGGGTGCACAGAAGTCAAGAATTGAGGTTGGGGAGCCTTCACCTGGATTTCAGAGGATGTGTAAGTGCCTGGATGCCCAGACAGAAGTTTGCTGCAGGGGTGGAGCCTTCATGGAGAACCTCTGCTAGGGCAGTGGCAAAGGGAAATGTGGGGTCAGAGACCCCACACAGAGTCCCCACTGGGGCACTCCCTAGTGGAGCTGTGAGAAGAGGGCCATCATTCTCCAGACCCCAGAATGGTAGATCCACCAACAGCTTGCACCATGTGCCTGGAAAAGTTGCAGACACTCAACAACAGCCTGTGAATCATCCAGGAGGCGGGCTGTACTCAAGAAAGGCACAGAGTCAGAGGTGGCTAAGCCATGGGAGCCCACCTCTTACATCAACGTGGACTTGATGTGAGACATGGAGTCAAAGGAGATAATTTTGGAACTTTAATGTTTAATAACTGCCCTATTGAATTTCAGACTTATATGGGGCCTGTAGCCCCTTCACTTTGGCCAATTTCATCTATTTGGAATGGGTGTATTTACCCAATGCCTGTACTCTCATTGTATCTAGGAAGTAATTTGCTTTTGATTTTACAGGTTCATAGGTGGAAGGAACTTGCCTTGTCACAGATGAAACTTTGGACTTGGACCTTTGGGTTAATGCTGGAATGAGTTAAGACTTTGGGGGACTGTTGGAAGGGCATAATTGTGTTTTGAAATGTAAGGACATGAGATTTCGGAGGGACCAGGGGCTGAATGTTATAGTTTGACTCTGTGTTCCTACCGAAATCTCACCTTTAATTGTGGTCTCTGTAATCCCCACATGTCAAGGGCATAGCCAGGTGGAGGTTATTGAATCATGGGGTGGTTTCCTTCATGCTGTTCTTGTCATAATCAATGAGTCTCATGAACTCTGATGGTTTTAAAAGTATTGGGCATTTCTCCTGCTTGCACTCATTCTCTCTCCTGCCACCATGTGAAGAAGGATGGTTTTCTTCCCCTTCCACCATGATTGTAAGTTTCCTGGAGCCTCTCAGTCATGTGGAACTGTGAGTCAGTTAAACCACTTTTATTTATAGATTACCCAGCCTTGAGTTTTTTGTCATAGCAGCACGAGAACAGACTAATTCATATGGAGACAGTAAAATTCTCATTAGTGTCAGGAGTTAGGGATAAATCTGTGGAGCACCAAGAATTTTTACGATATACATAGACTATTCTGTTTGATACTATAATGGTGGATACCTGTCACTATGCATTTGTCTAACCCATTGAATGTACAATACCACAAATGAACCTTATAAACTGGACTTTGGGTGAGACTGACATGTCAACATAGGTGCACCAATTTTAACAAATGTACTACTCTGGTGAGGGAAGGTGATAGTCGGAATGTGGTATGGGTGTAGGTGGGGACAGAGGGATATTTGGGAATACCTTGTACCTTTGGCTCAATTGTGCTGTGAACCTAAAGTTGCTTTAAAATAAAGTCTATTTTAAAAAGTACTATGTAATATATTGGAATGTGATAAGTGCCACTAAGAGTAAGATGAATAGTAAAATAATTCAAGGAAGGCAGGATGAGAATGTGGGAGTTATGTTTTTAGCTTGATTTTTCAGGTAAGCTGGTGGGCTCCACATCCAGACAAGAGACCATATGCAAGACCCAGAATGTGTGATAAGGGACAAGTTATACAGGGCTTTGGAGGTGTCTGAAAGGAGTTTCTAAGAGCACAGGGAGCTATTGGAGCATCAGGTAAAATGTTCTTAAAACTAATTCAAATGAGAGAGGAAGAAACTCTTGATTAAGACACTGGCAAGGGAGGTAACTAGTGGAGAAGAGAGGCATGAGGAGTTTTAAAGAAAGAATGGCCGAGTGTACCACTGAGTTTCTTAGCCAGGGCAGATTAATAAGTGCAAAGGAGAAGGTAGGAAAGGCAATATGTAGACTAAAAATCAGTGCTCACAGCTAGAAGGGAATAGTAGACTACAGCTTGTCTAGGCTGAGGCTTTCAGGATGTAAACTATATCACTATCCTTATTGAACAGGACACCAGACAGGTGCAGTGTGATTAAGTGACATACAGCACAAATCTCTTTAATTGAAGTTTACTGAGTAAGTGCCCTTAATATACTGCAAAGTAAAATCTAATTAAGCACGGAGGCCAATAGCAATTTTAAAGCCACAAATTGTATTTAACCAATTATTGAGATAACAGGGACTAATCCTATCATCTTATTAAATAATATTTTGAAAGCAAGGGGCCAATTCTTGTTCCCCTTTCTTTTGGAATTGGTTATTGGAGAACAATGAGAAGAAAGTCATAAGCCATTTTGATATTTCAAACACTTTTAAAGTAATTTTTGATTAGCTTTTTAGTGAATTTTGTGGCCTTCTGTTTAGGCTGGATTTAATGAGAATGCTACTTACATATGCATCAAATATATGCATATTGCATTTTTTTGTACTTTGTATTAGTTTCCTGTTGCTGAAGTAACAAGTTGCCATACATTTGCCAGCTTTAAAGAACACAAATTTATTACTTTACAACTCTAGAGGCCATAAGTGTGAAAACATCTTCACCAGGATAAAGTCAAGGTGTTGGCAGGGCTTGTTCCCCCTGGAGGATCTAAGAGAGAATCTGTTCCCTTGCCTTTTCCAGCTTTGGAGGCCACCTGCATTCATTGTGGGTTCAGACCCTTTCCTTACATAACTACAACCTCTTACATTTGTCACCATATCTCCTACGTCCTCTGCTATAGTAAAACATCTTTCTGCCATCCTCTTACAAGAACATTTGTGATTATATTCAGCACCAACCCAAATAATCCAGGATTTTCTTTGTATCCCCAAATCCTTAAAATAATCACCTCTGCAA
Organism: Pan paniscus; assembly: GCF_029289425.2. Lineage (NCBI taxonomy): Eukaryota > Metazoa > Chordata > Mammalia > Primates > Hominidae > Pan > Pan paniscus. Next base: position 49,503,174 of record NC_073262.2, read on the forward strand.
AGTACCTTTTCCATATAAAGTAATAGTCACAGGTTCTGGGTATGAGGATGTGAATACCTTTGATAGATGACAGTCCAGCATGCCATACATGCTATTTACTGTATACCACTTCATGGATTAGAAAGGCAGTTTATTAAGTAAAATAGAGTGCAATTTAGAATAAGAAGCAGATTGACTCTAGTACAAGCTCCACTACATAATCACCTTTTGATCTTGGGCAGTTCCTAACTTTAACTTCAGACTTTCTGGAAGAGTCTCAAGCTGGGAAATAAAGGTAATACCTTGTAGAGTATTTTAATATGAAGAAAGAATAATTGTAACAGCATCCATTAATTAAATCTATTATAAACCTGGACCAACCACTGAAGTTACAACTGTAATTGTACAGACCGATTATCATGCTCACAGAGAAGATAACTGAGCAGGGGAACAGACATTGAAATAAGCAAGAATGCTAACCAGTGATGACTGCAGGGACGGCAGAAAGATTTCATATGACAGTAAGCTGTGTAACATCAAAACAATCAATCTTGGACCACTTCCAAGAAGAGTGAGCTCCAAACTAAGATCAGCATTATGAGAAGGAGTTAGCAAGTCAGAGGAGAGTAAGTGTCTTTCAGGCAGAATGTTCCAAAGCTTAGGAAAAAAGAGAGGGGGTGGAGAACAAAAACTTGAGAAACTGAAAATATATTTTTTTCTGTAAATGTATCATGAAATTAATAAGACATAAAGCAAAAGAGAAATTTAAAAAATTAAACAGCATCAAGATCCAGACAGGCCAGATCAATTATGTTTGAGCTTTATCCTCAGAACCTTGTAAACAGACTAATGTTTTCAAGGTCCAGGATGACGATACTAGACTCTAATACAAGGTGCTACAGAAAGATCCATGGACAGCCCCAAGGAATGAATGGGGTGATCATGCCCTGGGGGTCACAGCACCTTGAGAGTAAGAATTCTGTTGATATTAAACAGTTAGAACAGGCCGGGCATGGTGGCTCATGCCTGTAATTCCAGCACTTTGGGAAGCCAAGGTGGGCGGATCACGAGGCCAGGAGATCGAGACCATCCTGGTTAACACGGTGAAACTCCATCTCTACTGAAAATACAAAAACTTAGCTGAGCATGGTGGCGGGTGCCTGTAATCCCAGCTACTTAGGAGGCAGAGGTTGCAGTGAGCAGAGATCGAAACACAGCACTCCAGCCTGGGTGACAGAGCGAGACTCCATCTCACACACACACAAAAAAAAGAGTTAGAATGGATAGGACTTGAAGGACATTGAGAGATAAGTGAGAAGTAGTAGTTAGAAAAATGTCAGCTTCTTCTCTTGGAGAAATGTTAATGCCAAGCTTGGAGATATTGGAGCTAGGTGACAAGGGGATAAGGGGAGTTTGGGCATGTACATAGGGATAGAGGGGAGTGGTGGTGAGCTCTCACCCTTGAATATGTTTGGATTGAGATTCCTTTGAAAAATCCATGTAGCGTGCTCTATGGCAACACTGTTCAAAGTAGCCAGCTGTGAGCAGAGTCTATCGAAATTTCTTCATCATATTTTGGTAGAAGTGTTGTGAGTCACAGGGATGAGGAATGTATCAAGTAGCTACTGACTGTGGAAGGTGATGTGTGAATGCTGGTTTAAGGGTAGGTTAGGAAGAGAAAAGATGTAAACTTTCATGAAAAAGTACCACATGTGAGCCCAACTACAGGAATAAAGAGAGTCTGGCTTCTACCACATAGTTTGTGAGCTTCGGAATTCTTGGAGAAAAGCTGAGAAAATAAACATCCTCCTCAGGTGAGTTCCCTGGGTAAGAGAGGTAGGAGAAAAAGACATATTGAAGTAGTCTCTCCCAATGTAAAATATGGAGTTGCACAGTCAGGCTAAAGCTGTTTTTTCATCTGTGCTCTTTCATTCTTTCTGATCACACACACAGAGACACACACAACCTAGATGTTAGTTGCTAATGGTCTTGAACTCCTCTGGGATTCTGGCACCTTTTGTTTCCAACAAGAAAGTGTGATCTTTTTAGGCAAATACCTTGCCCGGGCCACAGGATGGGGAAGCTCAGTAGAAGACAGAGCAGACACTGGAGACTATGCTGTACAGCCTGAAATCAAGAGCATCCAATGTGAATCAGACTGACTTTGTCAGAAATGGGATGATGGATTACCATGCAATTGACTGTTGTGACAGTGGAAAAACTCAAATCAGCTTCTGAATACTCAATTACAGGAGGGACACATAAACAGAGGCAGGCAGCAGAAACTAAGGATTCAATTTCCTTGAGTTCCTCTGCCTGATTTTCATTACACCCACTTTAATTTATTTGAGGCCTCAGGCTTGAGTACTCAGCCTTTCTTGATTTTCATGCATAAATGACATTTTCTTAGTTTCTACCTCATCTCCCTTCCTTTGTCATTTCCTAATGGGCTCTGCTCTGACCATGCTCAGCCTGGGGTGGCAGTGTGGCCCTGTGGGCTGCTGAGTGCCTTGAGCTTGGTTAATTACCATAAATGTATTTTAAGTAATTATCCAAGGAAGAAATGCCAGCACCTACCATGGGAACCACCAGTAGGTGAAAATAAGCAGCTCCTTAACAACAGCCTCCAGTCAAATTTGATCAGGAATATTGGGCTCTGTCCCTCTAACAAAACCAGCTAGTGCACATAAAGAGGCCCTTGCCACTGTCTTACAAAACCAAAATCTATAAATCAATAAGTCAATAATTATCAGCCCAGATAATTATAGCTTTCCTTTGTTGTTGAAAAAGCAAAAATTGTTTCTGTCACCTCCCTATAAGCTTCTTTAGTGACAAAAAGCACATGTCAAGAAAATCTAATTGATCTTACTATGTCAAAAACAATTCTTATTAAGGGACTGAACAGATCAGAGCTTTTAGAAAGAGCTCATGATCAAAGCCCAGGATAGAACACACTGGTTAGAGCCATGGTTACTCACATGCCCAGAAATATCAGAAATATCAAGGCCAGGTATATTTTTAATAAAAAGAACAATATAACAGCTAAAGTTTATTGCCTAATTATTATAAATTATTCTGATAAAAACTCAATTTTTAATTTGTAAATGAAAACTTAGAAAGATAAAAATTAACCTAAATTAATCCATACAGAGCAGGAGTTTGAAAACAGGTCTTCTAAGTGGAGCACCTGCACATTCAAGCAGGATCTTGATCTTTGAGTAGAAGCACTGGGCTCACCCTGGGTCCCTGCGATCCTCCCATGGCTTGCTCTTATCCTTCCTTCCACTAAATCAGCATGTCTCATGGACTTTTGAACAGTGAGTGCAGAGTGAAATGCATTAAGTTTTCAATAAGCTATCCTTGATTTCATATGTAGACCTTGCCACTTACTGTAGCCTCACTTTCTTAGTCAATACCATAGAATAATATTATTCCTCTAAAAAGGTCTACAAGAGAACATAGCATGTTGAGTTGATCCGTACCCCTTAAGAAAGGAAAGATCGTTTGTGTCTCTATCTGGCTTACTATGTTTTTTCCTCTGCATCCCATAGTATCACTGCGCCATACAACAGTTTTTAATCTATCCTTCTCTTCTCCATTAAAATATGCTCTAACAAAATTATTTTCCATCAGTAACTTGATGGAAAATCTAGTTGTTAAGTTGATGAAAAGAAGCTCATTATCTTATTCTTCAAACAGCTCATTTTTTGCTTCGAATGTATCTATTAGGAATTTAATCACCTTATTTAGCTGAAGCATTCAATTTTAAAACTTTCATTTGTTTGGACAAACATTCTTACTCTTTAATGACCCCATTACCTATTTGAAAACACACTGAGTGCCACTATAACTATTAACTACACTAGGCTAAATGATGCCAAGTTTTTTTAGCCACTGAACTTCAGGGGACATGTGTGTGTGTGTAAACATGTATATGTAAGGGTTTGAATGAAAAATTTTAAGCAAACTTAAACACAGCAAAAACAGTATGATATATACACATGGTAGCCATCACTCAATTTCCAAAATTATCTACATTTTATCAAATAATTTTTCACTAGAATAGCATATCATCTTGCTCTATTCCTCTCAGTCTTCCTCTGTTAAAAAATAATGGTACTCTGACATACTGAAGAATGCATCAGAGTCTCTTAACAGCAGAATTGATCAAGCAGAAGAAAGAATTAGTGAGCTTGAAACAGGCTATTTGAAAATATCACTCAAATGAGACAAAAGAAAAAAGAAAAGAATAAAGCATGCCTATAATATCTAGAAAATAGCCCCAAAAAGCAAACCTAGGAGTCACTGGACTTTAAGAGGAGGTAGAGAGAGAGCTATGGGTAGAAAGTGTATTCAAAGACATAATAACAGAGAACTTCCTAAACCTAGAGAAAGATAGAAAGATATCAATATTCAAGTACAAGAAGATTATAAAACACTAAGCAGGTTTAACCCAAATAAGACTACCTGAGGACCTTTTTTTATACAAATTCTCAAAGGCCAAGGAAAATAAAAGGATCCTTAAAGCAGCAAGAGAAAAGAAACAACTAATATACAATGAAGCAACAATATGCCAGATAGCAGACTGCGCAGTGGAAACATATGCCAGAGTGAGTGGCATGACATATTTAAAATGCTGAAGAAAAAAAAATCCTATAATAGTATATTCAAACAGCAAAAAAAAAAGGCTATTTGACAAATAAGATAATGAGCTTCCTGTCATCAACTTAACAACTAGATTTTCCACTAAGTTACTAATATAAAATAATTTTGTTAGAGCATATTTTAATAGAGAGGAAAGGGATGGATTAAAAAGTATTATATATTGCAGTCATATGATGGAATGTTCTTCAAATATAAATAAGAAATAAAGACTTTCCTAGAAACACAAAAGCTGAGGTATTTTAGCAACACCAGACCTGTCTCGAAAGAAATGCTAAAGGGAGTTCTTCAATATGAAAGAAAAGGGTGTTAATAAGCAAGAAGAAATAATCTGAAGGTACAAATCTCACTGGTAATAGTAGGTACAGAGAAAAACACAGAATATAATAACATTGTAATTGTGGTGTGTAGACCACTCTTTAATAGAAAGACATCAAGATGAAGTGACAAAAATAGCTATAATAATTTTTTAAAACATAGACAATACAATAAGATATAGATAGAAACAACAAAAACTGAAAAAGCATGGAGATGAAGTTAAATTGTATAATTTTTATTAGTTTTCTCTTTGCTTGTCTGTTTATGCAATCGGTGTTACATTGTCATCAGTTTAAAATAATGAATTATAAGATATTATTGGTAAGCCTTATGATAACATGAAGTCAAAAAACATAGAACAGATACACAAAAAATGAAAAGAAAGAAATTAAAATATATCACCTGAAAAAGTCATCTTCACTAAAATGAAAAAAAGAAGGAATGAAAGAAAGAAGATAAGATTACAAAATAACCAGAAAACAAATAACAAAATATAGTATTTGCTTATCAGTAACAACACCGAATGGAAATGGACTAACTTCCTCAACAAAAGACATAGAGTGACTACGTAAATGAAAGAAACAAGAACCAATGATCTGTTGCTTACAAGAAACACACTTCTAAAAAGATACACATATACTGAAAATAAAAGGAATGAAAAAGATATTCCATGAGAATGCAAACAAAAAATGGCCAGAGTAGCTATATTTAAATCAGACAAAATAGATTTCAAGAAAACTATAAAAAGAGAAAAAGAAAGTTAGTATATAATGATAAATTTGTAATTAAGCAAGAGACTGTAAAAATTATAAATATATATACAGTCAGCACTATATATATATATATATATATATATATATATATATATATATATGGCAAATGTTATTAGAGCTAAAGAGAGGGATGGACCCCATTACAATAATAGCTGGAGACTTCAATATACCACTTTCAGCAATGGACAGATCATCCTGACCAAAAAATCAACAAAGAAATATTGGACTTAATCTGCACTATGGATCAAATGGACCTAAAAGATATTTACAGACCATTTCATCCAATGGCTGCAGAATACACATTCTTCTCCTCAAAACATGGATCATTCTCAAAAATAGACCATATGTCAAGCCACAAAACACATCTTAAAAGATTCAAAAGAATTGAAATTATATAAAGCATCTTCTTTGACCATAATGGCATAAAATCAGAAATCAATAATAAGAGGAATTTTGGAATATTGTTCACTTTCATGGAAATTAAACTACATGTTCCTGAATGACCAGTGAGTCAATGAAGAAATTAAAAAGTAAATTTAAAAATTTCTTGAAACAAATGATCATGGAAGCATAATATACCAAAACCTGTGAGGTACAGCAAAAGCAGTGCTAAGAGGAAAATTTATAGCTATCATTGCCTACATTGGAATAGTAGAAAAACTTCAACTAAATAATCTAATATTACATCTTCAAGAATTAGGAAAGCAAGAGCAAACACAACCCAAAATTAGTAGAATAATATAAATAATAAACCTCAGAGCAGAAATAAATGAAATTCAAACAAAGGAATACGAAAGATCCACAAAACAAAAAGTTGGTGTTTTGAGAAGACAAACAATATCAGCAAACAGCCAAACTGACTAGAAAAAAAAAGGTCTAAATGAATAAAATCAGACATGAAAAATGAGACATTACAAAAAATACTACAGAAATTCAAAAGATCATTAGAGGTCACTATGAATAACTATATGCCAATAAATTGAAAAACCTTTATAAAATGGACACATTTGTAGACACATCCAACCTACCAAGATTCAATCATGAAGAAATCCAAAACCTGGACAAACCAATAACAAGTAACAAGATTAAAGCTATAAAAAAAAGTCTCCCAGCAAAGAAAAGCCTGGGGCCCAATGGCTTCACTGTTGAATTTTACCAAACATTTAAAGAAGAAATAATACCAATTTTACTCAAACTATTTCAAAAAATAGAGAAGGAGGAAATACTTACAAACCCATTCAATGAGGCCAGTACTACCCAGATACCCAAACCATAAAAAGGCTTAAAAAAAAAAAGAAACAAAAGGAAAATGACAGACCAATATCTCAGATGAACATTCATGCAAAAATCCTCAACAAAATACTAGCAAAGTGCATTCAACAATACATTTAAAAGCTCATTTACTGTGACTAAGTGGGATATATTCCAGGAATGCAAGAATGGTTGACCATATGCGAATCAACCAATGTGATAGATTATATCAACAGAATGGAGGACAAATCTATATGATCATTTGAATTGATGTTACAAAAGCATTTGATAAAATTCAACATCTCTTCATGATAATAATCCTTAAAAAACTGTGTAAAAAGCATATGTGACCGTTCCTCACCTAGTATACTGAATGGAGAAAAACTGAAAGCCTTTTCTTTAAAATGTGCAACATGACAAGGATGCCCACTTTCACAACTGTTATTTAACATAGTATTAGAAGTCCTAGCTAGAGAAATCAGGCAAGAAAAAAGACAGAAATAAAAGGCATTCAATTGGAAAGAAAGATGTCAGATTATCTTTGTTTTCAGATGATATAATCTTATATTTGAAAAAACTAAAGATTGTTAGAACTTATAAACGATTCAATAAAGTTGCAGAATACAAAATCAACATAGAAAAATCAGTAACATTTCTATATGCCAACATCAAACAATCTGAAAAAGAAGTCAAGAAACAGTCCCATTTACAATAACTATAAATAAAATAAAATACCTGGGGATTAATCAAAGAAGTGAAAGACCTCTACAGTGAAAACTATAAAATATAAATTTAAGAAATCAAAAAGGACACAAAAAAGGGAAAGGTATTCTATATTCATGGATTGGAAGACCAATATTTTTAAAATGTCCTAAAGCAATCTACCTAAAACAATCTACAGATTCAATAAAATCCTTATCGAGTTAACAATGACATTCTTCACAGAAATAGAAAAAAAATCCTAAAATTTATATGGAACCACAAAAGACCCAGAATAGCCACAGCTATCCCGAGCAAAAAGAACAAAACTGGAGGAATCACATCACCTTACTTACTTACTTACTTAATTTATTTATTTATTTAAGACAGAGTCTTGCTCTGTCACCCAGGCTGGAGTTCAGTGCAGTGATCTCAGCTCACCTAAACCTCCCCCTCCCAGGTTCAAGCAATTCTCCTGCCTCAGCCACCGGAGTATTTGGGATACTGGCCAGAACTTCCTTCCTTACAGAGGCCTAACTTTGATACAAACCTACATGCAATGTCACCGTCTGAGATGAGACACAACTCTTTAATTGGACTGACCTATTTTCAGATCTCTTACTACTCAGCTACATACCAACAAATTTTTTTCTCTCCACCGACATCAGCTCAGCTTTCACTGTGTAGAAGTTTTAGGAAAGGTTTAGACAGGGGGAATGAAAAGCTCAGAACATGCCATCCCTCAGTATGCCACTTTGATATGATAATTACTTCAAACTGAGGGCCTTTGGGGAAAGCAAATGTAAAAAGGGGCTTTCTCTGAACTTTCCTTATCTGCTTAGTAGATCATCCAAAAGAAACTTAATTGTCACCAACTCCCTCCCCAGGAATGTCATCAACCAAGGAAGATTAGCTGACAGAAGAGACTGGACATTGACACTACACCCAGACAGTCTTTGTCACAGGTTATTATCTATTCTTCTAAAAACCCATTCGTCTTTTCCAAAATCATTTACCATCTTCAAAATTGCCTACATCACTCCTTCCTTTTCACTTATGAAGAGGTTAGTCAACCTTCTAGATCATCCTGGGTTTTGAAGTATTCACTTTTCTTTCCTGGGATGTCCTAAATGCATGTAATAAATTTGTGTATCTTTTTTCCTGTTAATTTGCCTGCTGTCAGTTTATTTCATAGGCTTAATTTTCAAACCGTCAGAGGGAAGAGAGAAAGTGTTTTATTTCCTGAAATTGTTGAGGATGGACTCTGTTTTATTTGTCACTGTAGACTTAGACTCTGTACAGTAGAAGAAAAGACAGAAAGAGAAGAACATAAGAGGGAGAGATAGAAAAGCTTTAAAAAAGGATAAGAGATGAAGGAATGGATGGAGGGAAAGAAGGAAGGAATAAAGACAAGAAAGTAGGAATTCAGGAAGGAAAGAAGAAAGGAAAGAAAGAGAATTAAGGAAGTACAGGAATGAAGCCTTCTGGAGTAACAATCTGTAATGTTTTTGAGGATTTGAAATATTGCTATGAGTTTATTATTGTAGGGAAAATTGTGCAGTATTAATTTCAGCAAATATTTGCATTTTGCTTTACACTTTGCAATGTTATTTAATACAAAATATCACAGTTTATATTACGACAATAAATAATATAATAAATAACTCACCAAGCCAGCCTGTGCCAGAGGAAAAAGGAAGATATCCACTGGGGATATTTATCTTTGTGATAATATAGCACACGTTTCCAGAAAATCTGTAATAATAGTCTCTGTCCTTCTATATAAACAAAACCACTGATTTATCTACTTGTTCCCCCAAGTATAACTACAAAACTGATAATGCTATATTTGCATTTATAATTTATATTTAGAATTTTATTTATTTGTTTATTTGTTTATTGGACAGAGAGAAAGACTTATCTGGGAACATAAAACTACATGGAAGAAGAAAAGGACTTTTAAATATTTTAAACTTAACATTTAAAAATTTTCATAAGACTCCAGTCAAACCCAAAGTCAATCTTCTGAAGCAGACTCTACTTGACCCCGGAGGATGCAACTGACCAGAGGCTAGTAAGCTTGCTAAATTATTGTGGATAACAGGGATGTATGGTGACAAGAATTTACATATGAATGAAATGTGAACAGTCGGCTTAATTTCCCTCAGGATGCAAACTTGGTAGAATACCAAGAATAAAAAGTCACTTTTTATTCAGAAAGCAGCATCAAATTATTTCACGAAACACACATGTTTTTAGAAGGAGCGCTGTAGTGTAAAATTAATTTTATCTTTTTTATTGCAATTTATTTAATAACACATTCTCTGATATATGCAGTCTGTCATATTAAGCTGGGTGATTTGAAAATGGAACCCCCTTTCCTCCAGCCTCCACACATACCCAAATAAATGATGAGTAGAAGTTCTACTTTGGAAGCTCTTTGTACTTCAACTTCTAGTTTTCTGTGCTTTTTCAATTATAAAGTCACGTATTTGGATTAGGTTTTTACATATATTAGCAAAATAAATGCTTTTCATAATGTGAAAATGCTTCTTCTTTTAAAGCTAAATGGTGTCACTGTGGTGATTCTAATCTATGACTTTCTAAACTAAAGCGTAAACTTTCTATTTAATATAGCTTCTTTATATCTCCAAGTTTGGGGCAGTTAAAGAAAGTCTTCATAGTCCCTAAATATTATGAAGATAGTGACAATTAATATTGTTTTGGTCTTCACACAGTTTTTTCTCTTCTGTCTGTGCTTTCTGGCCAAATATGATACTTGAAATTCTACCATTGAAATCAGGCTTCCCTTCAGATTATATCAGAATGCTCCTAAATAAAAACTCATTTCCTAAAAAGGGGATACACCAAGTCATTTGTTTTTGGTCTTAGTAGGAAAAGAACCAGTGTATATAAAAAGTGTATAATATGTCAATGGTTTGCTAATCCAAACAACAAACATCATATTTTACTTCTGTTTTACCACAAAAGAGATTGAGGTTTAGAGAAGGTCTATAATTACTAACAGTCACACATTTCAGAGGAGAGGGAGTCAGAATTCTAGCCCTTTGATGGTCTCTTAAGATAATACAAAGCTATCAACCTTTAGGGATCTTTGTTATTGTAGAACTCACGAGAGAATTTACATGCCTTAGCATGATCTGAAACCTTAATATTTTCATTCTTCTCCTCCTCCTCCAGCATCATTTCTCATCATCTACCTCTTTCTATTTGATTTCAAACCTAACATCACAGCCATGCTAAATATAGAAATGTGACAGTAAGATTGCACTTAGATGTCTAAGTAACAAATAATTAACCTGTCCTTTAGAATGCAGAGGATACTATCACTTGGAAATTTGGATCTGCAAAAAGAAATAAAGAGCACCAGAAGTAGTAAATATGTGGGTAACTATGATTTGTGAGCTTGTACTCTCTACCACTTTAAAAGCAACTGACTGTTAAAAATAAAATAACAATACTGTATTATGAGATTTATCAGTGAAAATAAAATATGCAAAATACAAAAATATCTAGATGGAATATGGAAATTTACTGGTCAAGCAGTACAAATATGTTAAATGAAGTGATACAATAGTAATTGTAAGTAAACTTTGGTAAGTATGCTTATTGTAATTCCTATGGCAACTGATATAAAAATACAAAGAAGTATAAGCTAAGAGGCAATAGGGAAATTAATGAAATATACATAATGTTTCAGCATGTTTTTTTCTTTTTTCATTATTATTATTAATTTTTATCTCCAGTTCTTCTACATTGACAAAAAAACTCACATAACAGAAAATTAACCATTTTAACGTGAAATTCAGTGTCATTTAATACAGTCACAATGTTGTGCAACCATTTCCTCCATCTAGTTCAGAAGCATTTCATCGACCCCAAAGGAGACCCTGTAGCCACTAAGGTACATTCCCTCCTTTTGTTAGCCCTAACCACTAATCTGCTTTCTGTCTCTATGGATTTACCTATTCTGATTATTTCATGTATTAGTAAAAGAAATCATATATTCCTGGCAAGAATGCGAAATTGTAAAAATACTTAGAAAATCTCTTTGAAATTTTTTCTTATAAAATTAAACATTCCTACCTTTTGATACAGAAATTCTACTCAGGTATTTCTCAAGAGAAATATGAAACAACTTTATTCATAACAGCTCCAAACTGGAAGCAACCCAAATGTCTATCATTAGGTGGCTTGAAAAACACTGTGTGCTATATTTAAACAATGGGCACTACTTATCAATTAAGCAAAATAAAATACTGATATAATACATAGCATGGATGCATCTCAAAAACTTTATTTTCAGTGAAATAAGTCAGACACAAAAGTATACATATTGTTTAATTCTATTAATAACAGATTCATAGTGAGGCAAAACAAATGTATATTATAACAATTGCAGCAGTGGTAGCTCCAGTGAGTAGGGATTGCCTGGACAAGACATAAGAAAATATTCTGGGGTAATAAAAATGTTCTGTATTTTGACTGGTGTGACCCTTTCACTGTATTTAAATCTGAACTCAATTTTAAAATAAATAATATAAAGCAGATACTTCTATACTATGAATAAAGAAGAAATTAGATCACTGAGATCCAACAGTTTGAAACAAACATATTTCAAAGTGATGAGTCCTCCATAGACACTTATACATAAGGAAGAACTTTGAAGTTTCTTTAATACAACTCCTTTCTTCCTTATTTCAGAAAAGTGAGGCCCAGAGATCAAGTTTCCTTTATCTTACTCTACATTAGAGATTGTGCTTTTATTGCAATTTAAAAAATCGTTTCCTATAATAACCAATCAGATTGTAATCCATGAACTAGAGAGAAAATTTCAACAAACATGTTAGCTCAATTAGACTAATTCATTTTTTGAATTATTTAATTGAAGGAAAACACATAAAGAGGAGCATATAAACATAATTGTACAGTGTAACAACCATAGAGATCAATAAACAGCTCTCTAGAAGACATCTATTTTCTAATCCGATTGCTATTTCTTTCCATATTCCCAAAGATACTGCCCATCCTTACTTCGAATCTAGCCAACTAAAGTAGATGTGGCTGTTTTTGAAATCTATGTAAGTGAGATTTTACTAGATTTACTCATTGATGTCTATCTTCTTTTCGTTAGTAGTATTTTTATGAAATTTAATCACATTATTTTTAAAAAACTATAGTTAAAAAAGAGTAAATTTACTATTGATAATCTATCCTAACAATGATTCAGTTTTTCCAGTGTTTATATTACAAATAACGAACATTCTTGTACATTTATTGTATATTTGTGCGTGTGCTATTGTTGAATATTTCACAGCAGAGAAATTATAGAATTATTTAGTATATGATTGCTCATTTTTAGTAAACCATATTCCAAAATGGATTGACTAGTTTATGTCTTCACCAGCAAAAGAAGAGTTGCTCATTGCTTCCTTTCCTCACTCACACGTTTTTACTCTCAGTCTTTTTATGATTACCCAGACTAGTGTGTGCCTATTAGTATTTCATGGTGGATAATTCTTATTTCCCTGATTGCTAATAAAATAAGGACTTTTTTATAGGTTGAACTGCCAAGTGCCCATCTTCTTTTTGAAAGATGACCATTGAAGTTTCTTGCCCATTTTTAAGTTAGGTTACCTGTTTTTGTAAGAATATTTCTATATTTTTAATGTACATCACTTTCAATTTATGTGTTTCAAATATGTTTTCTATTCTATGGTATTTTTTCTCCCTCTTTTTTGATAATAGGACCTTTCTAATTTCTTTTTTGCCAGATGTAACAATACCTTTACTTATTTACTGTTTTTGTCTTATTTTAAAAAACCCTTCCACACACCAAATTCTTGAATGTATTTTTTCTACTTTATTTTATAAACATTTTATTGTTTAGGCTTTTATAGTTTAATCTACAATACAACTGGAACTGCTTCATGTATATTGTGGTGTGCATGTCAAATTTTTTTCATATTTATATAAAAATTATACCATACATTGAAAATATTATCTTTTCTTTACTATTTTTATAGAATCAACAATGTCATAAATCAAATGTCCATATATATGTTTATAATTGTTTCTAGTTCATTCTTTTTGTTCTATTGCATATATCTCTATTGTACTCCCAATATTATACTGTCTTAATTACTATAACTGTATAATAAGTCTTAATGTGGTGTTCCTTTTTTGTATTAAAATATACATATGTGGTCAGCTTTTTAATTATCACACTTTTTTGTACACATAAAAGTAAGGCCTGGGTTATTGATGAGGATTTCACTGAATCTGTAAGTTAACTTAAGATAAATTTTTATTTTTACAACAACTTGCCTTGAAAAACATGACCATGGTGCACTCCTTCATACATATAGGTCTTCATTCATTTCTTTCAAAAATGTTTTGTCATCTCACCAAACCCTTTCAACATCATACTGGAAGTCCTAAATATGCAGTAAGAAAAGAAAAAGAAAATAGAATATATCCAGATTAAGAAGAAGAAATAAAACTACGTTGGATAGTAGATGACATAATTGTTTATGTAGACAGTCTGAAAAAATCAATAAAAAATTCTTGAAACTAGTAAGTGATTATAGCAAGGTTGTCAGATACAAAATTAAAATACAAAAGTCTATCACTTTCCTATATACCAGCAATGAACAAGTAGAATGTGACATTAAAACTGCAATACTATTTACATTAGCACTCTCACAATTTAATACTTAGGCATGTCTAATAAAATATGTGGAATATCTATATGAGGAAAACTAAACTTGGATGAAGCGAATAATAGAAAAACTAAATAAATGGAGAGGTATCCATGTTCATGGATAGAAAAATTTAATATCACCAAAATGCAGCTCTTTCCCACTTTCTTTATTAATTCAAGGCAGCTCCAATCAAAGTCTCAACCTTTTACTTTCTGGATCGTGATAAATTGATTCTAAAATTTATCTGCCGAGGCAGAAGAGCCAGAAGAGCCAACACAATATTGTAGGAGAAGAACAAAGTCAGAAGACTGACACTATTTGACATCAAGACTTACTATAAAGCTACAGTAATTAAAACTGTATAATATTGGTGAAAGAAAAGGCAAGTGGATGAATGCAACATAATAGATAGCTTAGAAATAGACTTACATATATATAGCCAACTGACTTTTGACAAAGGAGCAAAGGAAATACAATGAACAGCTTTGGTTTGTTCATTTTAATTTCTGTAAAGTTTTCAATTGCGTAAATAAAACACATTGTTTTATGTATTCATTATAATGCCGATGGGGCATTTGGGTTGTTTCAAGTTTTAAAACGTAATAGTTTAAAACTTAAAGTTCAAAATCTAATAGTTTTAAATGCAAAAGTTTTAAACATAGTTGTTTAAATGCAATATATAGTTTAAAAGGATAGTTTAAACTATTATGATAAAGTTATGTAGATTTTTGTTGATTTAGGGGCATAAATGCAAATATATATTGGGTGCATACCTAAGAATAAAATCGTAGGGTTGGTATTCAGTGTTAGTAGATTTTGACAAATAGATTTTCTAAGATAGGAGTCTTTATTTCTATCATCAGTAAAAGATAGTTTTTATAGCTCCATATCTTCATTAAATTTTCATATTACATAATTCATCAATGTTAGCAATTCTGCTGAGTTTTTATTATATCTCACTGTGGAATTAATTTTTGCCTCCCTGATTTTTAATAATAGAAAACATTCTTTTATGTATTTATTGACCATTTTGGTATCTGCTTTTGGGAAATATCTGTTGAAATTTTTCCTTTTCCTTTTGGTTTGTTGGGTTTTTTTATTGTTTTTTATGGTGGTTAATTATATATTCAATGTATGTACCCCACATTAATTATGTCTGTTTTAAATACATACTCTATGACTTGGCCTTTGCACTTTCCTAATTGTGCTTTCATTAAAAGTTTCTTATTTTAATGTAGGAAAATTTATCAATTACTTCCTTTTAGCATGAGTGTTCTTTATATCATGTTAAAGAAGTCTCTGTCTCCAAGGCATGAAGCTATTATCCTATGTTATTTTGTAAATAATTTATTGTATTTTTTATTTCATAATTAAATATACAGTCCCTCTGGAATTTATTTATATGTATGGCAGGAAGTAGATTGTCAATGGCTGTTTTTTTAATACAGATTTGCAAGAGACTCCACAACATTTATTGAAAAAAGAAAATTTCAGTGTTTTTCAATGTATCTTGATAACGACTTTTGATTTTTTTGTGTAGAGGATTAGCACAACTTTTATTTATTCTTAGGTATTTAGTGCTTTTCATTAATTTAAATATTTTTATTTTCTAAATCTCAGCTTCTAATTGTTGCTGAAATACAGATATGTGGTTGACTTTTAATCAGGTAACATTTAAAAATTCACTTGTTATGTCAACTAATATGTGTCTTTTTTTTTTTTTAACAACCTCTCTTTTTTTTTTAACAACCTAGTTACTCAAAATGTTGGTGGTTTTATTATTTCATGCCTGATTGCACTCATTAGAACACTCTTAGCATAATGGTGAATAGAACCTGAGAGTGTAATTGTTTTATAGTCTTCCAGACTCAGAGAGAAAACCATAGTATTTCACCTTGAAGTAATATGCTTGCTCTAAGTGTTACCTGGTATCAGATTTAAGAAAATTGTGTCCTTCTTAGTTTAAAATTCTTCAAAATGTATTTTGTATGTATTAAATGTCTTTGCATCTATTAATACTTTATCCTTTATTTTATTATGTGATATATATTGCAGTAATTTTAAATAAATATTTTCTTATTAAACTACATAAGCAAAGAAAAGTGCACAAATCATAAATGTACAGGTTAATTAATTTTTCGTTATTTTCAGTTTTGTTTCACATGTGTTAACTTTTGTATTAGATATTTACCTAGTAGTGGAGTTCCTGGATTATATGTACCTTTCTCATGAGTTTTTCTTGAAAGTTCTGTTTAACTTGTAACATCATCTCACTCTCAGTAGCCTTTTTCAGGTTTGACAAACGCCTCCAAACTTAAAGAGATTCCAAATAATGGCGTATCTCTCCATTTCTCTTTTCCTGAATTCTATGCAGTAATATTTGTCTATATTTATATATTTATTTACTTAATTATTTACTTAGTATAGTTTTTCCAAGTGTCCTCATCACAAGTTTCGGGTCAGTTTATGTAGTAAGCTACCAGAGGCATCTGACAGACCATTTGTTGACTAAATTAGTGAACTGCCTATCTGGTCTTTAATGTTAAATTCAAAAGATTTGGTTCATCACAACCAGTAAATTACCTTTGTAACAACTGTATTTCAGATTATTTCTGACTCCTTTTAAAACAAGATCTAAAGTCCCACGCTATCATTAATTAATAAGGCAATCAGTCAGAAAACAGAAACTACTTTAGAACTGTCTTACATGTGCTAGAATACTATTAATTAATTTGGGAAAAAACAGTGAAGTTAAAATTTATACGTGCTGACTAATTTAAAGTCTTTAGCTCATGATTTTATTTTTGAAAAGTAGATTTCTTTTGACAAGTTTTCATTTGCAATAATGAGCAGATAAACCAAAAAATGGTAAAGATATTTAGAAGATGAGTACAAATGTCATAGAACTTGATAGTTTTGTGTGCATGTTTATTCATATTTATGTATGTAGCTTTTTCAGGAGTAAATCAGCTGTTAAAAATTTATGCGTCTAGCCCAAAGATATAAGAATCCATGCATAAATAAATAAGACTTTGAATACATTTCACAGAGAAAGAAAGCACCAAAGATAAGGAACTATTTAAATCTGTTTAACTATTTGAAATGAGAATTATTTGGTATTCTAATTATGAAGAGATGCTCCATTTAAAAAATAAGTTTACTTAGGGATTTTAAGGTCTGCTGTAGTAACCAGAATACAATGTAATTTGTTGCTGTTATTGGCTCACAGATACAATGAAACATCTGATAGGGAGTTTGAAAGAACAGAAATCAATTGAAAGCATAATGTAAAGGCATTTTAAAAATCCTAATGCAATTCTCAGCCAGCTTTTTTTGTTGTTCGTATGTGTGTTTACTTATTCATTCATTCATTGTATATAGTAATATATTTCCATGTTGCAATATTGAACCATGCTTACTATACGTCTTTTGTGGTATCTGGTGAATTATTTCTATACTCTCACTAAGAAACAAGGAAGGCTTTATCACGGTGTTTAATTTTATGCTAATCATTGAATCATCTGTGTAGGGATTTATTTAACAAATATGCTGATTTATCACAATGTTACCTTCTTTACTGTAGAAAGTAAAAAGTTTCCTTTTCAAAGTTCCCCTTCTTGTTAAAGAATAAATCATAAGTGTTAGAAATAATAGTTTCTTTTAAAGACGAACTTTCTTCAAGCTTCCTTGCTTTGTGCTAATAACTCTTTGCTAAGCCCTATCCTATGTAACTGTTGGACATGCTCACAGGTACATTCCAGCTCACAGCCTATGCCCCTTCCTTATTTGGAAATGTTACTGCTTCCTTAAACCTTTCATAAGCAACTTCTTTGCTCTTCCTTGCACTTACCTATTTAGGAAAGTTTTAGGATATTAGCAAATTCGGTGTCAGTTTGAGAGTATGAGGTCCTGCTGTAGCCAATGGACGCAGGACACAGCAGTAAGGACTACCCAAATGTGTAAGAGATAAATACATCTGCTTTTCCTTTGTTCAGGTGTGCTCTCGCCATTGTTCCATCTGCAATTGAGCACCCTTTCTGCTGAAAGCAAAGATGGCCTTGCTGAGAGATCTTTTGTCTCCGTGCTGACTTTTTTTTGCAGCACCAACAATTTTGATATTTCTAACATTTATCATAGTTTACACAGAAACTTCACAATGGAGTGTAAGTGGCAGGGATTTTGTCACTCTAATCTCAAGTTTGACTCTTTTGACTGTGGAGATTTCTTAAGTTTTCTGTTCCTCAGGAATTATCACCTGATGGGGTGTTGTAGAATAAAACATGTCAGTACAAATGCTTGTTCTCTCTGCTTCTCACTGCGTCAAGAATCAATTCTTAGTCTAAAATACGTGGCCCTTTATTATATTCTATAATGAAGTTTTCTAATTATTTCCTGTTGCTCTTGTTACCCAAATTATTTTGACTTCTTTCAAAAATTAAAATGGTATTATAAAAAAGGAGTGTTGGATTTAAACTCAGAAAGACCAAAAATAGAATTTTCCCTCTAATACTTCTTAACTGTTGGATCTTAGGCAAGTTACTTCATCTTTCTAGTTTCATTTTCCTCATCTGTGAGATGGAGTTAAAAATGTCCACCAAATGGAATGGTTACAAGGATTAAATGAGACACTATATGAAAACTCATTAGCTGAGTTCCTGGCAGAATGTATGAATTCCATGAGTCCTCTATTTTTCCCTGCCTTTCTTTCTTGAGAGCAGGCATTATATATTTTTTCCTAAAACATTCCATTCCCCACTGCACTTATTGTCTAGCGTGGATTGGGTCTATGGCTGATCAGAAAGAGTACTTGGTGTTTCAAACACAACTTGATAGTCAACATGCTTCTTCCCTGATATTGCCTTCATCTTTTTTTCCACACATATGTTGTGAGTGCCTGCTGTACACCAGGCATGCTCCTGGCAGCTTGCTGAAACCACTGTAAGAAACAGCAACTATTAAGACACTGCTTTGCCAGAACTTGAGGGTTAATTGATTAATCAGATAAGATAAAAAGAGAACAATAAAGTCATAAAGGTGAGGATGGCAGTGAACAGCCTTCAAATAGCTATGTGTTATAGTCCTCCTTATTACCCACATCCCAGTCAGTGTCTTATCCTTCATGAGGGGGATCCTTTTCCTTTCGGTCACAGCATCAAAAAATATTTGGTGTCTTTGGGGCATCATTGTTTGAAAAGAGGCATGGGGAGAGAGAAAGTCCTCAGACTGGTGTACAAGGCTGTTTCTGGACGAGCTTCCTACCCTTCCTACATAACCTTAGTATCATGTACCCACCTACACATACACACATCCTGAGCTCTGTCCACAGAAACTACCCAATGTTATTATTCTGTGTGTGTGTCTTCATATGTGCATATGGATAACGGGACGACTAAACACTCATTTGAATCACTTATATGCCAAGTGGTTTAAAAATACCAGGTATTTGACTGACAGATGCACTTTTTATTTGCTCATTGATGACATTTAGACCCAGAATTGAAGAATCATACATAAACAAGTTGGAAATTATGCCCATATTGGTCTCTGGGAACTTTCTACTCAGCCCCAACATAGTTCTAATTAAGTTAAAATAATCACGTGGGCTATGTTTCAAAGACAGAGAGAGAGCACTCCCCTCTGAGAATTTATGTTAAAGTCAGTTATTATGAACTAAATTTGAAATCCAAAAAAAGATACTCAGTATTCTGTATTTAAATCCAAACCTGCATTATCATATTATTTTTTATTCAGCTTGTATTATGAATATTTGTTAAAGGCTTTTGTTTCCAACCCTTCTCATAATATATTAAGGTGGTTTCATCTCAGTCATTTTCTGAAATTGGATATTGTATCATGACAATTCCATGTGCATGTTAATTGAGAAGTTATTGAAAATAAAATTAAAACTAATGGCAGGCATTGTTATTACCATTGTTATTATCATTATTATTACACAGCTGTGTTTGGATATAATTTGATCTTTTCAATAGCTCTGTGAGGTAGAAAAGACAGTATTATAATCAAGAATTTATAAACGGCATCTAGTGCCTAGCTGAGGATATTTATCCGTTGGGTAAATAGTTATGTAGCTATTTTGTGCCAGGATTGGAATGAGGTCTCCCAACCTTTGACCTGGTTTTCTTCATTGATCATAGACTTCATTTTATTTTTTTTCCCACTGTAAGAATCAAAGTATCTAAGTGCCACCTACAGCAAATTCAGCCCTAGAAGGTTTTGGGCTAAAGCACACATGCAGACATTTCCTTAAAGGTAGCTTTTAAAGAACACAGTATTTCCTTTGCCCCCTTCAAAAATTAAGATTGTCTTTCTAGCCTATTTTCCATTGTGGTTGTGTCTTTCTTAGCTTTGGAAAGATTCTGCTAATTTTCCCTTCTGGTCAACTACTTTGCCCAATATTTTATCTATTTAGAAGAGAAAAAATGTCACCTCATTTGGCATATGGAAATAGAGAACTCTTTAGTTTCTCATCTGAGCAGGGAGATAATGGCTTTAAGCAAATGCTTGGGTATTTTGCACAAGGGTGTACTGCCTTCCTTATGATCTCATCTTCTATCGGCACCTGCCTCTGATTCTTTAGGCTCCCGCGTTTCCTTCCATCCTTTCTTCCGCTTGGAAAGCTGATGGGATTGGGGATATGTGTTTCCTGCCCAGGTCTTCTGGCAGTGATTAGATAATCTTATCTACTTTGGAAAGATAAGCAAACAAATAAAAAACTTGGAAACAAACCTTTGACAGCCTCTCATGATAAGAGCATGCCCATCTTTCTACCCCCACACCCCACTTGCATATACTCAGATTCTTTTCTTGGGTAGCATGGACCGTTGACGAAGGTCTGTACCTTTCATTAAACCTGTGTGTAAGTCCCATTATTACATTATCATTTATTTTGCCTCATAGCTTCCAATGTTGAGGAAGACATTACTTATCCGTGCCTTGGTAGAAGACACGTTTCTTTCTCTCTGTGTGCTATTTGAATGGGCTGTTTGTTGTGGCTCATCTTCAGTTGGGGCTCTTTCTAG
Organism: Pan paniscus; assembly: GCF_029289425.2. NCBI lineage: Eukaryota > Metazoa > Chordata > Mammalia > Primates > Hominidae > Pan > Pan paniscus. The sequence continues at coordinate 49,524,621 of NC_073262.2, forward strand.
ACACTTTCTCTGTGGCCTCCAGCTCTGAGGTCTAGAGTCACATCCAGAGTTTCTGAGAGATAAGGTAATGGATAAATTTCAAAGTAAGTAAATAAATGCAAATAAAAATGAAAGTACTGCTTGCTGAGCTGCTTTGCAGAGGTTCCACAGATGCGCTGCACATTTCTCTGAGTTAGGCTCTACTTCATGAACTGAAGATCCTAAGGCCTAGAGAAATGAAGATATTAAGCCAAGTGACAAGTCAGTGAAATATCTCTGTATTTCACCCCAGCTCTCTTTTGCACCAAAGTGTCATCTCTTTCTGCTCCACTATATCACCCTGAATACACACAGGAAAAAAGGCATAATGAGAAATGGATGAATTGTTAAGACAATATATCTCCAGTGAAGAAGAAGAAAATTCCAGATCTCAAACCCAAGTTTTGCCATTACTACCTGTATCCTCAGTCAAATTTTGTAATCTCTAAGGACCTCAGTGTTTTCAACTCTAAAATGAGTCTAGCAATGCCTTCCTGAAAGGGCTGTTGTGATGATAAAATGTGAATAAAAACACTTTCACTACCTGGAAAGTGCAATGAGGGCTAAGACACTTGAAATGTCTTTGAAATGCATGTTATTCATCTTAAAACTGAAATAATTGCCAGATACTATCTGCATGGTCTCATCCAGTTCTTAGACTTCATGATTCTATCTTGATTGTGATCTTTATATTTGATCCTTTTACTGTTGTCTGATTCTGTAAGTGCTTAATTCATCCTAACCCAAACAAAAGTGCATTGTTGTAGCATGTACAAGTATATCCACCACCATTCAGATGAAAGTTCAGCCAGAATACAAAGATATGCCCTTGGGCACTGGCTCCTACCAAATCTGAGACATGTGCAGCGACAGGAAGCACCACTCACACATTACTCATACCAGTGCCAGGTATGAGAGCAGGACTAGGAGGCCATAAGGATTTTATGGCAGCCCTGGGCCATGCGAGTGCATAAGAGGTCCGTACTCTAGAGGTGCAATAGCACAGCCAATAGCATTGCAACCTCTGGAGTCCCACTGTCTGAGTTCAAGTCCTGTGTGACCACTTTCTAATTGTGTGGCAAGTTACTTCTACGCACAACTGTCCCATGTGTACAATGAGAATAATAGCTTCAACCTTTCAGGGTTTTGACAAAGATTAAATGACCTAATAAGTATTTAGCACTTAGAAAAATATCTCACAAATAATATAAATTAGATATATTTCTTGCTTGATTCTCAAAATAATCCTGGGTAATAGGAATTGTAATAAGCAAATGAAGGTTTGATAGGTAAAACAATTTTCCCTATATTATACCTCCAGTAAGGAGATGCATCTGGTATTCAAGCCCTGATTGTCTGGACTTAAAGCCTGGGCATCTCTAATTTAACACAACACTATCTGTGTCCAGTGAAATGATTATGTGTATGCAACTATAAGCCTGGAAAAGCAAATCTGCAATGACAGGTGTGTTACTCCAAAAAATTTTTCAGAGTAAAATGTCAACACTAAGAAGTATACCTGCTAAAACTTAGAGATGCTTGAGGGACAACAAATCTTGGGGCAGAACACAGCCACAGAAAATAATGATTTAACAAGTTTTCTAACTATCAGGGAGCAAAATAATATAAACACTTAACTGCTAATGGCAATGATTGTAAAATCAATGGAGTATTTCATGAGATTTAGTGCGATGCCTACGAAATGGGGGTTATGTTTTCTCAACTTTTGAAAGTGAGCTGAAAATAAAATTGCACATCATTTTATAATTAAAGACTTTGAGGGCCTCTAAAAATTTGTATGCTCACCCCTTAGTTATGTTACTGTATTGCCTGTTGTCAATGAAAAATCAAATGGCTTTAGCAGTAGTAAATTATCAAGGTATAACAATTTAATATTCAGTGTGATGAATGAGGCCCCAAATTAAACAAAAAAATCACACTGAATTCAAGGTCATCTAAGAGAAAATCTACCAGCTAATGTTAGGTACAGAGGCAAGTAACCTAACATTGACTAAGTATCACTATTTAATGTTCCAGGCTCTGTCGTGGGTGTTTTAAATGGCTACTTCATATCATCCTCATAACAGACCTAGGAGACCTAATTTATTAACAGGTAAATAGTAACAGAACTATGTTTGAAAAACTGGTCACTATAACATGTCCTTCTTATCGTTTTTGTTTTTCCCACCTTTCCTCTTGGACCCTCTGTTTTTCCTTCTTTCTCTTCTTTCTTTTTTGATTCCCACTTTCCCCAAATAATTTAACCAACATTTACTGAACATGGATTACATATGGGACACTGGATTAGTTGATAAAGATTGAATGGGGAGTGAAATCCTCTCTGGACCATTTCAGTGGAGCTGAACCTAAAGTGGAGGAAATGAACATAAACTATTACACCCATGAAGGTAAAAAGACACCTAAGATAAGTGCCGTGAAAGAAAGAATATGATTCCACAGCAAAAAGGAATATGCAGTTAAAGAAGTCATCCTTAGGAAATGATACTTTAACTGCTACGTAGAAAGTGAGCAAATTACCTAGGATAATGGATGAATGTGTGAGGGCTTGAGAAGTATTCAAGGTAATTGAATTGTACCTGAAGAGGCCAATGACCTCGGTGAGTGGATTACTGGGATACAGAAGCAGGACAGGAAGGCTGAAGCACAAAGACCTAAGGTGGGTAGTGAAAGATGAAGCTGAGTACGAGAGCCTTCTGAGGTTCCTTTTAAAAATGTAATTTCATTGTGGTTTTGATTTGCATTTCTCTGATGGCCAGTGATGAAAAAAAAAAAAAAGAAAAGAAAACTGCACTTGTAACCTCTAAATCTATAAAAATAAGAAAATTTTAAAATTAAAAAATAAATAAAAATGTAATTTCATTTTATTGTCCCCAGGATAAATATTTTATTTTATCTTAAGAAAAATAAAAAACAATAATACATCAGTGTTTCAAAAAGTTGAATATGATGGCTAATAAAAAAAAAGGATAGATAATTTGGGCGGGGGAGGAGAATAGGAATGAAGAAAATGTATGTGGTACTACCAAAAAGAAAAGGGAAATTACCATGCCCTGAGCAAGAAGAAATAATGTCTATAACTATAGAAGTAGAGGGGTGGTAGTGAAGATAAAGGGAAAATTCTTAAAAGAATATCCTTTATATGAACTCTGTTATTTCTAGGTATTAGCAATTTTCTTCCCAAATGTGATTAAAATACTCCTATTAGTTAGGATAAGTAGTATCTGAGATTGTCACTAAATGTCCACGGGGGGCTTACCTCAGTCAATGAACCCAGTGTATTGGGAAAAAAAATATCACTGGGAGGAATATGAGGACACAACGGTAGTCACAGCATAAGTGTCATAGCTTATACAAACATTAACTCAAAATTGATCATGGACTTAACCATAAATCATAAAACTATAACACTTTTAGGAAAGAACATAGAAGAAAGTTTTTGAAATTTAGCATTAGGTAAAAAGTTCTCAGACTTCACACCAAAAGTGTGACCATAAAAAGAGAAATTGATAAATTGGACTTTATTAAAATTAAAAATTTTTTTGTGTTATGCAAGTTCCTGTTAAAGGGATGAAGTAAACCTACAGACTAGAATACAATAGTGTGGCCAGGCGCAGTGGCTTGTGCCAGGCACAATGGCTAATCCCAGCACTTTGGGAAGTTGAGTTGGGTGAATCACAAGGTCAGGAGTTCAAGACCAACCTAGCCAACATGGTGAAACCCTGTCTCTACTAAAAATACAAAAATTAGCCGGGTGTGGGGATGCACACCTGTAATCCCAGCTATTTGAGAGGCTGAGACAGGAGAATCTCTTGAACATGGGAGGCAGAGGTTGTGGTAAGCTGAGATGGCTTCACTGCACTCCAGCCTGGGAGACAGAGCAAGACTCCATCTAAAAAAAAAAAAAGTACAATAGTGCTTATCTAATAAAAGACTAGTGTGTAGAATCAATAACTCACAAAATTCAACATTAAAAAGCAATCAAATTAGAAAATACAAAAAAGACATGAAGAGTCACTTCACCAAAGAGAATATATAGGTGGAAAATAATCCCATGGAATGATCATCAGTCATCAGGGGAAAAAAAAAAGAACTGATTAAAACCACAATGAGATATCATGACACACCTATAAGAATGGTTAAGTTGAAAATTAATGGCAGCACCAAGCATCCAGGGATAACTTATGCTTCATCTATTGCTGGTGAAAATGTGAAATGGCAGAGCAACCCTAAAAGGCAGTTTGACAGTATCTTACAAAAATCAACATGCAGCTTCATAAAATCCAAAAGTTGTATTCTTGGGAATTATTACCAGAGAAATAAAAACTTACACTCACTCAAAAAAAACTGTTTATAGAATCTTTATTCACAATAGCAAAAAATGGGAAACAACACTGATACCTTTAATAGGTAAATGGCTAACAAATGGGTATGTTCATAACAAGGAATATTACTCAGAAATAAAAGGAAGTGAGCTACTAATACAAGCAACAACCTGCAGGATTCTCAAGAGAATTACGCTGAGTTTTTTTTAAAAAGCCAAAAAGGTTACAAACTATATTATTCCACTTATATAATGTTCTTAAAATGGCAAAATTATAGAAATGGAGAAGATTAGTGGTTACTAGAAGATTGAGTGGCATGTTTAAGCAAGAAGGAAGTGATGCAGATATAGAAGAGCAACATGAGGAATCCTTGTGGCGATGAAAATATTCTGTTTGTTGACTCTGTCAACGTTACCATTGGGAGCATGATGGTATACTATAGTTTTGCAAGATGTTAACATTGAGAAAACAGGATAAAGTGCTAATGGGATACTTACATTATTTTTCTACCTGCATGTGAATTGACAATTCTATCAAAATAAAGCATTCAATTAAAATAATAATTTCTCATAGAAACAAAGAGTAGAATGGTGGTGGGGTGAGATCCCAGAGATAGTCAAAGCATACAAAATTGCAGTTAAATAGGAGACATAAGTTTAGTAGCTTACGTACACATGGTGACTATAGTTAATAACAATGTATTGTAGTTTTAAAAATTTATTGGAGTAAAAGAAAAGAACAATTGAAATACATTTCTATACATCTGAAAAATATCTGTGATATATTAATAAATAAAAGAAGTAAATTGCAAAGTAATACAAATAATGAGACTCAATTTCTGATCTAAAGAAAAAGACAGAAAACAGAAAATTATATGTGTACATATTTGTATAAGTGGACACACCCCAGACTATTGACACTGGTTTCCTCAGGGATAAACTTATTAAGGAAAGGACTACTATTTTTCTTTATATATTTTTATATGGCTTAAATTATTAAAATAAACATCTATAGTTTTGTGATTAAGGAAAATATGAAAGATCATATTTTTGGAGAAAAAAATCCTAGCGTTTATAACACATAAAATGAATCACGTTTTTACTAAGTCTGGGTGTGTGCAAGCAAGTGTAGGGGCCTGCATAGAAGGTGGCCACCTTCTGTTGGGGTTTTCTGCCTCCTGCGTAATTAGCTCCAGCTGCTGATGTACTTTACAGATTCCCTGCAGTTCTATGCGTCATGGTTTGAAAACCACTGCACTACACAGTATCAAATATATTGTCAATGTCTAAGATTATTGAACAGATGGGAAGTCCAAAGTCAATGGGAAGATCTCCATGGTCTCAGGCTGCACGTGACATTCAGAATGACCTCTCTAGTCTTGCTCCACTAGTGACTGTTCACTTACCCCATATACATGTCCACGTGGTCTCTTATACTTTTGTAAAAGTATAACCTAGGTCAAGGTCATCCTTATGAAAGTTGGGTGCCCTAGCCTGGATATAGGCTTTCTCTGGGAATACCATGTAACCACTCACCCTGTCAGCATTGCTGACCCTGTGGGGCCTACACTCTTTTTGGTAGTCCTGATCCTAAAGTGACTTCTACAGCAAGTTAATTACTCCCAAGTTCACAATTGTCTTCTAGATTCAGGGAAGGCTGCCATTCAAGATGCTACTCATTTCCCACTGAGACTCACAAATTTAATTGCACAAGTGCATTATACATTACTCATTTAAAAGATAGCTATGTGTTTAGGTCCGTGTGTGTGTGTGTGTGTGTGTGTGTGTGTGTGTGTTCCCCTAATATATACACATGTATCTTCATCTATTACTATTTTTATTTCTATATCTGCATCTATATAAACACATATGTACATACACATACGCGTGCACACACACACACACACATATATATATCTTTTAGAAGTTTTAGATTCTGAAGGCAAATGAAATAAATCCTTTCCATAGTAAAAAAAAAATTGTTTATTTCTAGTATGGTTTTCTCAAGTAAAATCCATTTCATCTAACTTCCATTGCTTTCTGGAGATGGCCTTGTTGCAAAGGGGAAAAAGACACAAACAAATATACACACAGCAACAGCAAGGCAATCCTTTCCTGTTCCACACATGATTAAAAACATAATACATTTTCCATTCTGTGACACTATCAACTTTTCTCCAGCCGTGTTTAATCCCATGACCTTGAAAGGCTTCAGTCATAATAGAATGAAAGGAGGAGGAATGTGGGGTTTGATCTCGCAAGTGGAAAGAGTCTCCTATTTTGAGCCGGAGCTCCTATTTTGATCCAGAATTCTGAAAATGAATTAATCTTTTCACTCACTGAAGAGGCAAAAGACCCTTGGCTGCCCAAAGATGCTCAGAGATGAGTGTCTTTGACAAGGGCAGAGCCTGGGTCTTTACGTTAGTGATTGGCAATAAGAAAAGAAAGAAATATTGGGGCAAATGGAGGGCAGAATGCTTCAAAATCTCAGAAAGATAGAGTAGAAAACGGAAAATGTATCCCTTGGTCTTAATGGCTCAGCATGAACCAAAACACCTATTTGGAATGTGTAGAAGACATTGTACAGTTTCAAGAGTTCACAGAAATTCTTTCAAATGTTCTCCCACTAAAACAAATTAACACCTTTTTAGTGTTGGGAAAAGGTAGGGAGAAAAAATATTCTTAATCCTATCATCAAAAACAATGTGTTAACATTTAAGGTTATTTCCTTATAGAGTTTCTCTATACTCCATATATGTACTGTATAATTATGATAATTCTGGTTTAAAGCCATTTTTCCTATTTATTAAAGCTAAATACTTCCTCTATACTATAACAAGTTCTTGTTATAGTAGACTACATGGGAACAAGGAATATGGTTTTGAGTCTGAGTCTTTCACATGTACATTTTATCTGATTTAGACAAAATTCTAATTAAATTGATTTCATTTTTCTCATTTTAAAATAGTAGCTTGAGTAATACATTCCTTATAGGATTATTGAGATGCTCAAATAATAAAATATATAAATAATTATATAAAAATCATCATATGTTTATGACAATTTATGGTACATAGTAGTCAATAAAAATTAGCTAAAAATAATAACATGATTTGATACTCCTATTTTAGTTTATTCTATGACCGCCTAATAATTTAGTTAACCAAATAGCTATTGTTAGACTTTTAAATTATAGCAAATCTTTACTTTTAAAAACTGTCAAGATACTATGGATCACTTGACTTGTATTTTTTTTTTAAAGCCTTATCCACCATGATCAAGTGGGCTTCATCCCTGGGATGCAAGGCTGGTTCAACATATGCAAATCAATAAATGTAATCCAGCATATAAACAGAACCAAAGACAAAAACCACATGATTATCTCAATAGATGCAGAAAAGGCCTTTGACAAAATTCAACAACTCTTCATGCTAAAAACTCTCAATAAATTAGGTATTGATGGGACGTATCTCAAAATAATAAGAGCTATCTATGACAAACCCACAGCCAATATCATACTGAATGGGCAAAAACTGGAAGCATTCCCTTTGAAAACTGGCACAAGACAGGGATGCCCTCTCTCACCACTCCTATTCAACATAGTGTTGGAAGTTCTGGCCAGGGCAATTAGGCAGGAGAAGGAAATAAAGGGTATTCAATTGACTTGCATTTTTAATTATTATTTATTTAGGATAGTTTCCCAGAAGTAAGATTGCCGTGCTAGCAGTTATTCTCTTTTTAATTGTTCTTGATACATATGAATTTTGTTTTCATTAGGAATTTACCAATCAATTTTTTATGTCAACAACATATGAGCATGTATATCTCTTAAATACATTTTCAAGGACATAGTTTTATATTTATTTCTCTCAAATCAATACTTCATCATTGAAAATTAAGTCATTGTTTTTGTTATTCTAATTTAATGTTTTCAAATTTTATTAGTTATATATCAATTATATATTATATAATTTTACTTGTTAATCAATTATATATTACTTATTAATTATATATTAATTTTAGTTATTAACTATATATTACACATTTTTGAAATATTAAGTATCAAATGTCCTTATCTTTTTATAAAAAATAAATATTCCATTTGAAGGTCAATCATTATTTCATATTTACACTGTTTATTTATAAATACTACCTAATCAATACTTTATGAACTTTAAAAAATTTCTTACAGGTGAACAAAATAAATGTAGACATATTTATTCTTGCTTACTTATTTATGTGTGTTGGGCTGCCAGATGTATGTTTATGAAGGGCATCATAAATTGCTAAATTTACTTAACAAATAATTAAGCTTACTTGTCAAATGACTCATAACACAATTTGATCAAGTTCCATGGCTAAAATTATGTTATGACAAAACACTACAATAAGGGGCTGGTTGGTTCTTAAGTATGTTAGATTTTAAAGGAAAAAGACTTCTATTTTTATGGTATCTGTTGACTTCTAAAATTATTGTGATGTCATCATTCTCCTTTCCACCTCTGTGAATTCATCCATGCCATTTCCTCTGCCTGAACTGTCCTCCCAACAAAATCCTGCTCACCCTTTAAAACATACCTCTGACAGCTCCTTCTCTGGGCAAGTCGCATGAGCCTCTCCTCTCAAGGTATATAGGTACACTCTACACTGCCACTCAGCACATACCTATCATAACATATGCGTGGTTTTGGAATTACTTAATTTAGATGCTCATTTCCCATATTATCCTGCCAGATTCTTGAGGGTAGTAATTGTCTCATTAGTCTACCAGATCAATGTTTGGCTTTAAAAAGGTGCTTTGTAAATATTAACATGGCTTCATCTTAAGGAAACTATATTGGTCTCTCCAAGTATGTGCCCATGTGTGAAGCCCAGTGTCCTCTGGTCAACATTTCCCCAATTACATTCTCTAAGATTATGGACTCTTATGGTGCTCTTCACTTCTAGGGCCCATCAAGGCAAATTGGCATATTCTCCTGATGTTTTGTCCACTGTATGCCACAGGTCATTAGGTGAATTTGTGTTATTTTTTCACTTGTCCAAAAGTGCTTATTAAGTATAGTCCAGAGTTATATGGAGATTTTTTACCATTCAAGAATGGATGCTAGTGGGTATACTGAGAGCCCAAAGGAAAATAGTAATATAAGATCTTTGCTGTAAGCTGAAGTCAAAATTTCATTGGCGATGTTGATGCTCCCGTGTCTGCTAATATCTTTGTCAAATACCATATGATGTAAATTGTTTGGTCATGGTGAGAGGGTTTAGGGGCAGGGGTAGAAACATGCTGAAATAGAAGAATATTACAAAATGTTGCAGTTGGAGAACAATTTCTAAATTAACTTGATCTATATTTTCTTTTTAGTTAGGCCTGATGCAAACACATTTTTCACGACTCCACTGGAAATCATGTTGCTAATTAAAACTCCTGTGCTATTGGAAACCCAGAATTGTCCTTTTCACTGTATACTACACAAAACCCCAGGTGCAATAGCAATGCAAATATTGCTCTGGGAGAGATAATAGTTTGTTGAATGAATGAGTGATCTAGTAAATTACTGAGCTGCTAAAAACAGTAATTAACTGTGGATACACATGATAAATTTTATTTCTACCTCTCCCATTATATGCCTACATTTAGGATGGCATTTGTGCTGCAGAGCAGATACTCAATGAATGTTTTTATTTAGGGAATAAAATCATTTGCCATTGTATATGTGCACTTTTTAAGTCCTCTACCATTAGAAGAAAATCTCCATGAAGCCAGAAATCTATTTTGTAGTTTCTATTTTCTGGGAAGAATTTACTGAAGCACAGACTCACAGTGGGAGGCCAGTTATTCATTGACTGAGTGGATACTTGGATTTAAAAGAAAAGCATCAACGCTGGACTATGGCACAGGATGATAACAAATTCATCAATGTAACAATTTTGCTGATTTCTAATGGCTACCCGCCTATCACAGTTCCAATCAGATTGATGGTGTAATGAGCTAAATTTGCACCAAAATAACAGTTTGATTATTGAGTTGTTTTGCAAGCTAAATTGACAGGAATGTAGTCATTAAATCCATTGTTTATCACTTGCTTTTTATTTATTTAATTGGAATAGATTTCTTTTGAAGCCATTCGACAGATGTTTGATTATGATAAGATTTATTTTGGCTTGAAATGCTCAATTAAAGGGTCACTGATTATATCAGTCAGGGTTCAACTAGGGGATCAGAAAAGTCAGACAGGTAGTCAGGAAGGGAGGGTCACAGGCAAGCTCAAAGCCACAAGCACAAGTTGAAGCTGTCATCCACACAGTCAGGAAGAGAAGCTCAGGAGCAGGACTGGAACCCCTTGGGGATGGAGCAGGCTGCTATCCACAGGTGGAATCTCTTCCCCCTCCCAGGGAAGCCACAGTCTTGCCTTGGCACCTTTCAGCAGATTCAGTCCGAGCCATGCAGTTATCCGGGATAATCACCATGACTTAAAGGCAGCTAACTGGGGCCTTCATTACATCTGCATAATCCATTCACAGCAGCACTTACATTATTGTTTGACTGAATAACAGGATATGTAGCAGAGTCAAACTTACACGTTAAAAAAGCCGTCACATCTTTCTCCACCAGGCCTAAGATTCCACTCCTCTACACAGAGACAGAAGGTCAGGGAACAATAGGAGAAGGATTTTGCCACACACACACACACACACACACACACACACACACACACACACAGAATCCATTTCATGAAGTGTTCTCTATTCCACACAGGCAGGGAGGATCCTACCAAAATAAGCAAGCCCCTAGCTCACTAAATATTATTTGTCCCCTGCAGACTGGAGACTCTCCTTCCTTGCCTAGCAGCAGCAGGCAGCTCACATATGGAAATGACTCCTGCCCTCCAGGAAGGAGGCCTCAGCTGCCAGCAAGGACCAGTGGGAGCCCCAGTTGTTTGAGATTGTTAAGTTTTTTCTAAAATTTATGTGAAAAGATGTGGGCCTTAAAATAGCTAAAATCATAAAAGATTAAAGTGGGAGGAATCACTCATTCAGCATCAATGCCTACTCTACAGCTGCAGTGATTATTTAGCCACACCAGTTTCGGTACCTTCTGTCCGTTATGCTCCCAAGCTGACCAAAGAGATAATTAAAAATAGTATATAAATCACTTCTGTCTTAGCAGTTGACTAATGTTGTATTTTTTAATACAAATATAATATTAAATGATTTCCAAGTTTTGTTAAATGTAATTTACTAATTGTTTCTGCAGTGGTGTCACCTTTCGAGGACAATATAGTCTTCTTTCCTTTATAACGTTGTAATGAGACTTTTAAAAATATGAAAAATATTTGTTGATGTTTTAGGTGTGGCTCTGTGCTTCGTGATTTACATGCACCGTCATTAAGTCCTACCACAGCTTATTGGCAAGTATTATTTATTCCATTTTACAGATGAAACTGGAGCTCAAGGTAGAAGTTAGATGAGTCAGAATTTGAATTAAGACATTTTGAGTAAAAACCCAAGCTCTGCCATTGTACAGACTCCACGCCCCCTTCACCAAAAAAAAAAAAAAAAGTCATTAATTACACATTTACATATTTTTCCTTTAAAAAATGTTACTTTGGGAAAATGCATTTGTTCATATATTTGAAACATTTTCAAATATCGAGCCCCCCTTTTGACAGGATTTTAGAGCCAGTATGCCAGCAGCAGGAATACAAACACAAACAAATGAAAACAGTTACTACTTTATAGTCACATTTCATTTTTATAAAATATGTTTCATCAACTTTGTAACTGGTCTTTTTCTCTAGTCTTCCTTCTAAATGTCATCTATTTCTCATATCAAACTCTTTCATAATATTTATCTGTTTAAGCAGGCATGCTACTGATTCTGAATGCAGTTGTAAACAGGAATTCCAAAATTAATTTTAGTTACAGAGGCATTTTGAAATAAGTGGATAACTGTTGTGTTTTTTTTCAATTTATACTGAAAATATTACAGTATTTAATATATTTAGGAAAGTAGAAAAACAAAACAATTTATGTATCATCACATCCCCTCAGTCCTAGAGTCAGGAAAATTGGCTTTTTATCTCAGTTCTGCTATTTAGTTGTAAGAAGTTCAGTGGCTTTGAGGAAAGAACCCAGAGATTCTTTTCTAATCCCCACTTCCCTAATTCTAGACATTCATGCAATAATTATAATGCCAGCCTTATGGGTTATTGTGGAATAAATGAGAATGTATGTGGCATGCTTTCATTGTTTGGACACTGTATCCTAGGATAGCCTATATTTCACACACATATTCTGCGTGGCTGCATTCATAATATGCACTGTTTTATGATGGGAGCTACCCATTTTCAAACATTTGTTATGAAGTTTTGTATAAAAAGTCACATGCATGGATGGATGTGAAAGAATTTTCATTTTGTTTAGTCTCACCAGGAATTTAAGAGTAATTCCCAAATTGCTTCCGGGCCTTGACTTTCTGTCATCCATTCAAATGACAAAACCTTTTCCTGGAAGAATGTGCTACACCTGCTGCAGGTATGACCACCACGTTTTTGGATTTATGTGCCACCTTTTGGCTTCTGAAGTTTGCTCATACTGAATAAATTCTGATCTAAGTTCTCTGCATTCCTGGAAAATGGTTCATAATTCAATGAAACTGTTATAGGTAAAGATGAAACAGAGAATTTAAGTGACATGTAGTAGATCTTGTGTTTGGTTAAATTCAGAACTAGAATTTTATGTTCATAGAACATTTGTTTTTAGTGTCCTCCCATTTTCTCCCACCCCCCCATAAATGGACAGTGTTTAGATTGCTGTCATTTCATGAGATGAAGTGAGGGTGCTGCTGTTTTTCTGAGTCAAACCTCTGACCTTTCAGGGTGACGCTAAACACATTCTCATTTCACGTTTACAGCAATTACATTAGAGCTTCTTTACTCTTGAATTGCTCTTTCAAAGAGGACTTAATTCATTGTGTATTTTATAATGAATTTAATCAGTTACTTGAATAGCCAATATTCATTAGAAATAAATAATTAAATTAAAACACTATTATTTGTATATTATGTCATGATGTACCACCTTCACTCCTGTTTGACCTTGACAATGTAAATAAACCCATAAGATATATATTATCGTTTCTAATGTGTTATGTAAATGAGTGAGCATAGGCTCAGGAAATTTCAGTGCTTAGCCCAGAGAAAGAAGGTGACAATGCTGAATTTTAATTTCTGTGGCACAATTTTATGTTCCCTTTAAGGTACCGTAATATCATGTAACCTCCAATTAGGCAACATGAATGAGAAACTAAAGTCTTTTAATCTATTGTTTGATATATCTTATCACGGGCTTTTATATTTTCTCTCTTTTTATGTCACACAGCTCCAGTTATGCCCTTGATAAAATCAGTCAGAATTATTTGCTATACAAGAGTCATTCATTGATTTGTCCATCCTTTCTATAAGCATTTCCTGAACATCTATTATGAGCAAGATACCACATCGGATGCTAGATAAAAAGAACAGAGAAATAAAGTCTATTCTTAAAGGCAGCACAGTCAAGGGAGGTATGGATAAGTGAATAAAGTGTGACCGTCACTGTGATGAGGGCTATGCTAAAGGTAAGCACAGGTGCTTGTGAGAATGCATAAGAGAGAAAAGGAGAAAAGGAGAAAAGTCTTAATATCAATGTCAACTTTTTTTTAAGACTGCTTAACTCACAAACTAAATTAAGCAAACAAAACAAAGTGAGCCTCACAAAAGGAGAAAAATCTTAATATCAATGTTGACTTTTTTTTAAAGACTGCTTAACTCATAAATTAAGCAAACAAAACAAAGTGAGCCTCACAAAAGTATAATCTAATTTGGCATAAATTACATTTAAGAGTAAATCATTGAATAGAAACCTGAGTTACTCTAAGTTTTCTGAAAATGAAGATCACAGATTGCATGATAGGGCTTATTCTGTAACTTGAAAGAAGAAAGACTTTGTATTGTGAATGCATAGCTCGACAATGGGCTGTTGGTGCCAAGCAAGATAGCATAGGAAAGTGCAAATGCACAGGAATATTTATGCCAAATCCCATTGCTGATATATGCCTTTTAAAATGAATCCTTCAGGAAAATTCCATATTGGCTCTAAGGAAAACTTCCCTTAAACTTTGTCTTTGGTGCACTTTCCATACGCAACTATATTCTTTTGACAAGAAGATGAATGTTAATTTTTTTATCACAACAGTTTTTCTTATGCTTCATCTCCTGCTTGGAAACCTTTCTCTATATTTATCTAAATGTCCCCAACCCATAAAAGCTTAGTTTTAACAATCAACTAATATTGGGCAATTAGGTAATGTGCCAAGTACTTCAGTAGATGCTTGAATTAGAAAGGCAAGTAAGACAGTTTTGTCCTGTTCCTCACAGAACTTTTTTTGTGTGTGGTGGATTTAAACATGGCACTTATTTCACAGATATCTGATTACAACTTTGGTAAGTGCTGCGGAGAAGGTGAGGGTATAATGAGAGGGTGCTAATATATAATTGAGAATTATGGACAAATGCCATAAAAATAGTATTTGAACAGAGCTCTGAAATATAAATTTAGTTTAACTGAATTAAGAAGAAAAAAATATGTGATGAGGTCCCAGGGGCTGGTGAGTCCCTTGGAAGAACTCATTGAAAGCTATTGCTGCTGAATCACAGAAAGGAGATGGTGGTGCTTGTGGCTGACTCTAGGTTATACCAAATAAGGTAGACGCAAAGTTGTACATGATCTTCTTGATCAATATTAAGACTTTAAGAGTACTTATCAAAATTTAAGTTATTATTTTAAACACATTTATATTTTATAGACATATACTTGTTTATGGAGGTAAATACAAATTGAAAGGTTGATGTCACAAGACCAGACGAGAGAATATTTCTGTAAGGCAAGAGAAAAAATCTTATTCTAGGCTAGCATGTTACAGAGGAGATGGAAATAAATTGATAGAATTAAAACATATTAAACAAAAAAGCAGTAAATATTCATTGATGGAATATAAGAATAAACAAGAGATGAGTGAAAAGCATCTAATCTACTTGTTGGCTTGTGTGACTATGGGGGATAGAACACAGATAGCTAGAGAAAATAAGGTTAGAGATAAAGATCATGAGTTGAGTTTTCAGCATTGAGACTTTGATTACCTATACGAAAAGTCAAGATAGATGTATTGAGTAGAATTTCGAAGTATGGAACTAAGAAAGCAAGTCTGAATTAGGGATCCAAATGTGGGAACTGTAAGACAGAAATTTGAGCCATCAGGATGGAAAATGTACATATATGTACATTTGTACGTATATGTACCATTTGTACATATATGGCAGGAAGGGAAGAATATCTTTAAACAGAAAACCTTGAGAAGTGCTTATACATTTATCAATCCAGTAGAGGAGATTAAATTGGCAAATACAATAAATTAGGTATGCCTTAGCCCAACCAACTCCACTCAATCCAGATAATTTAAACTGAACATGAGATAACTCTGCTAACACCTGCCCTTGACCTTGCCCAAACAATGTACTTAGTAAGTAAAGAACTTTTTTTCTTCATGTGCAAGGCTAATTCCAAGAACTGCCTCTCTCATGCCATCCTGGAATTATCCATCATCTCAGCAAATTAAAATATTTGAATACATATGAAGTTCATATGAGAAAATATATTATTTACAATAATGGAAGCCATGTTTCTTCTGCTTGAGAAATTCTCAAAAAGTACAAAACATGAAGGTGAAATACCAGGGGAGTGAGCAACAAGTGGCTCAGGCTTAGACCCCTGGCAGTTACTTGGCCAGAATCCCTGCCCCTGTTTTCCCCTGCCCCATATCCAAGGTAGGAAGGAAATAAAGCTCTCTCCATCAGAGAAGGGAATTACAAACATATAAACAGGTAGGGTGAAAAAAAAATGAATTCTGTGACATTGGAGTGAAGTTGAACATATCAATATTAGCTCAGACTTAGGATAGAAGATAGATGATAGATGAGTAGATGGATAGATAGGTAGACAGACAGAGACACAGAGAGAGAGAGAGAGAAGAAAGATAGATGGTAGATTTTCTAATTCTGTCAGTTTAGAGGGCCTAGAAGCAATGAAATCCCTATATCAATGAACACATGCAGCACCCAGATTTTAGTTTTCTAATATTCTCCACTAAAGGGAACAACTGATCTTTTTGAGAAATAGCAAATTCCAGACTGTGTATGGGAAGTGTATATGAGTCTCAAATGTCTTCTTGTTCCAGAAGGTAGAAGATTGCTTAAAAAATGATGGGAACTTATTAGAAGGACAAAAGAACCTATTTAAATGACTTTTACTGGTCTAGTATGGGAGAAACTCATCATAAAATAAGTAATGGTAGTAATGAATCATAATCTATTGAATAAAATAATTCATTTGTCTAATACTGACATATATATACATATATATGTACGTACATAAATACATAAGATAATAAAGTTCTTCCTTATAGGAGAAAGGCAATTAATAAATGTAGAAGAAGAAATGGAATTTGAAAATCACTATTTGGCCACCATCATGGTAATAATTGCTTGAGTCAAGAATCATCAGTGGATCATTCTAATGGGTGGAAGTTTAAGCACTAACAGGATATTTCATGGTCTCAAAGCCCTCTTCCCACAAGATGTTTATAATAAAAAATAAAAAGCAGAAACTTCAGAGCAAAGAAGTCTGACAGACACTGCCAAAATCAGTCAAGCCAATATCATGTGTTTCCTAATACAATGCACTAAGAGAGGCACAATATCACTTCTGCAGCATCCTTGCCAAAAACACCTAATGATAGTTTTATTATGATGAAACAATGAACCACTTTCAAACTGAGGACATTTTATGAAATAATTTGTCAGAACTCTCAAAAATTATCAAATAAATGAAATATAAAAAGAGCTGTTAAGGACTTGGAGGACTGTTAGATTATAGAAAAGTAAAAAGACTTTACAGCTAAATGCAACAAATAAAGATGCAATATTTTTATAAAAAACGTTGAACAACTAGCAAAAATTGTGATAATGTCTATATATAATAGCATTATAGCAGTATTAAATTTTGATTTTAATTATTTTCCCCTAATCGTGAAATTTCTATTTTAGAAAATATAGACTAAAGTGCTTGGGGTGAAGAGAATATGTATTGAAAAAATACGTACATATATGAAGAAAAAAGAAAATGGTGTAAACTGTTAGCTCTTCGAAAATGAGTAAACAGTAAGGTAATTATTTGTGCTATTCTAACTATTTTTCTACAAGTCTGAAATTATATCAAAATGTTTTTTAAAGAAAAAAATACGAGATAGATTTTTATGACTTGTATAGTTCCTGCTTATTGTAAATTTTTGAAATATAAAAGTGTATGTAAAAAAACAAATAAATGACCATTATCTCACCACTAAAGTATATTCATTGTTAAAACTTTAGTAATTACATTTTAGTCTTATATTCTCCACTGGAACACATACACACACCAATACACGATTTCAATACTTAACTTTCATTTGTTAATAAAAGCACATTTTCCTAGGTTTTAAAATATTCTTACACATTTTAATGAAAATATAATGATCTATACTTCAAATATATTATAATTCATTGAATCACTCTCCCCTTTTTCATTATTTATGTAATATTATGCACTTATATGTAACACTATAATAAAAACACAATTGTGGATAAATTTCGTATGCATTTATTATTTCCCTAGAATTCGTTCTTAAGAGGAAAATTTCTAGGTGAGGTTATGTTAATATTTTTATTTCCTCTGAATGTATGTCATGCCTCTCCTGTCGATTAATCATTTCTCTGACTCTTCGGTCTCCTCAGTCATATTTCTCCCCCTACTCCCTCTCAGCAAATAACGTTTGTACCTACTACATCACAGAGAAGAAAGAAAATACATCTTAGATTTTCTGCTAACCAGTCTAGGAATAGATTCACATTTTTGCCCATTTTTCTCTTTCCTTCTGGTTACAATAATGGAGTTACCCTTCCACCTATCCAAAGTCAATCGCTTCACAAGATCTTTGCATCTCCTAACTTTATTTTTCAGGACCCTTAAATATTGACTATCCCTTCTATATTATTTATATTTACTTTAAATATTTAATATTGAAATATACTTAGTTGTCTTCCTATCTGACAAACAGAATATACTCTCTCTTCTTTTTCAAAGTCAGAATTATTTGAATATTATTTATTCTGTCTCCAATTTATCACCTTCCATTCCTCAATGTTGTTCAACCTGCTTTTATCCAAATAACCATGTAATAAAAGCTTTTCAAAGGTCATCTCCCCCTTGACCTTTAATCTAATGCAGATCTTTTGGACTCTAATTCACTTGCTTTCCAATAGTTTTCAACAGTATTAAACTATCTACCTGTCTTTTCAGTTTATATTCCCTTATCAGAATATTCCATCTGGACTGATAATTTTAATTATCACTTACCTACTGACAACTCCCAAATATTATTTTTGTCTTAATTTCTCCATTTAGATGTGCATTCTATGCATGTAGGACAAGAATGGCTCAAATGCTTTCTATGTCTGTGGTGAGGTAACCTGAACACCTATGCATATCAGTCATTTTACATTGTAAATGCCTATTCATGACCCAGGTGAAGTTGGGTGAAGATTGAGTAGCTATTCTCCAAGTGATGTCTTAGGGATTCAGTCTCCTTCCAAAATGTGACTTACTCAGCAATTTTGAAGATCTAGGCTTCGGTGAGTGGAAAAAAATTAGGGTGGGAGATCCCGAAGGACCTTATAGGCACTAGAAATAGAAATGGCTTATCTACTCACATTCTGTTGGCCAGAAGTGGCAATGCCTAGATCCTAATGTGCTGGAAAATGCAGTTTTCTTAGCTGCTCAAAAGGAAACCAAAATTTGATGAATGTATTATCTCAGCTCCTGTTCCCCAAATGGAAAAAAGGAAAACCCATTCCTTCCAGTTCCTCCAATGCTCCTGCTATCTTCCAATATTCTTCCAATGCTCCTATCTAAATAATTGGCAGCCTCTTTATAATTGGTACATTTTTAGCTTCATATTCATCTTCCTCCCCAGTTTAAAACCCTTTAATCATGTGCCTTAAGATAGATGACACATTTATAATTCTTAAGGTGTCACACAACAACCTGAACAATCTGACCTTATTGTAGCATCCTCCAACCCCCTATCATATGTCCTCCAGTTACCCTATACTTTGATAATCTTTTGATGTGCTATTTTGTTTTCTATCTAATAGTACTTGACTGTAGTATTCCCTTCTCCCAAAATTGTTTGCCTAGCCCTTACTACATCAATTATATATTTTTTTCTTTAGATTAGATCTCAAATATTGCTTTCTCAGGTAATTTTTCTTTGATCTCACAGTTTAGAGAAGATCCTCCTATTCTACACTTTCTCAATTTGGTGTGTTTTTCTTTCTTTTGCATACCACAGTTATAATTTTGCATTTAACTGTATGGTTAATTGAAATATCTCTATCTCTTCCATATGTAGTAAGAAGATATTCAGAACAGAATAAATACCATTAATTTCCACATGTTATACACAGGGCCTATCTCACAGCAGGACCTCAGTAACTATTTATTGAGTGAGTAAATAGATTAATGAATACATGAGTCAAAGGCTTATTTTCTCTTATTGCAAAATGTTTCACAGGAAAGTCATCTTCAGTGAGTAGAGACTCATCACACACTATCACAAATATGAACATTAATTTTACTTTCCATTGCGATTCAGGCCATTTCTATTAAATTGTCTAAGCTCTTTTGTGGTAAGTATTTTCATGGCTGCAACAATTTATACTCACATTCCACATAAGCAGTACAGAGAAATATACCCCTTCATTTTTCTTGAAGTTTGTAAAAAATAGGAAGTTCCAATTATTCTACCTTTTCTCAATCCAAGAGAATTTGCATTTTTAATTTTACTTCACTATTGATAGTCTCTCAACAAAAATGGAAACCAGTTAACCAGTTGTATCTATCCTTCTCTAATTTGGAGAATGGTCTTTCATTTCCCAAGATCACATATACTTGCAAAACGAATTTGTACTAAGAGAGAGACATTAATAATATGGTACACTAGGAAGTGCTAGGTCCTTGTTCCTACCTAAAGAAGCTATCATGGAGTAAAAATGCCAGACAACTGAAAATAAGCCATGTTAACAATGGGACCAGAATTTCACATTAAGTAGTAAAAACAGGATTTTTTTAAATCTTATAAACAACATTTAAATATACAAATTTAAGGATATTTTAGGTTTTTCAAAGGTACATTTGAAATTGTCAGGTATGGTTTCCGACAAGCCCCTCAATCCTAATATATATCATATTATCTTATTGTACCCTTTATTTCTTTTTCAACAAATTTAATAAAATTAATTTAATAATTTTTTTAATGTCAAGTAGACAACAACAGACTAACTAGAATAGCTTTGTGGGAGCTCTAGAAACCAGGCAAGGGTTTATAGCAGCTAAGTGAAGACCTAATAAAGAGAGAGAACACACACACACACAACACACACACATGCACACACAGCACACACACACACACAACACGCGTGCGCACACACACAAAACATACACAACACACACGCGCAACACACAATACACACACACACCACACACACACATTCAAAACAGTGGGAAATTGTGTTGTGTTTTTGTTCACCCTACCACATTCTTTTTGCAATGCAATGTGGCTTGATGCAGTCAGGAGGAAGCTACCTAGTTGCCAGTTCCTCCTTCATGATGGAAGAGAATGAGTAAAATTAACTGGCAATGTTTGGCTTGTCTAGGGGCTACCCAAGGAACTGATTTCAGTCTCACCTGACTTGGAACTAATGCAGGAATGGAGGCATGGTTTGGATATCATGTTGAAGGTGACAGAAAGCAGTGGCTGGTGCTGTAGCATGTAAAAAGTGCAGAGGAATTGGAGACCTATGGGGATGTCTGACAGCAAGAGATTACAAGCAGAAAACTACATAGAAAATCCAATGCCTTGAGAGAAGCAGAGGTTAGATTCTTGGGAAAGTTAGACGTTTAAAAACAGCCATGTGTATGGATAAATTGAGTAAACAGCATACACACATGCTCAGGAAATGTGCATGCCCAGAAAGAACTAAAAGAACTTAAGCTTTCATGTTGAGTCAATTAGTGAAGGACTTTCCCTTCATGGAGTCAATCTACAAAGACTGGGAGAAGTGGCTGATTTTATGAATGCCCAATTTTCTATAAAAGATCACAAGTCATATGAAGAATCAGGGGAACAAGTCCATTCAAAGTAAGAAAATAACTCCAGAAACCCACCCTGAAGAAACATAGGATTCAGATTTACTAGACAAATACATTAAAAAATTAAAACAACTGTCCTGAATATACTAAAAGGGCTGAAGAGAAATATAAAGAACTAAAGTAAATCTGGATAATGATATGTGACAAAATGTGAATGTAAAAAAAAGAAATATAAATTATTAAAAAATTACCAAACAGCAATTTTGGACCTACAAAATACAATAACTGAATTCAAATGTTAACTACAGGAGTTCAACAACAGATTTGAATAGGTATAATACAAAATTAGCAAACTTGAAGACAAATCATTTGAAGTTATTGAATCTATGGAGGAAAAAAACTGTAGAAAAGCAAGCAGAGACCAAGGGACATATGAAATGCCATCAATTGGGCCAATATATACATTATATAGGTTCCAGAAAGAGAAGAGAGAAAGGCATATGTAGTTTATTTGAAGAAATAATGGCCAAAAATATTCCAAATTTGAGCAAAGACATATACAAATACAAGAAGCTTAACCAACTACTTATAGAATAAATTCAAGGAGACCCACACCAAGACACATTATATTCAAACTGTTAGAAGTTAAAGACAAAGAGAGAAACTTGAAAATAGTAAGAGAAAAGTGACTCATCACATCTCAGACTTCCTCAGTAAGATTATTAATGGATTTCTCCACAAGAAACCTTGCAGGCTGGCAAGCAGTGGAATGATAAAGTGGTGAAAGAAACAGAAATAAAGACAAAAACTGTTCACCAAGAGTATTATATCCTGCAAAATAATCTTTCAAAAATGAGAAATAAATTAAGGCATTTCCATGTAAACAAAAGCTAAGGGAGTTTATTACCACTAGAACTACTCTAGAAGAAATGATAAAGGAACTCCCTCAAGTTGAAATAAAATCATACTAGGCAGCAACTTGAAACACTACAAATTAAATATATGGACAAATATAAAAACCTCTATTATTTCAATTTTGATTGGCAACTCCACTTTTTGTTTATAGAATTTTTTTAAAAATAAAGAATTATAAATATATGTTAATAAGTACACAATAGGCCGGGCGCAGTGGCTCAAACCTGTAATCCCAGCACTTTGGGAGGCTGAGGCGGGTGGATCATGAGGTCAGGAGATCGAGACTATCCTGGCTAACACGGTGAAACCCCGTCTGTGCTAAAAATAGAAAAAATTAGCCGGGCGTGGTGGGGGGTGCCTGTAGTCCCAGCTACTCAGGAGGCTGAGGCAGGAGAATGGTGTGAACCCGGGAGGCGGAGGTTGCAGTGAGCCGACATTGCACCACTGCACTCCAGCCTGGGTGACAGAGCAAGACTCCATCTCAAAAAATTAAAAAATAAATAAATAAATAATAAGTACACAATATATAAAGATGTAACTTGTGGCATCAATAACATAAAGTGGGGGAAATGTTTAGTTAAGTAGAGGGGAGGTAACATTTTATTTCCTGTACTCCTGCTGGTAAACTCATTCATGGCTTTCACAATTGCAGACCAAGCATTAATTTTTTTTTCCAATATTCTTAGTAAGTCCACTTTAATAATTATTTTTAAGAAAGTTTTCAAAGAACATCTTTATTTCTGCCTTCATTTCGTTATGTACCCAGTAGTCATTCAGGAGCAGGTTGTTCAGTTTCCATGTAGTTGAGCGGTTTTGAGTGAGTTTCTTAATCCTGAGTTCTAGTTTGATTGACTGTGGTCTGAGAGACAGTTTGTTATAATTTCTGTTCTTTTACATTTGCTGAGGAGAGCTTTACTTCCAAGTATGTGGTCAATTTTGGAATAGGTGTGGTGCAGTGCTGAAAAAAATGTATATTCTGTTGATTTGGGGTGGAGAGTTCTGTAGATGTCTATTAGGCCCGCTTGGTGCAGAGCTGAGTTCAATTCCTGGGTATCCTTGTTAACTTTCTGTCTCGTTGATCTGTCTAATGTTGACAGTGGGGTGTTAAAGTCTCCCATTATTATTGTGTGGGAGTCTAAGTCTCTCTGTAGATCACTAAGGACTTGCTTTATGAAACTGGTTGCTTCTGTATTGGGTGCATATATATTTAGGATAGTTAGCTCTTCTTGTTGAATTGATCCCTTTACCATTATGTAATAGCCTTCTTTGTCTCTTTTGATCTTTGTAGGTTTAAAGTCTGTTTTATCAGAGACTAGGATTGCAACACCTGCCTTTTTTTGTTTTCCATTTGCTTGGTAGAACTTCCTCCATCCCTTTATTTTGAGCCTATGTGTGTCTCTGCACATGAGATGGGTTTCCTGAATACAGCACACTGATGTGTCTTGACTCTTTATCCAATTTGCCAGTCTGTGTCTTTTAATTGGAGCATTTAGCCCATTTACATTTAAGGTTAATATTGTTATGTGAATTTGATCCTGTCATTATGATGTTAGCTGGTTATTTTGCTGGTTAGTTGATGCAGTTTCTTCCTAGCCTCGATGGTCTTTACAACTTGGCATGATTTTGCAGTGGCTGGTACCGGTTGTTCCTTTCCATGTTTAGTGCTTCCTCCAGGAGCTCTTTTAGGGCAGGCCTGGTGGTGACAAAATCTCTCAGCATTTGCTTGAAAAAATGCTCACCATCACTGGCCATCAGAGAAATGCAAATCAAAACCACAATGAGATACCATCTCACACCAATTAGAATGGTGATCATTAAAAAGTCAGGAAACAACAGGTGCTGGAGAGGATGTGGAGAAATGGGAACAGTTTTACACTGTTGGTGGGACTGTAAACTAGTTCAACCATTGTGGAAGTCAGTGTGGCAATTCCTCTGGGATCTAGAACTAGAAATACCATTTGACCCAGCCATCCCATTACTGGGTATATACCCAAAGGACTATAAATCATGCTGCTATAAAGACACATGCACATGTAAGTTTATTGTGGCACTATTCACAATAGCAAAGACTTGGAACCAACCCAAATGTCCAACAATGATAGACTGGATTAAGAAAATGTGGCACATATACACCATGGAATACTATGCAGCCATAAAAAGTGATGAGTTCATGTCCTTTGTAGGGACATGGATGAAATTGGAAATCATCATTCTCAGTAAACTATCGCAAGAACAAAAAACCAAACACCGCATATTCTCACTCATAAGTGGGAATTGAACAGTGAGAACACATGGACACAGGAAGGGGAACATCACACTCTGGGGACTGTTGTGGGGTGGGGGGAGGGGGGAGGGATAGCATTAGGAGATATACCTAATGCTAAATGACGAGTTAATGGGTGCAGCACACCAGCATGGCACATGTATACATATGTAACAAACCTGCACATTGTGCACATGTACCCTAAAACTTAAAGTATAATAATAATAAAATAAAAAATAAAACACAGATGCAGAAAAAAAATAAAAAATAAAAAAATAAAGGTAAGGTGGATGGTGTTTAAAGAGGAAGACTTAAAATAAAGTGATGAAATATTAACTGCTGTTAAAACTAAATCAGGATATCCCAGTATCATTTGATAAATACAATTGGTGAACTTCCCCATAATGAGAAATAATAAGTAGGTGCTAGAAGCCCACCAAAAGGTACAGAATGTCTCTGAGGTGGCTTTGTTTTTGGAAAGAGTAAGAAAAAGCATTCTAAAGACTCTAATTTGATACTACGATTTTTTAATTGGCCCCACTTCTTTTTATATCAGCTTAGCACGGAAACTCCAAGGGCACTCTTGTTTTACCTCTAGAGCCTCATCTCAACTTCTTAAAGAGTGCCCCTAAAACTGGATAAACACAATATTATGTTTGAAGTTCCACGTTTATACCTCTCTCCTGAGATGTTATCATTCTCAGGAGAGAGGTATATTTTATATATATAGATCACTTTTATTTCACTATTTTCCATGTTTTGTATATTTTTCCTGACTCCTCCTTCTCTAACACCTGCCCTTCCAGCTCTGATTCCCACTCAACATTTGGCTTAACCGCCCACCTCCCACGTACACCTATATTTCCTGTCCATTCTCACCAACACTCTAGTTATTTACGTATAAACTGCTGTACATCAGATAAGCCCAAATAATTTCCGTTGCAGTCTTTCCTGATCATATTCTCTCTTCCCTGACAGCCACAATGAATTAATCATCTTCAAAGCACATCTGCATTCTGAAAAAAAAATGTCAATTTTAAAGCCAGCAATATGCATTGTGCTAGAAAAAAAGATGCAAGTACTTTGGGAAAACACAAGTGAGAAAATATAATGCACACATCTATAGGAAATTAAGGTGTGCTACACAGTAGAACTTGACAAGGTCTGGGATGTGAAATGCATAGCATTTTGTCAGAGCTGATGAAATCCATGTTATCCTTTCGAAGCCTGCCAGTACAAAGACAGCTCAACACAAAAAGTCTTGCCTAGCTTGACAATCAAATAGAACCTTACACAGAAGCTGCATAATCAGAGAGTTGAAAAAATTGGAATATGTTCTTTCAATCAGTACCACAAAGAACTCTATTTAAACAAATACAAATATATGTGGAAAGAAATAGAAACAAAATATTTTAAAATGACACAACCCGAAACAGCTGGATCATTTCAGCGTGGATGATCCTATTTTCTTGCCACAGCAATATAATTTATAGTTTTGTTAAATATGTTTTGTTTATTAGAAGAATCCAGACAGATTGCTGATTTTTGTTTCAATTGTAATAACAATTTCAGCAAACAAATGACCACTTAAAGCCACACTTTTATGGGATACAATTTGTTTCTGTTCCTTTCAGACTGCTACCATATTAAAAATATTTTTCCCACACCTGTTTGTTCAAGGACATTTAAAGAGCACTGATACATATTCAAATTGATGTACTTTCATAATGTACTTATGATGGTATCTTAGTCCATTTGTGTTGCTATAAAGGAACACCTGGTAATTTATAAAGAAAAGAGATCTATTTGGCTCATGGTTCTGAAGGCTGTGCAAAAAGCATGGTGCCAGCATCTGCTTCTGGTGAGGGACTCTGGCTGCTTCTACTCATGGTGGAAGGTGAAGAGGAAGCCCGTGTATTCAGATCACATGGCAAGAGAGGAAGCAAGACAGAAGGAGGTGCTAGGCTGTTTTAAACAACCAGCTTTTGTGGGAACTAATAGAGCAAGAATTCACACATCACCATGAAGGTATCACCAAGCAACTCATGAAGGATCCACCTTCATGACCCAAACACCTCTCAGTAGGTCTCACCTCTGATATTGGAGATCAGATATCACACTGAGATTTGGCAGGGCCAAACAAATCAAACTAGCAGATGGCCATTCTCAGCTAATCATGGAAGAAAAGCAAACCACGAATGACCACATCTACAAGGCATTATATTAAATAATATGTGTAGCACTAAGATGAGCCAGATGCTAACTCCTTCCTCCTATGCTTATCCCCTGAGAGAGATGTCTGGAACCAGCAACCAATTTATGCATTAATTCATTCACCCATGCAACTCCTTCTTCCAAAAGTAATTATAAATGTCAAGGAGAAGATTGTTATTGATCTACAGGGCAATGTTAATAAAACTGAAGAAGTAGGATGTTATCATTATTTTGGAGGTAGAATCATAGGTTTACATAGTTGATTACATTTGGAACTCAAAGGCAAGGATCAAGCCAAATAGAACTGAAGTTTTGTAACCCTGAGCCAAGGTACTGGCTAGTTGAATAATTAGATGGACGACAATGTGTTAATATGTTTTGGTAGGGGGTTGATATGTTTGTTTCAGAAGGTATTAAGGTTAAGGCATCAATGAAGTATCTTAGTAATGAAAATATAGAGCATTACAAGAAATAGCCTACTTCAGGCAAGCCACAATAATGCTCCAGAGTGTCTCTAAAACATTCAAGGCCTTTTCAAATATCCACGACTTTTGCAAATGTTTTTCACACTAAGACAGATGACCTTTGAGGCTCTTCCTATCAGACAAAGCATGAGGCATTTCTCAAAGTTCCAGAAACACATCCCATATTTCTTTTTTTATCTTTAATTTTTATGGGTACATAGTTGGTGTATTTATTTATGAGGTATATGGGATATTTTAATATAGGCATGCAATGCATAATAATCACATCAGAGTAAATGGGGTATCCATCACTTCTAGCATTTATCCTTTGTAGTACACACAATCCAATTATACTTTTTTAGTTATTTTAAAATGTACAATTAAATTATTATTGACTATAGCCACCCTGTTGTGCTATCAAATACTAGGTCTTATTCACACTTTCTATTTTTTTGTGTATACCCATTAAACATTCCCACTTCCTCCCACGTCTCTCAGTACACTCCAGCCTCTGGTAACCATCCTTCTTACCCTCTATCTCAGTGAGTTGAGTTGTTTTAATTTCTGGCTCCTACAAATAAGTGACAGCATGCAAAATTTGTCATTCTGAGCTAGGCTTATTTCACTTAGCATAATGTCCTCCAGTTCAATCAATCTGTGTTGTTGCAAATGACAGGATATCACATTTTGTTATTGCTGAATACTACTCTCTTGTGTATATGTACCACATTTTCTTTATCTATTCATTTATTGATGGGCAATTAGGTTTCTCCAAAATCTCAGTTATTGTGAATAGTGCTGCAATAAACATAGGAGTGCAGATGTCTCTTTGATACACTTTATTTCTTTTGGGTATATACATAGAAGTGAGATTGCTGGATAATATAATGGTTCTAGTCTAGATCTTTGAGGAACCTCCAAAGTGTTTCCCACAGTGGTTGTACTAATTTGCATTCCACAGTGTATGAAGGTTCCCTTTTTTCCACATTTGTTATTGCCTGACTTTTGGATATAAGCCATTTTAACTGGGCTGAGATGATATCTCATTATAGTTTATATTTGCATTTCTCTGATGATCAATAATGTTGAGCACCTTTTCATATACCTGCTTACCATTTGTATGTCTTCTTTTGAGAAATGTCTATTCAGATACTTTGCCCATTTTTAAATCAGATTATTAGATTTTTTCTGTAGAGTTGTTTGAGCTCCTTTTATATTCTGGTTATTAATACCTTGTCACATGGGTAGCTTGTAAATATTTTCTCCAATTCTGTGGGTTGTCTCTTCACCTTGTTGATTGCTTCCTTTGCTGTGTGGAAGATTATTGTATTAGTCAGGGTTCTCTAGAGGGAGAGAACTAGTGGAATAGATACATACATATGTAAAAGGAGTTTAAGTATTAACTCACAGAATCACAAGGTTCCACAATAGGCTGTCTGCAGGCTGAGGAGCAAGGAGAACCAGTCTGAGTTCTAAAAGTGAAGAACTGGGAGTCCAGTGTTCAAGGGCAAGAAGCATTCAGCACAGGAGAAACATGTAGGCTGGGAGGCTAGGCAAGTCTCTCTTTTCACATTTTTCGGCCTGCTTTTTATTCTAGCCATGCTGGCAGCTAATTAAATTGTGCCCACCCCCATTAACACTTGATGACTCAAATGTTAATCTCCTTTGGCAACAGCCTCACAGGTACACTCAGGATTAATCCTTTGTATTTTTCAATCTAATCAAGTTGACATTCAGTATTACCCATCACAAGTCCACCTCTTTTCAACTTTAACCCATACACATCTCCTGAGATCATATATAATCTTCAAATAAAGACAATAATAAGGTCATAATTACCTCTAACATAACACAACTATCCTTCATACAAGCAGAAATGCACAAATCCCCAAATTATATCCTATTACAAAAAATTAACATTACTTAAATGCTGATGTGAAGTCAATAAATCTTATGTCACATGATAAAGGAGAAAGGAAATAAAACCAAGATATTTTCTTAGTACAAGTGTATGCATTCACAAACAAGTTTTTAGCAAACGAAGGCGAAAATACTCATGACAAATACAATCCTTGTTTCTGCAGCTGGTCACATGGTCATAGCTACTGTTGACTACCTTCTATTACCCATTCTGAATGACCTTTGCTTCAGCAAGCACCTCAGCAGGTCATGGTTTTGTTTTGTTTTGTTTTGTTTTGTTTTCCTGGTGGAGTGACCCAAAACTTTATTTCTAACACATCTGGGTCATTTGTAGTCCTCCCTGGATTTGGCTGTTGTAGTTTCCCATTGACCTTAATCACAGGGCATGGTAATACTAAGAGACTTTCCAATGGAACTCCTGTAGTCCATGCTTACTCTTCCTTACCTCCGTTGTGGAGTGGTAGACTGATTTCATCTTGATAGTCCAGGTCAATCACCCCCACCAACACTATAACTCCCATTTCAGCCTGTTGACTTAAAGTAGGAGGAGGCCAAAATGTCCATGTGCCAATCTTAACTTCCAGTTTAATGAAATCCTTGTTTTGCCTTCTGGTGGCAGCACTCCTCCCTCGGGAACAAAGACTTCTAGGCCGGCAGAAGGTAATGTTGTGGGAAAAGGAAGAAAAAATGTTGCTAGTGGGTCACTAGGGGTGATGGTGAGTGGTGCCACTTCCACTTCCACCCCTTGATTTCTGGACCCATGAAGCCTGGCTATGGGTGATTCAGAGTGTACATGGCCTTCTGGAGAACTTTACCCCAGCCCTGCAAAGTATTGTCATCGAGTTGGCATTGTAGTTGTGACTTCAAACGGCCATCACTGTTGCCTCAGAGAGCACAGGGTTTATCTCCTCAAACAATGGTGGAAAGGCTGATGGGCTGATGGCAGCATGGGTCACAGAGGGGATGTTGCCACTACTGGGGATGGGAAGCTGCTTCTTCTAGCAAAAAGGCTTATCAGAGTTTACAATCTCAGTGTCCCCAGCTTCATCAGAGTCCTCCCACACATCCCCATTCCAAGTTGCAGGGTTCCATTCTTTTCCAATCACTGCCCTCACTGTAACCGTAGA
The DNA here is from genome assembly GCF_029289425.2 of Pan paniscus. Lineage (NCBI taxonomy): Eukaryota > Metazoa > Chordata > Mammalia > Primates > Hominidae > Pan > Pan paniscus. The sequence continues at coordinate 49,555,167 of NC_073262.2, forward strand.
CAACTGACAAGGCTGTGCATACATCTTTTGTTGCAGGTCAGCCACTTTCAGGATAAGAGCTTATGTCTGTTTTTCCACAATTTCAGCTTTTTCTCCACAGGAGATAAGACTCTCACTCAGGGCAATCCTAGTAGATTTGATGCTAGTATCTGCTTCTGAAGCCAGGAGATAGAATCCCTGAGTTCACCATTTTATTTCGTCACTTTTTCTACCGAACTTAGGAGCAACCAACCAGCTTCCATATGTTCCTTGGTTCTCCACATATGGTCAAAGGTGTTATGTATGGAGTCACTAAACTCCTTGCCTCTCATGAGCAATGAATCAGGAGTGTCAAATGCATTTATTTTGCATAATTCTCTAAACAGTTCATGCTAAGGATGATCAGTGTTCTCCATACTATTGGAAGTAGAGTTCTTAGCATTTTTGGGTCTAACCATATTAAGCAGCCAACTCCAGAAACCCCAAAACCAACAAAAGAACCCCATATTTAATATTCTGTTCCTCTAGACCCCACTCCTGGTACCAAAATCTGTATCAGTCCTGGCTCTCTAGGGGGACAGAAATATATATTTCATTAGTTCTGTCCCTCTGAACAATATATATATATGGGAGTTTATTAAGTAGTATTAACTCACATGATCACAAGGTCCCACAATAGGTCATCTGCAGACTGAGGAGCAAGGAGAGCCAGTCCAAGTTCCCAAACTGTAGAACTCGGAGTCTGATATTCAAGGGCAAGAAACATTCAGCATGGGAGAGAGATGTTGGCCGGGAGCCTAGGCCAGTCTCTCTTTTCTCATTTTTCTGCCTGCTTATATTGTAGCCATGCTGGCAGCTGATTAGATTGTGCCTGCCTAGATTAAGGGTGGGTCTGCCTTTCCAAGCCCACTGAGTCAAATGTTAATCTCCTCTGGCAACACCCTCACAAACACACCCAGGATCAATACTTTGTATTTTTCAATCCAAGGAAGCTGACACTCAGTGTTAACCATCACATTCATTAACATACTGTGATCTCATTTGTCTAGTTTTGCTTTGTTTACCTGTGCTTCTGTAGTATCACTAAAGAAACTTTGCTTAATCCAATGTGCTGTATAGTTGGTCTATATGTCTGTTTGTATGCTAGTATCATGATGTTTCGGTTACTATACCTCTGTAGTATAATTTGAAATCAGGTAATGTGCTTCCTCCAGCTTTGTACTTTTTGCTTAAGATAGCTCTGGCTATTCTACATCTTTTGTGGTTCCATATAAATTCTAGAATTTTTTTTTATTTCCGTGAAGAGTGTCATTGGTATTTTGATAGGAGTAGCATTAGGTCTGTAGATTGCTTTGAGTATTAGAAGCATTTTAGGAATATTGACTCTTCCAATCCATGAACATAGAATATCTTCTCATTATTTTGCATCCTCCTCAATTTCTTGCATCAATATTAGTTTTGTTGTTGCTGTACTTTAAGTTCTGGGATACATGTGCAGAACGTGCAGGTTTGTTACATACGTACACACATGCCATGGTGGTTTGCTGCACCCATCAACCCATCATCTACATTAGGTATTTCTCCTAATGCTATCCCTCCCCTAGCCCCCGACTCCCCAGCAGGCCCTGGTATGTGATATTCCCCTCCCTGTGTCCATGTGTTCTCACTGTTCAACTCCCGCTTATGAGTGAGAACATGTGGTGTTTGGTTTTCTGTTCCTGTGTTAGTTTGGTGAGAATGATGGTTTCCAAATTCATCCATGTCCCGCAAAGGACATGAACTCATCCTTTTTTATGGCTGCATAGTATTCCATGGTGTATATGTGCCACATTTTCTTTATCCAGTCTATCATCGATGGGCATTTGGATTGGTTCCAAGCCTTTGCTATTGTGAACAGTGCTGCAATAAACATATGTGTGCATGTGTCTTTATCGTAGAAGGATTTATAATCCTTTGGGTATATACCCAGTAATGGGATTGCTGGGTCAAGTGGTAGTTCTGGTTCTAGATCCTTGAGAAATCGCCACACTGTCTTCCACAAATGTTGAACTAACTTACACTATAGTTTTTATTGTAGACATCTTTCATTATTTTCATTAACTTAATTTCTAGGTGTTTTAATTGTTGATATAATAATAAGATTACATCCTTGATTTCTTTTACAAATTGTTTGCTGTTAAAATATAGAAATGCTACTGGTTTTTGTATGCTGATTTCGTATCCTACAACTTTACAGAACTTGTTCATTAGTTTTGATAGTTTTCTTGTGAAGTCTTAAAAATTTTCCAAATATAAGATCATTTCATCTGCAAAAAAGGAAAATTTGACCTCTTTTTCTTTCAATTTGGATGCCCTTTATTTCTTTCTCTTGTTTATGTGGAATAACAGTAGTGAAAGTAGCTCCTTGTCATGTTCCAGATCTTAGATGAAAGATTTCAGAATTTCCCCATTCAGTATAATACTACATGTGGTTTTGTTGTATATGGCTCTTATTATGTTGAGTTATGTTTCTTCTGTACCCAATTTTTGAGGGATTTTTAAATTAAGAAGAAATGTTGAATTTTATCAAATGCTTTTTCAGCATTAATTGAAATGATTATATAGATTTTATCCTTCATTCTGTTAAAATGTATCACATTGATCAATTAGCATTTGTTGAAACATACTTGCATTCTTGAGATAAATCTCACTTGGTCATGATGAATAATCTTTTTAATGTGTTGTTGAACTCAATTTGCTAGTAGTTTGTTGAAGATTTATGCATCAATATATATAAGGGATATTGACCTGTAGTTTTCTTTCTTAAATGTGTCTTCATCTGGTTTTGGTATCAGGCTAATACCGTCCTTGTAGAATAAGTTTGGAAGTGTACATTCCTCCTCTACTTCTTGAAATAGTTTGAGTGGGATTGATATTAGTTCTTTAAGAGTTTAGTATAACTCAGCTCTGAAACCATTGGGTCCCAGGCTTTTCTTTGCTGGCACACTTTTTTGTACAGCTTTGATCTTGTTACTTGTTATTGATCTGTTTAGGCTTTGGATTTCTTCATGGCTCAATCTTGGTAGGTTCTATGTGTCCAGGAATTTATTCATTTTTTCTAGATTTTGAATTTATTGGCATATAGTTGCTCATAGTAGCCACTAATGGTCCTTTAAATTCCTGTGGTGTCAGTTGTAATGTCTCCTTTTTCATCTCCGATTTTATTTAATTGGGTCTTCTGTGTTTTTTTCTTAGTCTGGCTAAAGGTTTGTAAGTTTTATTTATATTTTCAAAAACAGCTTTTTAATTTTACTGATCTTTTGTATTATTTTCTTCATTTCAATTATATTTATTTCTGCTCTAATTTTTTTATTTATTTTCTTCTACTAAATTTGGGCTTGGTTTGCTCTTGCTTTTCTGTTTCTTTAAAATGCATCATGAGGTTATTTATTTGAAGTTTTTCTTCTTTTTTTGATGTAGACTCTTACTATAACATTTCCTCTTAATACTGCTTTCACTATATCCCATAAGCTTTGATATGTTGTGTATCCATTATCATTTGTATCAAAAATTATTAATTTGTTTATTATTTTTTTCATTGATCCACTTATTCATGAACATAATTTTTAATTTCATGTGTTCGTTTAGCTTCCAAAATTCTTGTTATTGATTTCTAGTTTTATTCCTTTGGAGTCAGAGAATATGCTTGATATAATTTCAATTTTTGTGAATGTTTTAAGATTTGATTTGGGAGCTAGCATATGATCTATCCTTGAGAATGCTCCATATGTTAAGGAGAAGAATGTGTATTCTGTAGCTGTTAGATACAATTTTCTGTAAAAGTAGATTAAGTCCACTTGGTGTGTAATGTTGATTAAGTCTAATGTTTCTTTGTTGATTTTTTGTCTGGAAGAAAAATGCTGAAAGTGAGTGTTCCAGTCTCCAGCTATTATTGTTTTTGGTCTATCTCTCTCTTTTGCTGTAATAATATTTGCTTAATATAACTTGGTGCTCCATGGTGGAGAGCATATATATCTACAATTCTTATATTATCTTGCTGTATTTGCTCTGTTATCATTTTATAATGATGTTCTCTCATTATATAGGTTTTTCTTCAAATCTTTTATTTATATAAACATAGCTACCCTGTGCATCCCCGCCACCCCACAATCATTTGGACCACACTTGGTCAGATTGGAAGCCAGCACAGCTGTAGGTCTCACCCAAGGCTTGCTGTAACCACTACCTGTGCATTGCCTGATATGGTTTGGCTGTGTGCCCACCCAAATCTCATCTTGAATTGTAGTTTCCATAATTCCCATATGTCATGGGAGGCACCTGGTGGGAGGTAATGTAAACATGGGGTTGTGACCCTCATGTTATTCTCATCGTAGTGAGTGAGTTCTCATGAGATCTGATGATTTTATAAGGCACCTTCCCCACTTTTTGCTAGACACTTCTTACTGCTGCCATGTAAAGAAGGACCTGTTTGCTTCCCCTTCCACCATGATTGTAAGTTTCCTGAGGACTCCCCAGCCATGCTGAACTTTGAGTCAGTTAAACTTCTTTCCTTTATAAATTACCCAGTCTAGGTATGTCTTTATTAGCAACCTTAAGAACAGACTAATACACTGCCTATATTCACTCAAGGACCTTTGGATCCACAATTAGCACTGGTAAAGCAAGCCAGACTTCGGTTTTTCCTTTCAGGGAAGGGAGTTCCATTAGGCACTGGGCATGTTCAGAGATGCCCTTCAGGAGCCATGGACTGGAGTAAAAAAATTTAGAAATCTGTCTTGTGCTCTATTGTATTGCAGCAGCTAAGCTGACACTGAAATCAGGAGACAAAGTTTTTATCATCTTTTCCTCTCTTTTCTGCAGGAAGAGGAACCTCTCCCCATGTCCACTACCCTCATAGTACCATGGCGAGTACTGACAGGCTACTGCCAGTGTTTATTCAAGGCACACGAGCTCTTCAGGCAGCTTGTGGTGAATGCTGCCAGGCCTGGGACTCACCCTTCAGGATCGTGAGCTCTTCTCTGGCCCAGGGCAGGTCCAGCAATACCATCCAGAAGCCAAGACCTAGAATCGAGCACCCCAAGAGCCTGCTTAGTGCTGTACACCACTGTGACCAACTGATACCCAAGATACAAGATTAAGTCCCCTTTACATTTTCTTCCACTTGTCTCAAGCAGAAGGAGTCATCACCATAGCCACCACAGCTCAGAATATGCTGGGTCTCACCTGAAGCTAGCAAATCTGAGTCTCACCCAAGGCCCATTGTATGTTGCCGGGTATTGCAACTGGTTATTCAGAACCCAAGGACTTTTTAGTCAGCAGGTAATAAATTCTGCCAAGAATGAATCCTTTCCTTTAAGGCAACAGGTTCTCTTCTGGCCCAGAGTGTGTCTAGAAATGTTATCTTGCAGGTAGGGCCTGGAATTGGGGCCTCAAGAACTCTGCCCGGTGCCCTATATTACTATTGTTGAGCTGGTATCCAAGATTCAAGACAGAGTTATCTTTACTCTTTTCCTCTCCTCTCCTCAAGCAGAAGGAAGGAGTTACTTCCACTGATGCAAATGGCACTGCCTTGGGTTGAAGGAGGAGTAGTGCAACCACTCCCTTAGCCACTCTATCTGGTTTCTCACTAGGTCATATGTCTTCCAAGTCCACATGCTGTAAGTTCAGTATAGCACTAGGACTTGCCTAGGAATTACAGGCCTTGTGCCCTAGATTGCCTTTCAAGATTATTTAGGACCCCAGAGCACTTTATCTCAGTGTTGAGGCTTGTCAGAACTCAAGTTCTGACTACTCGGAAGGGTGATTCCCTTCTGGTTAGGGCTGGTCTAAACGCTACCTCCATGGGTAGGAACTGGCTGAGTTCTGCCAGGTTTTGCTTTCTGCTGTGACGGGGCAGCACTGAGTTCAATGCACAGTTTCACAATCACTGCACTCTCCCCACCTTCAGTGCACAGATTCTGTCTCCATGACATGTGGTCACTGCTGGGGCATGGTGAAGAGGTGGTGATGGTGATTCAAGACTGTCTTTCCTACCGCTGTCAGTGCTTCTTTCAGTGCTACAAAGTTAAAACCAGGTACTAGGATTGCTCATCTGATTTTTGGTTCATAAGAAGGTGTTTTTGTTGTGTAGACAGTTGTTAAATTTGGTGTTTCTGCAGTGGGGACAATTGATGGAGGCTTCTATTCAGACATCTGGCTCTGCCTCCCACTCCTTATTTCCATTTCTTTAAAACTCAGGTCTCCAGTTATGCCACTCTGCTTCTAATTTAATCAATGCCTTTCCTTGGCTAATACTTATAGCATAGTTACTTCTCACTTCAGTGTGTGTAGGCACATGAGTGCAGAGACAACCATTATCTGATTTGTGCTTTCAAGGGGAGAGGGATTACATACCAGTTGGAAGATGTGCAGTTAAATACTAACGTAAACAAAACAATTCTACGCCCTTCTTGTACCCTCCAAATATCTTTTCTGAAGCTTGATTACATTCAAAATTTCTGAAGATGGAAGTTTAACTATTGGATTGCAGTATCTTTAAAGGTAAAGGTATTGTTAATTTTTTTTTTTTTTTTTGCCTTCTACAGAGCTTTGTTTATAATGGAGATCAATGAACATGTGTTTCAGGAATAAATTATGAAGACATTGCCTTAGAAGTCGAAAAACAGAGACTGACTGTTTTAGATATGCAGAGAGGAGACAGGCAGTGCTTGAATAAGGGTCTTATTCATTCATTCATTCATTCATTCATTCATTTAGTCATTATTGATTTAAAATGACAAATTAACATCTCAAGCAGAAGAAAAAGCCAAGATGAGGATACTGAAGTGGGAATGAGAACTTAATATTTTCAAATCCGATTTTATTTAATTGGATTGAATTAAATCCAATTCATGTCAAATCATTGACATGAGTGGCCTGAACATCATGGAGGATTTTTATTCAACAATGGAGAGGGATCATGTAGGGAGGCTAGAGGAGGAAGCTCACACAAGCTAAGAATCATAAATCTGATGACTTGGGGATTGACAATGCTTGTAAAACCCATTTGTAAAAGAACACAATTGACTACGTAATCTACATCCAAATTATGCACTTTTCTGTCTTACATATTTCATATTTCAGGCCCAGTAATTTCCTTTTCTATCTAAAAACTGTGTGTGTGTGTGTGCATGTGTGTGTAAAGCTTAACAGTGTTCAGCACTCTTAGGGACACAGACTTTGGAACTCTGAGTGTTGCCCAGTGGGAGTTTCTGGTAGGCTGCCATTGAAGTCATTCCCATATCCATGAGAGAGAAACTACATATCGTGTGCTTTATTTTTAATTTATAAATTATACTTTAAAATTTCAGTAAAATATGAGAATCAGGGAAGTTTTCAAATTATGACACCATTTAAGTAGTTAAAATTCCTGAGTCTACACTTATTGTGCTTAGTCACAGCACCTGAAGCATGTAATATGTGCCCCATGCTATGTTTATTCCATTGTATTCCAGGAAGCCTTACCAAACGATGTGTGTATGCATGCCTGTGAGAGACTGGTAGATATTCCTTTAACAGTCATATGGACAATAATTAATTTATGGTGCTTTTCTATTTGAGAAACTGTATAATCTTTAGTCCTTTATAAAAGAAAGATTCCTAGCTGATGTGGTTGACATTTCTACATCTGAGCTACTGGAAGAGACTCCCGTGTAGTTTAGAAGCTTCTGGAAGAAGCAAATGTAATGACAGTAGGTAGAGAGTTGCTTCCTGTTTTCTAGCTATGACCTGAGGAGTCACTTGACCTCTTTGAGTCTCAGCTTTCTATTCTAAAAGTTAGGTAGCGATACCTTTTAGAGCTCTCTTATTATTAATGAGAAAACAGTACCTTGGCCATGGTAAACCTTCAGTAAATAGTAGCTGTTAAATCCCTTTATACCTTTCAATATGGGCCAGGCTTGCCAGCAAATGTAATGCGGAGGTGGGAGAGAATCCTGAAAGCTTTCTTGAAAACATCTATTTCAGTTTATCTGCCATACCAGAAAAGAGAAAAGCAAAGCAGAGTTTGGGAAATAATGTTGAAGAGAGTAAAAGGAAATGAAATAAAAGTTCTAGACCTGGTGAGAAAAGGGGAGGAGCAAATTAGACAATGAGATGAGCACCAAATGTCCTCCTCAAATCAGAATCTTGGGAGCTTCTCTAAAGGAGCTAGAGCCATGGCTCGCTGTGTGGATTAGAGAACCCTCAGTACCCTTGGCCTTACTGTCCTTCAGCAGAAGTCAGAACCCAGTTAGGCTTTTGTGAGAATCATCTCATTCCTATGAAAATGTTCATACTATTTTTCCATCTAATTTATTATCTATGGTGTTACTCCTTTTAAAAAGTTAAAATTGTATTTATTTTTACACAGGTGAATTTCACCCTCCTACTTGTGTCTTTTGACCTGTCCTGGACCAGTGGATACTGATCCTTTACTGTGTAACCTGTTCAGATGTCCTGTCCTGGTTTTTAGTTTACTTCTCTGATCTAAGACATTTCGTCAAGCTCCTGACTTTATCCACTCCCCCACAGATCCTGGTTTCTTAGCATTTTCCTTGAGCATCCTGGAAATCACATTTAATCTTTTCTCATTTTTTTTATACGGAGTCTTGCTCTGTCGCCCAGGCTGGAGTGCAGTGGCGCGATCTGGGCTCACTGCAAGCTCCGCCTCCCAGGTTCATGCCATTCTCCTGCCTCAGCCTCCCGAGTAGCTGGGACTACAGGCACCCGCCACCAAGCCCGGCTAATATTTGTATTTTTTTTTTAGTAGAGACGGGGTTTCACCGTATTAGCCAGGATGGTCTCCATCTTGTGACCTCGTGATCCGCCCGCCTCAGCCTCCCAAAGTGCTGGGATTACAGGCATGAGCCACCTTGCCTGGCCAGATTTAATCTTTTCATATGCCGTGGCCTCCCACTAGAGCCCTCTGATTACTACAAATATCTTTCGCAGTTTGGTGTCTAACCCAGGTGGTGGAGGAAGGGGCCTAGCAATGTCATTCTGAGCTTAACTCATGGAGTAAGAAGAGGGAGTGACCAAGCAGGCAGCAGTGGCCATGTGAGTGTGGTCATGAAGCCACATACCTAGAGCTCTCTAGCCGTCACAGAATCACTGACAGCAAGGTTGGCTCAACCAAAATAGTCAAAACCGGTTTCCTGTGCCGAGAGACATCTTAGAGCTACAGCAAGCAGTGCATTCCCCAACATCTGCTAATGGTGATCTCAAGTATCCAAAAGTGCTTAGAATATTAGCCATGTTTTTTTTTAAGTTTGTGTATTCAAAATATATTATTTCAATGCAACATGATCCCTTACAGTAAATCCTAAAAGAAAAAAGAACTAGAGATTAGTGAAAAAATATGCAAAATCCAAGTAAAGCCTGGAGTTTTACTTGATATTAATGTACTATCAACAATAATGTCTAGTTTAGAAAAATGCATTATAGAAATAGAAAATATTAATATTAAAAGAAGTTGAGTAAGAGGTATTTACGTACCACCTGTACTACCTTTGCAACTTTTATATAAATCTAGAATTATTCTGAAATAAAGTTTATTTAAAAAATGAATTATAGCCTTGGGGTACAGCCAAGATGGAGCAAGCAAGAAAAGCATAACATTTCTCTTACTGATTATAGCAAAACCTCTGGATAAATACCATAGCAACTACCTGAAGACTCTCAGGAAACTGAATAATAACAAAACAACTGGGGAGAGAGGCAAAATGTGAAGAATTATCCACAGTGTATTGGTGATCATCTTGTTTCCTTTCCATTTATCTCCCAGATGAGCAGGCCAAATCAGAAACATATGGGGTGAGGACTGCAAAATCTCCAAAAGCAGTTATCTTTATAACAAGAGGACAAAGAAAAAGGCCCCACAGAATGTGAAAAAATCCTCTTAATAAAAAGTCAAAACCAGAAGCTTAATTTTTTTCTTTTTAAGTCCTGTTCCAAGAGCAACTCCATTCACAGAACTATATTACAGGAGCATGTCTATTCAGCAGAGGTGTTAAGACACCACCAGAAAATCTGCCCCTTTGTATAGAGACAGCAGAAAAAAAAATATGACTAGAATTCCTACTGTATTTTCTCTCTTCCCTTGTCACATTGCACAGGGCAGGCCCAATCATGTGAAACTGTGTGACAGTGTGGGAGGCTAAAACTATGAGAGAATGTCACCATGATGGACATAAAAATGGATAAAGGGAGCCTCTTATGGCTCCCTGAGAAAACAGACCAGGAGAAGCAGATTCCTAACTGTGCATGATGTGACATAAGTCCTGGGGTAACCCTCAAGCTGCACTTGCGTGGAACATCTCCCTCTTTCCACGCCCATATCAAGGGCTTCGAGAATTGAACTTTTATGTACACATCTGCACAAGTCCCAGATTATGTTCTGAGGGGCATATACATGGGAGAGATCAAATAGTAAAGCAAATGCTTTAAAAACTCAACTGATATTAGAACCACTGTCCACAAAATGTGAGGAAGAACTTGCAGTCTGAACTTAATTGATTGATTACTTGCTTAAACAAAACTAAACAAAACTAAAATCAATATTCTCAAGATTTTAACAGAAACCGGAGTTCCACAATAAATTATTTAAAATAATTTATTTTTTATAAATTAATATTTAAACCTATAAATTTGTTTATAAAATAAATCTGGAATACAATCCAAAATTACTCTACATGCAAAAATCAAGGGAAATATAAAAATCTTGTAAGGAAAAGACAACTAACAAATGCTGACCCTGAGATTATCCAGATGTTTCAATTATAAGACAAGACTTTAAAACAGATCTTATAACCAGTTTCATAAATTAAGGTGACCAGATCTGAAGCAAGTAAAAATATAGAAGTTTTCAGCCAGAGCACATAAACTACTTTTTAAATGGAATATAACTTGTGAAATGACAGAATGGACTCAATGGTAAAATGGGGATGGAAAAGGGATGAGTCAGTGAACTTGAAGGTATGTCAAAAGAAATGATTGAATCTGAAGAGTACAGAATATATTGTGTTTCAAGATATTTCAAAATATATTGTGTTTCAAGATATTTCAAAATATATTGTGTTTCAAGATATTTCAAAATATATTGTGTTTCAATATATTTCGAAATATATTGAAAAAAATATGAACAAAGACTCTGAGACTTGTGAGCGAAGATGAGAAGAAAAAGAATGGTGCAAAAAACATTTTTTAATAAATGGCTAAATACTTTTCCAAATTCAATGACAGTCATATTAGTCTTCAGTTTGGCTTATTCTGTCTATTCTGAAATTATCCCTACTGATATCTATAGTTAAATTTTATTCACTTTAACTGCAATGTAGTATTTCATCATATAAATATGTTGTCCGTTCTCCTAATGAACATTCTGTTTTTTTCTCAAATATTTAACTATTATAAATAATTCTTCAATGATCTTTCCTATACATATCCCCCATTCACATACATATTAGTTTATCTAAATTATATACAATTAATAAAGAATATTGGTGATTCAAAGTATATATATGTTTTTTCTTATGTTGATAAATAATGATCTAAAATGATTATAACAATTATCACTCCCTTCAGCACTTTAAGAGAATTTGTGTTACTGTCCATGTTCTTCACCCCGTCCTCTAGGAAAATATGCATAACTGGATTTTCTGTTCCTCAATTTAATTTTTATTAGATTTAGGCCATTTCAAACTTGATATCTCAAGTTAATTTTGGAGTCATTATTTTATTGTATTCTGTATAGTTTTTTTTTTTATTTTTTGCTTTCCTTGAGCATATGCTCTTGTTCTTTTTTCTAACATCTTGAGTTAAATTCTTAGCTCATTAATTTTCAGTCCTTACTTTTTTATAAACATGTAAGTCTATACATCTTGTAATAACAATTATAGTTGAATCCCTTAAGTTGTCTCTATGTTAACTTAATTTTCATTTAGTTCTAAATATTTTGTAATCTACAATTAGATTTTCTTGGATTCATGAACTATATAGGATCTTCTTTTTTCTCTCAAACATACAATGAGATGTAGTGACTTCTGGATTTTTATTCTGCCATTGGCATCTAGTTTAAATGTATTTCCTTAAGATAACGTATTTTGCTTGCTATTGATTATTAACTGTGTGTAGACTTTTGATTTGCAGAACAGTACATTATTTGTAAATTATTTGTGTGTGTTCAAAAAAACTTTTGATCTCCAATGGTTGGGTGACCTAGAGTCAAAGTATTAATTGAACTATATTAATTGAACTAACTATATATATGCATATCTTCTTACTGAATGATATTCATCTTCTTGATGTATTATTTATTGAGAAACTGGCTTTAAAATCTGAACACTATAATTATAAAGTTTAAATTTTCTCAGCAATTTTATCATTTTAATTTTAAGGCAATGATATATGCTATACACATTTTACACTTATTGTGATTGCTAGAGCATTGTTCTTTTTTCAGTTTATAATGACATTTTTATTCTATCACCTTTTAAAAGTGTATCTTTTATATGTAAATATATATTAAATATTAATATTTTGCATCAGCTTTATTTTTATAATATTCACCTGATATACCTTTTGTTATATCTATAACTGTCCCTTTACTTTCAACCTTCCATTATCTTTTGTCCCTCTGCTAAAGAGCATATAGCTGGCATTTAAAAAGCCAAATCTGAGAATCTTTGCCTCTTAACTATAAAATGTAGGCTGTTCAAATTCATTTTGTTTAGTGACATTTAAAATTAATGTATACTGTCTAACTTTTTTAACATGAATATTTGACATAAAATCCCATACTTACTTAGCACCTTTACTATTCCTTACTATTCTTCTAAACCTTATACAACAGTTAGGCCCCTTGACTTTTGATTTATTTTTCTTCTCTTACATTAAATTATTAAAAATGTTAGTTTCAACTTCCTTTTATAACCTTCCAATTAATAATTATTTTGACAGTTAATGAATATTTATATTTATGCATGATTTTAACTATTCCTTTGCTCATCATTGCTTCTTGTATCTCATTTGTTCCATCTGGATAAGTTTCCTGCATATGGAAATGTAATATTTGATAGGAAGTACAGAGACGAGGAGTCTGTTGGTGACCTCTCTGTCTTCATTTCCAAATTACTTAATTTTGTCATTACTCTTGAATAAACTGTTTAGTTGATATAGAATATTGTATTAACAGGTGTTTTCTTTTTTATTATTATTATACTTTAATTTCTAGGGTACATGTGCACAATGTGCAGGTTTGTTACATATGTATACATGTGCCATGTTGGTGTGCTGCACCCATTAACTCATCTGACAAAGGGCCAATATCCAGAATCTACAAAGAACTCAAACAAACTTACAAGAAAAAAACAAAACAACCCCATCTAAAAGTGGGCAAAAGATATGAACAGACACTTCTCAAAAGAAGACATTCATGCAGCCAACAGACACATGAAAAAATGCTCATCATCACTGGCCATCAGAGAAATGCAAATCAAAAGCAGATACCATCTCACACCAGTTAGAACGGCGAACAGGTGTTTTCTCTGATGCATAGGAAGATATATTCCATTCTCTCCTGACTTTATTGTGACTTGAAATTTCTACTCTCAGAGTAATTGCCATGCTTCTAAGGAAAAGAATACCCCAATAATTCCTAACCAGCGCTGTGTCAAGTATTCTTTTACACAAATTGTGTGTGCTAAATCCTTGACTTTTCACAGCAACCTAGTGACCAATGTATTTATCTATGGTGTTTTCAGCAGGCATTATTTACATTTATCTTTTGTCAATTGGATTGAGGTTTGGTTTTTTTTGTTTGTATCATTCAGAGATATCACTAAATGGGAGTAATTTTTGTTAATTTATTAGCTTGAGATATACCCAAGCCCTGTGTGTATTTGACATTTGAATTCCAGCTCACATAAGGCATACAGATTCTTCAAAAATTTTTGTTTGTTTGTTTTTTTGTTTTGTCTTGTTTTTTACTTTGACAGTGGAGTGAAAACATTAAGCTTTTATGTTTGGCCCTGTGCCTCTGGATAGATTTTTTTTTTTCTCTCGTACACTCTTCATTCATGGTATAGTCTTTATCAGGCCACAGCATAATGCAAGGAACTCAGTTTTGATTCTCTGCTTACATGCTTTGGAATCATTTCCCATTCTTCTGTGGCCATGAACCCAAATTCCTAGCTTACCTGGGATGATCATCCTCTTGTCATTCCCTACTCTCCTCCTGATGATCTCCAAGGACAAACGAGGTAATTATAGATCTGATTTTAAGCTGCTGCTTTTCTTCTGTATCCTATTTTCATTATATCTTATTTCTCTTTTATTTTTTATTTCTCTTCCTTATAGTCTTCTCATCTCCATACTTTATAGAAGGTCTGTGTGATGACTAATTTTATGTGCCAACTTGGATAGGCCACAGTACCCAGGTATTTGTTCAAACATGCCTAAATGCGATCATGCAAGTATGTTTTTGTATGCAGAATGAAATAATTTTTAAACTTCATTCTTCTATATATGGCTATCCATTGTCCCAGCACCATTTGTTAAAAAGGCATTTTTTTCCCAACAAATAGTCTTGTCACCCTGTCAAAAATCAGTTGGCTACAGATGTATGGGCTTATTTTTGGACTTTCATTTCTATTCCATTGATAACATGTCTATCTTTGTGCCATTATCAAGATGTCATGATTGCCATTGTTCTGTACTAGCTTTTGAAATCAGAAAGGGTGAGTCCTTATAATTTGGTCTTATTTTCCAAATTTTTTTTTGTCTATTCTTGGTTTATTGTAATTCCATGTGATTTTTTCAATCAGCTTGCCAAATTTTACAAAATGTCGGCTGGGATTCTGGCCATCTTGTCAATGATAATTGCTCCAACTCATGAAAATAGGATGTTTTCCCAATTATATAGATCTTTCAACAATGTTTTGAAGTTTCAAAATATGTTTTGCCCTTTTTTGTTAAATTTATTTCTAAATGTTTTATTTATTTTGATATTTAAGTAAATGTTACTGATTTTTAATTTTATTTTTGGATGTTTATTGCTTTTTTGTTGAAATAAAGTTAATTTTCGTATATTAGTCTTGTATCCTGCAATCTTACTGAACTCATTTACTAGCTCCTATAGTATTATAGTGGATTCTTTAAGATTTTTTTGCATAGATGATCATGTTATCTGCAAGGAGAGATAACTTTATTTTTCCTTCCTATATGTATTTGTTGTAATTTATTTCTCTTGTCTAATTGCCCAGACTAGTACTTCCAGAGTAAGATTAGTGGAAGAAGACATCTTTGTCTTGCCCCTGATTTTATGGAGAAAGCATTCAATCTTTCACCATAATGTCTGAAGTTAGAGTCACTGATGCTTTTTACCGTGTTGAAATGTTTCTTCTATTCCTGGTATGTTGAGTAATTTTATCATTAAAGTGTACTGAATTTTGTTAAATCCTTTTCCTGAATATATTGAAATGATCATGTGATATTTTTCCATTAATATGATGTATTACACTGATTTTCAGATGTTAAACCAACTTGGTGTTCTTGGGATAAATACCACTTGGTTATAGTGTAAGACTTTTTAAATATACTACTAGATTCAGGTTGCTAGTATCTTGTATCCACATTCTTAATAGATATTAATTAGTCTGTAGTTTTTTGTTTTGTTTTGTTTTTTGTTTTTACTTGTTACATGTTTGGTTGGTTTTGGTGTCAGGAAAATACTAGCCAAAAAACAGTTGTAAAGTGTTCTCTCCTACTTTTAAGAAGATCTGTGAAAAATTATTACTTCTCCAAATATTTTGTAGAATTTAGCATTGAAACCATCTGGAACTGGTCTTTTCTTTGTGGATAGTTTTTGTTGTTTGTTTGTTCTGGATTTCTCCTGTCTTTTTTCTTCAAAGATGATTTTTTAGAGTAGTTTTAGCATCACAGCAAAACTGATAGGTATAGAGATTTCCCATATATTTCACCATTTACCTGAGGGTTCACTCAGTGTTTTTTATCTCTATGGGTTTGGACAAATGTATAATGGCATGTATCCACCATTGCCAGACCGAGTAGTTTAACTACCCTAAACGTCTTTTGCACTCTGCCTATTTTTCTTCAAACTTTGACAACCAATGATTCTTTTAATTTTTATTTATTTATTTTTATTTTATTAAGTTCCGGGGTACATATGCAGGATGTGCAGGTTTGCTACATAGGTAAACGTGTGCCATGGTGGCTTGCTGTAACTAACAACCCACCACCTAGGTATTAAGCAGAACATACATTAGCTTTTTTCCCTAACTCTCTCCCTACCCACCCTCCCCTGACAGGCACCAGTGAGTGTTGTTTCCCTCCGTGTGTCCATGTGTTCTCATTGTTCACCTCCCATTTATAAGTGAGAAGATGCAGTGTTTGGTTTTCTGTTCCTGGGTTAGTTTGCTGAGGATAATGGTTTCCAGCTTCATCCATGTTCCCACAAAGGACATTGTCTCATTCCTTTTTATGGCTGCATGGTATTCCATGGTATATATTTACCACATTTTCTTTATCCATTCTATCATTGATGGGCATTTGGGTTGATTCATGTCTTTGCTATTGTGAATAGTGCTGCAATGAACATATGTGTGCATGTATCTTTATAATAGAATGATTTATATTCCTTTGAGTATATACCCAGTAATGGCATTGCTGGGTCAAATAGTATATCTGGTTCTAAATCTTTGAGGCATCACCACACTGTCTTCAACGATGTTGGAACTGGTTTACATTCCCACCAACTGTGTAAAAGCGTTCTTACTTCTCAGCAACCGCGCCAGCTTCTGTTTTTCCTTGACTTTTTAATAATTGCCATTCTTACTGGCATGGGATCTCATTGTGGTTTTGATTTGCATTTCTCTTTAAAGATCAGTGATGTTGAGCTTTTCTTCACATGTTTATTGGCTGCATGTATGTCATTTTTGAGAAGTGTCTGTTCATATTTTTTGCCCACTTTTTAAAAAAAATTTTATTGTTATTATACTTTAAGTTTTAGGGTACATGTGCACAATGTGCAGGTTTGTTACATATGTATACATGTGCCATGTTGGTGTGCTGCACCCATTAACGCATCATTTAGCATTAGGTATATCTTCTAATGCTATCCCTCCCCCCTCCCACCCCACAACAGTCCCCGGGGTGTGATGTTCCCCTTCCTGTGTCCATGTGTTCTCATTGTTCAGTTCCCACCTATGAGTGAGAACATGCAGTGTTTGGTTTTTTGTCCTTGTGATAGTTTGCTGAGAATGATGGTTTCCAGCTTCATCCATGTCCCTACAAAGGACATGAACTCATCATTTTTTATGGCTGCATAGTATTCCATGGTGTGTATGTGCCACATTTTCTTAATCCAGTCTATCATTGTTGGACATTTGGGTTGGTTCCAAGACTTTGCTATTGTGAATTTTTGCCCACTTTTTAATGGGGTTGTTTGTTTTTTTTTCTTGTAAATTTGCTTAAGTGCCTTGCACATTCTGGATATTAGATCTTTGTCAGACGGGTAGATTGCAAAAATTTTCTCCCATTCTGTAGGATGTCTGTTAGCTCTGATGATAGTTTTTTCTTTCTTTTTTTTTTCTGTGCAGAAGCTCTTTGATTAGATTCCATTCATCAATTTTTGCTTTTGTTGCAATTACTTTTGGCATTCCTATTATGAAATCTTTGCCCATGCCTATGTCCTGAATGGTATTTCCTAGATTTTCTTCTAGGGTTTTATAGTTTGAGGTTTTACATTTAAGTATTTATCTTGAGTTAATTTTTGTATAAGGTGTAAGAAAGGGATCCAGTTTCAATTTTCTGCATGTGGCTAGTCAGTTATCCCAGCACCATTTATTAAATAAGGAGTCCTTCTCCCATTGCTTGTTTCTGTCAGGTTTGTTGAAGATCAGATGGTTGTAGTTCTGTAGTTTTATCTCTGAGTTCTCTATTCTGTTCCACTGGCCTATGTGCCAGTTTTTGTACCAGTACAATGCTGTTTTGGTTAGGAAGCATGATGCCTCCAGCTTTGTTCTTTTTGCTTAGGATTGTCTTGCTTATGTGAGCTCAGTTTTGGTTCCATCTGAATTTTAAAATAGTTTTTTTCTAATTATGTGAAGAATGTCAATGGTAGTTTAATGGGAGTGGCATTGAATCTATAAGTTGCTTTGGGCAGTAAGGCCATTTTTATGATATTGATTCTTTCTATCCATGAGCATGGAAACTTTTTTTCATCTGCTTATGTCCTCTTTGTTTTCCTTGAGCAGTGGTTTGTAGTTCTCTTTGAAGAGGTCCTCCACTTCATTTGTTAGCTGTATGTCTAGGTATTTTACTCTCTTTGTGGCAATTGTGAATAGGAGTTCATTCATGATTTGACTCTCTCCTTGCTTGCTGTTGTTGTATAGGAATGCTTGTGATTTCTGTACATTAATTTTGTATCCTGAGACATTGTTGAAGTTACTTATCAGTTTAAGAAGCTTTTGGGATGGGTTTTTCTAGATGTAGGATCACGTAATCTGCAAATAAAGATCATTTGACCTCCTCTGTTCCTATTTTGAGTATGTTTTATTTATTTATTTATTTATTTATTTATTTATTTATTTTTGACGGAGTTTCACTCTTGTTGCCCAGGCTGGAGTGCAATGGCATAATCTCGGCTCACCACAACCTCCGCCTCCCGGGTTCAAGTGATTCTCCTGCCTCAACCTCCTGAGTAGCTGGGATTGCAGGCATGCCACACCATGCCTGGCTACTTTGTGTGTGTGTGTGTGTGTGTGTGTGTGTGTGTGTTTAGTAGAGATGGGGTTTCTCCATGTTGGTCAGGCTGATCTCAAACTCTCGACCTTAGGCGATCCACCCGCCTCGGCCTCCCAAAGTGCTGGGATTACAGACATGAGCCACTGTGCCTGGCCTATTTCTTTCTCTTGCCTGATATCCCTGGCCAGAACTTCCAACACTATGTTAAATAAGAGTGGTGAGAGAGGGCATCCTTGTCTTGTGCCAGTTTTCAAGGGGAATGATTCCAGCTTTTGTCCCTTCAGTATGATATTGGTTGTGGGTTTGTCATAAATGGCTCTTATTATTTTGAGGTATGTTCCTTCAATACCTAGTTTATTGAGAATTTTTACATGAAAGAATGTTGGATTTTATCAAAGTCCTTTTTTTTTTACATCTACTGAGATAACCACGTGTTTCTTGTCTTTAGTTCTGTTTATGTGACGAATTATGTTTATTGATTTGTGTATGTTGAGTCAACATTGCATCCCGAGGATGAAGCTGACTTGATCATGGTGGATAAGCTTTTTGATGTGCTGCTGGATTTGCTTAGCCAGTATTGTATTGAGGATTTTTGCAGTGATGTTCTTCAGGGATATTGGCCTGAAGTTTCCTTTTTTGTTTTATCTCTGCCAGGTTTTGGTATCAGAATGATGCTCACCCCATAAAACGAGTTAGGGAGGAGTTTCTCCTTTTCAAGTATTTGGAATAATTTCAGAAGAAATGGTACCAGATCATCTTGGTACCTCTGACAGAATTCAGATCTAAATCCATCTGGACCTGGGCTTTTTTTGTTAGTAGGCATTTATTACTGTGTCAATTTCAGAACTTATTATTGGTCTATTCAGGGATTAAACTTCTTCCTCGTTCAGTTTGGGAGAGTGTATGTGTCCAGGAATGTATTCATTACTTCTTGATTTTCCAGTTTATTTGCAAAAATGTGTTTATAGTATTCTCTGAGGGTTGTTTGTATTTCTGTGGGGTCAGTGGTGGTATCCCCTTTTTCATTTCTGATTGTGTTTATTTGAATCTTTTCTCTTCTTTATTGGTCTTGCCAGCAGTCTATCTATTTTGTTTATTATTTTCAAAAACCAGCTCCTTTATTTTTTGATTTTTTGAAGGGTTCAGTTGAACAAAATAATTTAACACAAATTCTATTTTATAATAAAGTATTGAATGCTGAACACAAATAGATGTTTATAGACATAATGAGATATGAAAACAGAAAACACAATATCAAAAAAATGCTGGCAACACAGTAAACTGTAGAGTATCAGTTTGTAAACCAAAGGTATCTAAGACAGATCTCAACCAATTTAGAAGTTTATTTTGCCAAGGTTAAAGACATGCCCAGGATAAAACAAAATAAAACAAAACAAAATGCAGAATTACACAAATAGTTGTAAAGAAAATGGCTGTGCTTCAGTCAGGAGTAATCCAAGGCAGACATCTGGTACCATGACACAGCAGGTTTGGAACACAGGTGCACAGTCCCATGCACTATGTAATTACATTTATGTGGCCTTTAATGTTACCTGTTTGTGTGAGCTCACATCTGGCTTTGAGCCACTGTTGTCTGTGAGAAATATAACCACACTGCTGACTCAGTAGCAGAGAGGGGGAGAGAATAAAGCCATGTCCCAACTGCCTACAGTCCCTGGAGTGTTCTTTTAGCTACCAGCCACCGGTCCACCAGATATCCTCGGACCCCAGCTCAGGTTGGAGTCTGACAATTGGCCTAGTCAGCAGGATCCCAAGGTGAGTGAACCCTTGGGCCCCAGTGATGCCAGGTCAGCCATGTGGCCCCAACATGGGCTGTGGTCCCCGGTGGCAGCCGTGCTGTTGGAAAGGCCTTGATGGAAACATGGGCAGTGGTGGACGGGTCCCCTGCAAGCATGGAGAATGTACTGAAGCACCTGGAAGCACTGAGCACCGAGAAGGAGCATGTCTTTTCTGGCAGAGTTGGATGGGCATTTTTGACTGTGCTACGCAAAGTGCACGTTCAGTCCCTGCAGGATGCAATGCAGGTAAAGAACCTCCAGGTGCAAGCAGAGTCCCTGGAGGCCTGGATGCACGGGTTGGAACAAGAATTAGGGATTGCTGTTAGTGCGGGCCTGGGCCCACCATCCTGGCCAGAGTCCCCCATTCAGTCTGATACCGAAGAGGAAGTACCTCTGCTTGCCCAGTGGTCCATCAGAAAATAGAGCAGGAACAGCCATTGGCGGCCACAGAGGCAGACTCAGGAACCCCCTATTGTGACGGAGCACACATCATATACTGCCTATACCTCAACTGAGTTGCACGAAGTAAGTAAACAGTGTCGGCAGTGCTTGAGGGACCCCTACCTGCCTTGATGCTTCACCTTTGGGATGAGGGAGCTGACAGTATCATCTGCTCCACCTCTGAAATGGAAACGTTGGCCTCCATTATGACCCACGCCTTCCTCCATCAGCAATTGCAAGTGAGCAGGCGGTTAGCACAGAGGCAAGGTGACCAAACCCTGATTGAATGCATGATGGCAGCCATACAGACAGTATGAAATGATGCCAGAGAAATACCAGAAACTCTAAGTAAATGGGAGTAGTATGCAGATTTGGTGCAAGTAATTTGGGAAACAGTTATGCAGCAGGCTATGTTCGATCTGAATACCCGAGGGCCAGATAATGAATGCTTTACCTCCCACCTGAATGACCTTGTGTTGGGCTCTGCACCCCTGGGTGCCTGGCCCCCTGGCCGCTGTCCTCACTCCATATGTGTGGTCCAGCCACCTCACTGGACACAAAGGGGCCCCAATGGGTGACTCACATGCAGATGTGGATTGATTTGATTTTGGCTGGGGTTGCCTGAGAGAAAATCGATAGGCAATCCAATGAGGTGCTGTTAACTTTGTGGAGGAAATTCTCTCCAGAGCAGCAATTCCAGAAAATGCCCAAGAGGGGGCAGGAGGATGCTGCTCCACCCAGTCCACACCCCCACTGCCCCCCCGCACCCCCCCCACACACACTCCAGACACTCCAGCTCAAGGACTACTTGCAGATGGGTGGAGGTGTAGAGCCTTTTGTTTTTGATTAGGGAACTGGCTGACATGCCCACCTTGTAGGGACACGGGATGGCCAGAGGCCACATGTGGAATTGGCAATCCACTGGTCCCTCACCAACATACGGTTGGTGCTGGTGCTGGTACACACTGCTGCAGATTATAGCCTCATCTGTGGGAACCTGGATAAGTTTCTGGGCAAGGCTGCATACGTGGATGGCTATGGAGGCCAGTCAGTGAAAGTGAAACCTGTATCTTTGCACCTTGGCATCAGCCTCTTGGCTTGCTGCTTAACACTGTGTATTCTCTCCCACACCTGAATACATTCTGAGGTTGGATATTTTACATGGCTTGACTTTACCAACCATGGCCAGAGAATTCAGACTCCAAGTACGTGTGGTTAAGCTGGTACTGCGTGGACATACGCATCACCAGCCCCAGGTCCTGCCACAACCCCTGTGGGTTATTTTTACTGTCAATACTGCTTGCCAGGTGGGCATATGGAGATAACTGAGAATATTAAGAAGTTAGAGGAGGTTCAGATAGTGCACGACACCCACAGTCCCTACAGTTCTCCAGTATGGCCAGTCAGAAAGCCTGATGGTACTTGGCAGATGACAATGGATTATCAAGAACTAAATAAAGTAACACCCCCTTTACATGCAGCTGTGCCATCTCTCACGAATTTGATGGACCACTTGATGATAGAACTGGAACAGTACCACTATGTGGTGGACTTGGCCAATGCAGTCTTCTCAATTGACCTTGCTCCAGGGAGCCAGGAACAGTTTGCCTTCACATGGGAAGGGTGACAATGGGCTTTCACAGTGTTGCCACAGGGCTACATGCATAGCTCCATCATATGTCATGATCTCATTGCCACGGATTTAGCTTCCTGAAAATGTCCAAAAGGGGTCAATATATCATCCATTATATTGATGATATTATGGTAACCTCTGATTCTCTTGAAGATTTAGAAGTGGTGGCACCCCTCTTGCAACAACATTTGGCAGCATGAGGTTGGACCATCAATGAATCCAAGGTCCAAGAGCCTTGACTGCCTGCCAAATTCTTGGGAGTTATCTGGTTGGATAAGACAAAGGCCAATACTAGAGACCATCATTGATAAAAATCAGACATATCCCCAGCCCACAACGACAAGGCAGCTATAGACTTTTGTGGGCCTCTTGGGATATTGGCAGGCATTCATGCCCCATTTGGCTCAGATAATAAAACCATTGTATTAGTTGACAAAAAAGAGAACTACTTAGGATTGGGACAATGAACCCGAGATGGCTTTTTTGGCAGCCAAGTGGGCCATACAGCAAGTGCAGTCCCTATGAATAATTGATTCAGGGTGCCCATTTGAACTTGATGTACATATGACCACAGACAATTCAGCTGGGGCCCATGGCAGTGCATAGAGTGCTTTAGAATACCAGTAGGCCTTTGTTCCCAACTTTGGAACAGAGCTGAGCTCCAGTATTTGTTGATAGAGAAGCTATTAGCAGCTGCATATGCCACCCTTCAGGCTTGTGAGAGTGTGATGGGATGGGCTACAGTCATCATGCAAATGACTTACCCAATAGCTGGGTGGGTACATTCATGGGTAACAATCCCCCAGACTGGGATGTCACAAACATCCACCTTAGCAAGGTGGGGCACCTACTAAGAACAGTGGGGTACCCTGTGTATGAGCCCCTTATCAGCAGAATTACAAGAAGTCTTGGGACCTGTAGTCCTGATGCAAGATAAGGCTATGTGTCAGCCTGTGGTGCCCTTAAACCCTGAGCCATTACCATTTAAAGAAAGGTGCCCCCCATTTCTGATGGGGCACGGTATACAAATGGGTCCAGCTGGGGTGCTACTGCTGCCCTGCCTGGACTGCTGTTGTGGTCCAGCCTAATAGTGACACCACATGGTTTGATACCAGGTGTGGACAAAGTAGTCAGTGGATTGAACTCAGGACAGTGTGGATGGTGACCACCAAGGAAGAGAAACCTATGGTAATCTGCACCGATAGCTGGGAAGTTTATCGAGGCCTAACCTTGTGGCTAACTGCCTGGAAGTTACAGAATTTGCTAGTTGGCCACCAGCTCATTTGAGGCCAGGCCATGTGGCAAGACCTATGGAAAATGAGCCACAAAAGGGATGCAACTATTTATCATGTTTCAGGCCATGTGCCTTTGGTTGCCCCCAGCAATGATGAGGCAAATGCCTTGGCCAAAGTCCGGTGGTTGGAGTCAGCACCTACACAAGATGTAGCCCTATGGCTGCACTGAAAATTGGGCCATGCAGGTGGTAAATTAATGCAACAGGTTAATAAGCACTGGGGTCTGTCCTTACCCACGCAAGATACTGGGAGGCCTGTCAGAAGGGCCCAGCCTAAACACAGGCACACCCCAAGCGGAGACAGCTGCCCAGTGTTACACAACAAGTGACGGTAGGGCAGATGCCCTTGACTAAATGGCAAATAGACTACATCAGGCCACTGCTGAGGTCACAGGGGCATACGTAAGGGCTGACGGCTATAGACAGGGATACCAGTCTATTGTTTGCCTACCCTTGCAGGATGGCCGACCAGCAGCATACCATTCGGGCCCTGCAACACTTGTGTGCCCTATATGATTGTTCCCTGACCATTGAAAGTAATAGGGAAACACATTTTACTGGACAGCAGGTGCAACAGTGAGCACAATGGATGGACATAAAGTGAAGGTTCCATGTTCCACATAACCTACAAGTGACTGGTATGATTAAGCGATATAATGGACTCCTGAAAAATAAGTTACATTTGCATGTTACTCCCCTATCTTTGCAGGGCTGGAGTTCAAGGTTGGACCTGGTGCTCTAAACCTTGAATGAATGGCCATGGAAAGGCAGCCCAGCCCCGATGGACGTACTGCTACACCAGGCTTCCACCTTCATCCAGTTACACATACACACCAAGGATGACTTCCTCCAACCAGGTATGGGGACGAATTGTAATCTGTTGTTGCCTGCTCCAATGCCCCTAAAGGCAGGGAAACAAAAAACCTGGCTTTGGCCATGGATTTTCCAAGCCCCCCATTGCTGATAGTTGGCTATCGTAGCCCCCTGGGGAAAGGGCCTACAGTATAATTTACATGTCACTCCTTGGTTATTTAATATATGATGTCTGCAACTGATCATTCATAGGGAAATAGCCAGGGAAGAAATTCTCCTCAGGGGGGACATATGTATTTTCTGTGTGGCCTATTATGAGCTCCGCAGTGATGGTGGCACAGATACAGGACCCAAGGAAACCATGGAGAGCGGAAAAGATGTGATACCATCACCAGGGCAGAAGCCCTTAGCAGCTGCATTGTTTTCCAGAGATGAAAGGTTGGACTATATTTTGCCTGAGAGGCGTGATTTACCCCTTTTAGACCTGTGCCTGCTTTGTCATTTTAACCATAGGTTGACATGCTCCAACAGCATTGTGGAATGGGTCCACACCTATGCTAAGGTAACCAATGTGTCCAGCTGTTGGGTCTGTACCACCCTTCCAGCAGCAGCTATGGACAGCTTGCCCTGCCACATACATTCAGCTTCTGTGGAAAACTGGACATGATTGGAGACTTGTGGTCCCAAGGCCAATGTTTGAAACACGACATGGCAAGCTTTGGATAGGGGCCACCACAAAACCCATGACATGACCCCCCTCTGGCTGGCCCATAGTATCTATGATTAATGAGGCTGGTTAATGGGAAAACCCACGGTGCTACCACCACAGTTACCACAATATATAGAGCAACATTGGGGTAACATCACCATGGGGTGGTTGCCTATCACAGCCTGCACAAATATAACATATGTCACCACACCAAATGTGTGGCAGGATTGGTGAGGCCTCATCAAGGCTGGGCCCCAGTAGATTTTGTGCCCCCTGGGGGTTTATAGATCTGTGGAGACATGAGATGGACATATTTGCCAGCGAACTGGACTGACCGCTGTACTTTATGTGGCTTTATGTGCCTGCCACTGTTATTTCCACATTGCCTAGACACCCACATAACTGGGAGGTGCTACATTCCTGATTTGTGCAAGTGTGGCAAGTCCCCTGGTGGCTCTACCCCATAGCATTAACAATCCCTGGAGCAAGTGTCATAACTGTAGAAATTCAAGTTACAGCCCTTGCAGAGCATACCACTTAAGCCTTGAATTACACCCGACTTGCATTCTTTCTGTTGACAGATAAGGTTGATCAAATCAGGAAAGCGGTACTGCAAAACTGGATGGTCTTAGACATATTAACTGCTGCCCAAGGTGGCACCTGTGCTTATTTGAGAACACAATGTTGTACCTTCATCCTTGACAATCAACACAACATAACAGCAGCTTTGCAAGGAGTTTTCCAGAAAATCAAGGCAGTTGAGAGCCTTACTGATGACCCCCTACAGACATGGTGGACAGCTCTGGGCTCTGGCCCACATTGGAACTGAATAATTATGGGCAGTATAGAGGGAATATTAGTGGGGAATTGTTGCTCCCTGTATTGCTGCTGTGGCCTCTGGGTCCAGGGTTCTGCCATGTGGGCACATCTCCCTGCTAGGAGAACGCCCTTGGCCTAGCGGGTGGAGTGTAAGGAAAATGGGTGTGCTTCAGTCAGGAGTAGGCAAAGGGAGACATCCAGTACAACATGACACAGTGAGTTTGGAGTGCAGGCACACAATCCCATGGACTATGTAATCACATTTATGTAACCATTTAATGCAACCTGTTTGTGTAAACTCATATCTGGTTTTGAACCACTGTTGTCTGTGAGAAATATAACTGCACCACTAACTCTGTAGGAGAGAGACGGAGAGAATGAAGCCATGTCCCAACTGCCTACAGTCCCTCGCGTGTTCTTTCAGCTACTTGTTACCTGTCCACCAGCTCCCCTCCAACCTCAGCTAGCGTTGGAACCCGACAACAGTCTATGGTCTGTGCCTTACTTCAAAGATGGCTTTGAAGGTGTTAATATTTAAAAGTGAAAAGTGGGCCAAAGGGGAAAGACACATGGTACAAGAGAAAAGAAGACGGTAGGGAAATATTCAGTTATTTATTCATCTATTGCTCAGTGAATCAGCACTTTATAAAGCAAAGGGGACGCTATGGAGATATTTAACCTTTTATCTGCAGCTATCTGCTTAGGAACAAAAGGAAAAACAATTTCTTGTGTAACTCAACTTTCAGCTTAATTTTTTTCTTCTGGCATAGTGTATTGGAGTTCTAAGTTTTTATGTTCCTTTCACATTTATCCCCCATTTTCTTTTTAAAATCCTTCGGGGGAAGTATTTTGAAGAAAATGGGTCTCTCCTCTAAGGTTTTGTCTGATTTTTTTGGTCATTAGGACAGTTTATTCTTTAATGGGTAGGTCCCACTTTAGGAAAGCTCATTTTCGGCAGGTTGTGAAGTCTCATATTCCATGAAGAAAAAATAGGAAAAGGAAGAGAGAAAGAAAACAAACAAGCAAATAAAAAGAGAGAACAATCCTGGAAGACTGACATAGGCCATAAGATTACAAGTTTGAAGAAGCCTTGAGCCAAGCCAAGAATTTATCTGTGCACAAACCTGTATGTCTCTTTTTGAGGTCCCAAGAAAAGATGGGGTTCCTGGGCCTGTCAGGAGGTGACATTCTTTACTCACCCCAGGTCAGGACCGTATAAAGGACAAGATATGAGGCCACTTTTTCCACAGGGCTTTTTATCAGCTCTCTAGGTCAGCTTCATTTTCTCAAGGAAATCTGAAAATACATCATTCCAGTCAAAGCCTTGGTAAAATAACCAGTATCTCCAATGATGTCCCGTTACGAAAGAAAGCAAATTCTTATTGAACTTATGCAAATAGCCATATTGCTATAAATTAAGAAACTCAAAAATATTCTCCAAATTTTGCAAAAAATAGGTAGAGAGAAAGAATTATGGTTTAAATATTCATCACAAGAGTAATTTACCAATTGTTAAATCTGTTAATAGCCTAAGAAAAAGTTTTCTTGAATCTGAAAAAAAAAACAAAGAATCAGCAAATATTTAAAATAAAATGTTATTAAAGATTATTTCAGCCTTCTATTCATTCAGTCCATGCAATTAACCCCTATTCTGCACAATATTGGATCAATAATCCTCATGAATACATCAGCTCTCCATGAGAGTCCTAGAAGTTTTTTCTCTCTTACAATCGCACGATCTCCAAAGTTATTAGAAAACTATATTTAAGAGTACTCCTCATTGTTCTTTAGCTAATTATAAACTGTCCTATAAAAGGTTCGAAGTAAAATAACAAGTGTGGATGAAAAAAATCTTAGAACAGCCATTATTAAAGACATAATTGACAAGGAAATGTGGTTATTTCTATGGCATACAACAATTGTATATAATAATCATAATTACTGCTGATAATATATAGTAAGACATATCAGAATCACAGGAATCTCATACAATTCTGGAACACATACTAATAACACATTTGTATAAATACAATCCAAAGAAGGTTAAATATTGTTTCATATTTAACAACGTTCCCGTATGACTTTATTATACCAAAATAGACTGAACGTCTTTTTTGGACTTTGGGGGACTTAATAGCAAAAAGTTAAATGAGGTCAAAGGACTGAATTTAGAATTTGATTTGGGAAAGTTTGTCAAATATCAAAAGTTTGAAACACTTGATATCACAAAAATAGAATCACAGGTCATTGTAAAATAAGTAATTCATTTAGCCAATGTGATAACTCAAAGATTTCAATACAAAAGAAGAAAAAACCTTTATTCTTTGAGAGAGAAGACTTAATTTCCCAAACAATAAGCCCAATAAAGACAGCATGAGGCTGATTGAATGTCTCAAGTCTTATAAACAAACCTATTAAATTTTAGTCATCTTGACCATAAGATATAATTTCTGTAAACCTTTTCATAATCTTTTATAATTTTTTATTAAAAAGCGGGTTAATGCTCCAAGAAAATATTGTTAATCTGACATCGGGGCCCAGATGCTGGGCTTGCATCAGTGTGCTTTTATATAATGTTTAATTTTTAGAGAAACTCTGAACTAATTTTATCTCTGAAAATCAGTCTTACAATTTCACATGTGCATGTCTTCCACAAAAGTTCCTTGGCCTAGAGGGGTTGAAGGGTTTTAATTTCTGGCCCTGTGTCTCATGAACACAGTTTGTTTTGATTGTCTTATTCTCCAGATCTGAAGATGAGGCTTTCATTGCTCTCATTATTTAAGACTTCCTGTGCTTTTCAGACCCAGGAGTCAAAGACTTGTAACTTATCAGCACAACAACCTTAAAAGGAATATACAAAGTTACATGAATGTAATAACCTTAATTCTTAAATTATTTTAATGTCAGCTTTCTCATGCCAACCAAAACAGAATAATTTAAGCATGTTAAGAAAAACCCACGGCACTGAATGTTATATTGGAAGAAAATACTTCCTTTAGCCCAGGAGTCCCCAACCTTTTTGGCACCAGGGACTGTTTGCGTGGAAGATAATCTTTCCATGGACTGGTGTGAGGGGATGGTCTTAGGGTGAAACTGTTCCACCTCAGGTCATTAGACGTTAAGTAGATTCTCATAAGGGTGCACTACCTAGATCCCTCACATGCACAGTTCACAATAGGTTTTGCACTCCCATGAGAATCTAATGCCACCACTGATAGAAAAGGAGGTGGAGCTCAGACGGCAATGCTCACTGGCCTACCACTTACCTCCTGCTCTGTGGCCTGGTTTCTAACAGGCCATAAACCAGTACCAGTCCGTGGCCCAAGAGTTGGGGACCTCTGCTTTAGACTTTAAAGATAAAACATTTTTATCAGCTGTCCACAACATTAGTTAGAACCTGAGGGTTAAAATGTTACAAAAGCTGATGACAATGTTGGAGAGATTATCTCAGCCCTTCTCAAAGCAGAGAAGAGCAGAAAACAGCAATATGTAATAAAAGTTAAACTTTTCAGTTAAAAAAAAAATCTCTTGTAATTTTATTGAGTAAATAAATACATTAAGAAATTTTTTTATTCTAACCAATTCTTTAGTGTATTGATGTATTTTTAACATCATAGCCCAAGGTCTAGAAAGACTCTGAATAATTTCCATTTAATTATATTCAACATGATCACATGAAGATTTTTTTTTCATAAATTCTCTTTTTTTAAAAAACCTTATTATAACTTAAATTATTTATAACATGCTTGGACTTCCTGTTTTATCCTACACTTTCCTTTCTCTTAAATAACCAGTCATTTTATGTTAGGACAAAACATTTTACCATACAAGATTCTTTCTCACAAAAAATTATTTTTCTTCTAACATTTCTTACCAAAAATACTTCTTTATATCTGTAACTTTCTTTACATGTCTTTTATTTACTGATTCCTTTTACTTTGTTTCATAAATATACTTTGAATTAGACACAACCTATTTCCTTTTAATATGAACACCTTTTTAGAAATTTTTTATAATACAAATTTTTTAAGAAAATCGGAAATAACCGAAATATTTAATGTATATCTATTATTTAATTTAACTTTAGAATCTAAATAAGTTTATTTACAAGCATTTCTTCCATTACATTTACTTACTTTATTTTTAAAATACTTTACCTAGATTACTTATGAAAACTGTGATAGACATAATTTAAAGTTATTTCTCTATTAAACATTTTATACTCTCTTAATTTCAGTTGTT
This sequence comes from Pan paniscus, assembly GCF_029289425.2. Classification (NCBI taxonomy): domain Eukaryota; kingdom Metazoa; phylum Chordata; class Mammalia; order Primates; family Hominidae; genus Pan; species Pan paniscus. The sequence continues at coordinate 49,585,676 of NC_073262.2, forward strand.
TACCTAAGTAAGTACCTTAAGTTTAAATAAATGAGTTTTTTCTCCCAATGTCTCAATATTTAGCTGTTTTCATTACACAAACTATATTAAATGCCTTATTTATCAGTTACACAAAAATAATTCTTTTGATTTGCATTTATACATTTATAACCCTCATGCCAAATTTTGACACTTTATAACATCCAGCTGACATAAACATAAAATTGTTTGATCAATAAGTTTAAACAATAATGTATGTGGACAATTCCAAAGCCATTTCTAATTTTATTTTATCAATAATTTTAAAACCAGCTTATTTATTAAATACTTAAGTCACATGAACTTGAAAAAGCATTTGAGTTTAAAGTTTTTATTTATCTGATAAAATATTTTACTTCAGCATTTTGTTTGTCTTAAAAGCCAATTAATTAGAGCTCATTGATGTATTTTGGTAAGGGAACAATATATACATGACATAAATACAAAATGCAACTAAAGGTAGATATTATGGATTCATAAGACTACAGTATTTTGGTCTCTTATTTTAGACTTCCAATGTCTTGATAACCTGTTTCATTACCCTAGGGAATTGTCAGCTAGATAGCCCTAAATTTGGATATGAAAGGAACAACTTTTAGGTAAAAATCAGATAGCAAAATTTACGTCTCTACAGAGAGAGAGTCTGGGTGTGTTAGAGGGAAATTAAAAATAAAATATGTAGGAATACAGCTAACCAAGGAGGTGAAAAGCTCTACAATAAAAGCTACAAGACACTGCTCAAAGAACTCAGGGATGGCACAAACAAATGGAAAAATAGTCCATCCTCATGGATAGGAAGAATCAATAGTGTTAAAATGGCCGTACTGCGTAAAGCAATTTACAGACTCAATGATATTTGCATCAAACTACCAATGACATTCTTCACAGAACTAGAAGAAACTATTTTAAAATTCATATAGAAATAAAAAAGATCCCGAATAGCCAAGGCAATCCCAAGCGAAAAGAACATCATGCTACCCAACTCGAAACTGTAATACAATGCGGCAGTAACCAAAACAGCATGGTACCGTACAAGAACAGAAACATAGCCCAATGGAACAAAATAGAGACCCCAGAAAAAAGGCCAAACACCTACAACCATCTAATCTTTGACAAAGCTGACAAAAAAAAGCAACAGAAAAAGGACTCCCTATTCCATACATGGTGATGACTATATGCAGAAGACTCAAACTGTTACCAGAAAGGGGTCCAGATCCAGATACAAAGAGAGGGTTCTTGGATCTCAGACAAGAAAGAATTCAGGTCAAGTCCAAAGAGTAAAGTGAGGGTGGGTGCAGTGGCTCACACTTGTAATCCCAGCACTTTGGGAGGTCCAGGTGGGCAGATCACCTGAGGTCAGGAATTCGAGGCCAGTCTGGCCAGTGTGGTGAAACCCCTTCTCTACTATAAATATAAAAATAAGCTGGGCATGGTGGCAGGCACCTGTAATCCTAGCTACTTGGGAGGCTGAGGCAGGAGAATCACTTGAACCCAGGAGGCAGAGACTGCAGTGAGCCAAGATCACAGCATTGTACTCCAGCCTGGGCAACAAGAGTGAAACTTCCTCTCGAAAGAAAGAAAGAAAGAAAGAAAGAAAGAAAGAAAGAAAGAAAGAGAGAGAGAGAGAGAGAGATAGAGAGAGAGAGAGAGAGAGAGGGAGAGAGAGAGAGAGAGAAAGAAAGAAAGAAAGAAAGAAAGAAAGAAAGAAAGAAAGAAAGAAAGGGAGAAAGAGAAAGAAAGAAAGGGGGAGGGTGGCGGAGAGAGAGAGAGAGAAACAAATAAAGAAAGAAAGAAAGAGTAAAGTGAAAGTCAGTTTACTAAGAAAGCAAAGGAATACAAGAATGGCTGCTCCATAGACAAAGTACCCCCGAGAGCTGTTGGTTGTCCATTTTTATGGTTATTTCTTGATTATATGTTAAACAAGGGGGTGGATTATTCATATTTTCCCTTTTTAGAACATATAGGTTAACGTCCTGACATTGTTATGGCATTTGTAAACTGTTGTGGTGCTGGTGAGAGTGTAGCAGTGAGGATGACCAGAGGTCATTCTCGTCACCACCATGGTTTTGGTGGGTTTAAGCTGGCTTCTTTACTGTAACCTGTTATATCAGCAAGGTCTTTATGACCTGTATCTTTATGACCTCCTATCACATCCTGTGACTAAGAATGCCCTAACGTCCTGGGAATGTAGTCTAGCAGGTCTCAGTCTCATTTTACCCAGCCCCTATTCAAGATAGATTTCTTCTGGTTCAAACACCTCTGACAAAACTGAACGCGTTTCTTACACCATATATGAAAATCAATTCTATGGTGAATCTGTACCACATTTTCTTTATCCAGTCTATCATTCATGGGCATTTAGGTATATTCCATGTTGTTATTATTATGAATAGTGCTGCAATGAACATACACATGCATGTATCTTTATAATAGAATGATCTATATTCCTTTGGGTACGTACCCAGAAATGGCATTATGGGTTCAAATGGTATTTCTTCCTCTAGATCTTTGAGGAATTGCCACACAGCCTTTCACAGTAGTTGAACTAATTTACATTCCCTCCAACAGCCTAAAAGTGTTCCTTTTTCTTTGCAACATTGCTAGCACCTGTTGTTTTTGGACTTTTTTAAATAATAGCTATTCTGACTGGTGTGAGATGGTATCTCATTGTGGTTTTGATGTGCATTTCTCTAATAATCAGTGATGTTGAGCTTTTTTTCATATGTTTGTTGACTGCATCTGTGTCATTTTTGAGAAGTGCTTGTTCATGTCCTTTGTACACTTTTTAATGGAGTTGTTTGTTTTTTTCTTGTAAATTTGTTTAAGTTCCTTGTAGACCCTGAATTTTAGACCTTTGTCAGATGGATAGATTGAAAAACATTTTTTCTATTCTGCAGGTTGTCTCTTCCCTTTGATGATAATTTCTTTTGCTCTGCAGAAACTCTTTAGTTTGGTTAGATACCATTTGTCAAGTTTTGCTTTTGTTGCAATTACTTTTGGCAGTCTCATCATGAAATCTTTGCCTGCGCCTATGCCCTGAATGGTATTGCCTAGATTTTCTTCTAGAGTTTTTATAGTTTTCAGTTTTACATTTAAGTCTTTAATCCATCTTGAGTTAATTTTTGTATAAGGCATAAGAAAGAGTCCAGTTTCAATTTTCTGCATATGGCTAGCCAGTTCTCCCAACACCATTTATTAAATAGGGAGTCCTTTCCGCATTGCTTGCTTTTGTCAGGTTTCTGAAAGATCAGGTGGTTGTATGTGTGTGGTCTTATTTCTGAGTTCTTTATTCTGTTCCATCAGTCTGTGTGTCTGTTCTTATACCGGTACCATGGTGTTTTCGTTAGTGGAGGCTTATAGTGTAGTTTGAAGTCAGGTAGCGTGGTGCCTCCAGCTTTGTTCTTTTTGCTTACGATTGTCTTGGTTATGTGAGCCTTTTTTTATTTTTATTTTTGTTTTATCTGAATTTTAAACTGTTTTTTTCTAATTATGTGAAGAATGTCATAGGTAATTTAATGGGCATAGCACTGAATCTATAAATTACTTTGGGCAGTGTTATCATTTTAACGATGTTGATTCTTCCTATCCATGAGCATGGAATGTTTTCCTATTTGTTTGTGTCCTCTGATTTTTTTCAGTAGTGGTTTGTAATTCTTCTTGAAGAAGTCCTTCACTTCCTTTGTTAGCTGTATTCCTACATACTTTATTCTCTTTGTAGCAATTGTGAATGGGAGTTCATTCATAGTTTGGCTCTCTGCTTGCCTGTTGTTGTTGTATAGGAACGCTAGCGATGTTTGCACATTGATTTTGTATCTTGAGACTTCTGAAGTTGCTAATCAGCATAAGAAGCTTTTGGGCTGAGTCAAGGGTGTTTTCTAATAGCATCATGACATCTGCAAACAAAGATAATTTGACTTCCTCACTTCCTATTTGGATACTCTTTATTTCTTTTTTTTTTTTTTTTGCCTAATTGCCCTGCCCAGAACTTAAAATACTATGTAGAATAGGAGTGGTGAGAGAGGGCATCTTTGTCTTTTGCCAGTTTTCATGGGGAATGCTTCCAGCTTTTGCCCATTCAGTATGATATTGGCTGTGGGTATGATATGAATGGCTCTTATTATTTTGAGATACGTTCCATCAATACATAGTTTATTGAGAATTTTTAACTTGAAGGGATGTTGAATTTTATTGAAGGCCTTTTCTGCATCTATTGAGATAATCATGTGGTTTTTGTCTTCATTTCTGTTTATGTGATGAATCACATTTATTGATTTGTGTATGCTGCACCAATCTTGCATACTGGGGATGCAGCATACTTGCTCATGGTAGATAGGCTTCTTGGTGTACTGCTGGATTTGGTTTGCCAGTATTTTACTGAGGATTTTTGCATTGATATTTATCAAGGATATTGGCCTGAAGTTTTCTCTTTTTCTTGTTAGTTGTATCTCTGCCAGGTTTTGACATCAGAATGATGGTGGCCTCATAGAATGAGTTAGGGAGGAGTCCCTCCTTTTCAATTTTTTGTAATAGTTTCAGTAGGAATGGTGCTAGCTCTTGTTTGTACCTCTGGTAGAATTCAGCTGTGAATCCATCTGGTTCTGTGCTTTTGGTTGGTGCTGTCTTTACATTTTATTATTTTTTCTCCTTGATCTTCATGTGAAATCTCTATTACTCTATCTTCCAGTCTGCTTTTCATCTTCTGCCACTTCAAATCCACTACTGTCACCTCTGGAGCTAGGAGAATGGCAAACTTCTCTTTGAGTGACACCCCAGCTGGAGGAGGAATAGTTCACCAGAGACCCTTTGGCTGGCCTCACTTGGCATGGAAACACTGACTCATGATCCAGGACAAGGATGGTCAGGACCCCAATTTGCTCAACGTGCCATGCATAAGGTAAGTCTGCATTTCATGAGTGGAAGCTGGCCAGCTGAAGGGTTCTCCTATCTCTTGACTGCACTGGCTTGTGACTTAGCAGCAGCAATAGGTAGCTGGGAGATGGATAAGCCAGGCTGATGTTCTGCTCCTTCCAGGAATAAAGTACTCTGGGAGATGGGGGAAATAAGTACCCTCTGTGTTCTTGGCTGTAAGCTGAGAGGGAGCAGGGTTTATTTTGTTTGTTTGTTTGTTTTTTCAAATACCACAAACTCTAGACTGTTTAAATGAAGTTTTTTCGGCGATCTTGAATATATATTTATTCATTAGCTCTTTGTTCCTAGGACCTTTTCCTGAGGCTTTAAATGGTTGTTAGTTTTTTTTTGTTTGTTTGTTTGTTTTTTACAGTTTTTAGCAATTTCAGTGGAAAGAGGGTCAGTGATATGGTACAGCACCACTGTTGTGCCAGAAGTTGCTCTCCATATAAGTCTTGTTTTTACACATACACACTAAAATATTTAGAGAAGAAGTAACATGGTACTTGGAATTTAATTCAAAAGATTCTAGGGAAGTGCCTGGGGATACAGATAAAATAGATTTGGACGTATTAAAACAGATCAAAAAATGAATCAATTTTATTTAATTTTTTTCTGCCTCTCTCTTTCCAAACACATATATTTTTTTGGGTTTTGTGTGTGTGTGTGTGTGTGTGTGTGTGTGTGTGTGTGTGTTTAGTTCCAGACAATAATTTCTTGAAGATATACAAGAAACATTCAGCAGCAGCTGTGCCTGGGAAGGAGAACTACTGTCAGAGGTAGGGCAGGGGAGGAGAGAGACTTAATTTTATGATATAACTTCTTTTGCCCTAAAAAAAAAAAGTTTTAGATAATTCTGACATATGGCCCCATTTGGAATCTATTAATACGGTGCAGTTTATCATTTTGTAAAAAGCCAACCTGTTTAAGATAAGTAAGTTAGTGGAAGTGTCAGAATTTAGATCTAGAGCCCCTGCCATCACACTTCTAAGTAATAGCAAACTGCCATCCTGATTTTAGAACAATTCATTCTAGACCTCAGAAAAGTAGGAAAGCGTTCACTAACAATGATTTCAAAACACATGCTTATAAAAAATTATTTAAAAAAATTTACATTAGTGGATATCTGCTTCATTTAAAGTTGTAGCTAAAGATTGACTTTGATTTAAATTACTTTTGGAAGAAGAAATGTGATCGTGAGCAGGGAAACTAAATCATCTTATCAAGATGAGCCTACATAGTGACGTCTGCTGATTGAGATCCATATCTGCCTAGGTAATATATTTATTTAACTTAGGCCTCCAGGGTAAAATGAATCTTTTCTGTAATTTTTCCAATAATAGCAATAATAATGATATATGTGTTCATAAGAAATATAAATGGGTAGGTCGTGTATTATAAAATCACAGACTGAACAAAAATGGAATATTTAGAGACTTTAATAAATCTTAAATTTCATAAAAATCTTCATCTCTCACTGCTCTTGATATATCATAGTGGTTGTTTAATGTTTAACAATTGACTCTCTGAGTTTAATACAAAATGTTCTGATTTGTAGCTTTTGACAAACTTTGAGTATAAATACTCTGACTGTGGTCAAGTTCAATCTACCAATGAATTAAAAACCAGCTGACCAAATTCCTGAAATGTTAGCAATAGAGTTTCATAGCTGGCAAGTCAGCCCCAGCACACCCATTGAATATCATTGGACAATGGAAGCACACGTATTTGAAAATAAAACCAAACTTAGCATTAAGTTTTCAGAGGGAAGCAGTGCTTTAAATGAGAGCTTAAGTATATGATGGTTAGTTTTATGTGTGAACTTGACCAGGCCACAGGATGTCCAGAGATTGGTCAAACATGATTCTGAGTGTGTCTGTGAAGGTATCCTGGAGTGACATTAACATTTAAATTTGCAGGCTGCATACAACGATTTGGCCTCTCTAATGTAGGGAGGCCTCATCCAGTCAACTGAAGACCTAAACAGAACAGAAAGGCTGAATACGAGGGATCACCTTCTGCTTGACTGCCTTGATCTGGAACGTTAGTCCTTTCTGGCCTTTGTACTTAAACTGAAAAATTGGTTCTTCTTGGGTCTCATGCTTGCTGGCTTTTCGAACGAAATTTACATCATTGGTTCTCCTGAATACCAGTTCTTTAAACTTGGACTGGTATGACACCATTGATTCTCTCAAGCCTCCAGTTTGCAGACTCAGTTCTTGGGACTTGTTAGCCTCTATAATAGCATGAGCTACTACTGCTACTATATCTATCTATCTATCTATCTATCTATCTATCTATCTATCTATCTATCTATCTATCTTGTCTCCCACTGGCTCCATTCCTCTAGGAAACACTAATGTAACCATTTCTACCTGAGCTGTACCAAAATGCTTAAAATCCTCAGGGCTTAGCTTAAGTCTTGCTTCCGGCAAAATATATTTCTGTCTTTCTCAGCCTACGATAATTCTCCTATTTTATAAATTGTTTATATATAATAAAAATAACCATTGTGAACTCCCAAAATTGAGACAGGTGTCAGTTAATTTAGAAAGTTAATTTTGCCAAGGCTGAGGATGCATGCCCATGACACAGCCTCAGGAGGTCCTGACAACATGTACCCAAGGTGGTCAGAGCACACAGCTTGCTTGATTTTATACATTTTAGGGAGATATGAGAGATCAATCAACATACGTAAAATAAACATTGGTTTGGTCCAGAAATGGGGGACAACTCAAAGTAAAAGCAGGGCAACTTGAAGCAGGGAGGGGGCTTCCAGGTCACAGGTAGGTGAGAGCAAAGGGTTGCATTCTTTTGAGTTTCTGATTAGCCTTTCCAAAGGAGGCAATCAGATATGCATTTATCTCAGTGTGCAGAGGGATGACTGAATAAAATGGGAAGCAGGTTTGCTGTAAGCAGTTCCCAGCTTGAATTTTCCCTTTAGCTTAGTGATTCTGGGGGCCTGGGATATTTTCCTTTCACACCATCATTTGCTGAAGACCTACTACAACACTCTTAGGTCATTTGAATTCATAATTTTGAATTCCTATAAAAATACTTCTCTGACAACAATAATAAATTTACAAAGACTCATAGAATTTGTTACAGTGAATTAGGGACCTTGTAGCAAATAAGAGGCATGACTCAGATATTCCACTGGAGGCCCATCAGCCATCAAAGCCCATGGTCTTTCACCTCACTGCCTATTATTTACACCTCTGTTTGTAATGGTGGATCTCATTATTTATGCTTCAACCCTGCTCTCCAAAGGAAATTAGCAAATTCATGCATATTGTGGGAGAATGAAATATAATAAAACTACCATGAGCAAAATATCTGGGTCACACACTGTAATGGAAACTATGCTTTCACGAAGTCACTTAATCCTAACAAGGCTATATGTAGGCATCATTATTCTCATTTTACAGAAGAGGAAACTGATGCTCAGATGTGACTTTCCTATGATAGTGCAACTAGCATGTGACCAAGCAAAGATGAAACCTCGGTTTTGAAATGGCTTGCATTCTTTTTTTTTTTTGAGACGGAGTCCTGCACTGTCTCCTGGGCTGGATCTAGGCTCACTGCAACCACCGCCTCCCAGGTTCAAGCGATTCTCCTGCCTTAGCCTCTCAAGTAGCTGGGATTAGAGGCACCTGCCATCATGCCCGGCTAATTTTTCGTATTTTTTTATTAGAGGGGGTTTCACTATTTTGGCTAGGCCTCGAACGCCTGAGCTCATGATCCACCTGCCTTGGCCTCCTTGCACTTTTTTTTTTTTTTTTGAGATGGAGTCTCGCTCTGTTGCCCAGGCTGGAGTGCAGTGGCATGATCTCGGCTCACTGCAAGTTCCGCCTCCCGGGTTCACGCCATTCTCCTGCCTCAGCCTCCCGAGTAGCTGGGACTACAGGCACCTGGCACCACGCCAGGCTAATTTTTTTTTTTTTTTTTTTTTTTGTATTTTTAGTAGAGACGGGGTTTCACCGTATTAGCCAGGATGGTCTCGATCTCCTGACCTCGTGATCTGCCCGCCTCGGCCTCTCAAAGTGCTGGGATTACAGGCGTGAGCCACCGCGCCCGGCCCTTTGCAATCTTTAAACTATCTGAATATCCTTTATAAACTTTGTAATAATATGGCTTCTATTAAAACATAGCTTCATTCTCCAGTGTCATCCTACACACCATTGCTTCAACCACTGGGGATCCAATGAGATTGCTTTACCAGGAATTTAGTGTATCAAATTAACATGTAGAGCGAGGATTCACCACATTGTATAAAAATGACAGATTCTCAGTAACTTCTCTTTATGAGAGAATAGAATTAGCAGTGTTTGCTGACAGATGTCCTTTGCTTCTGCCTCTTCTCATCCACTTACTTCCTTTCGGCTCATAGAATTCACAGAAAGGAAAAAAAGACCCAGATCTGAGGGCTTGAAAAAGCTGGTCTGAGTGTATGGAGTAGGATGCATCACTAATGAAGAATAACTGAGGGGACTTCCCCCAAAATTTCACCCCCTTCCTGCACCATTTGTCACAGTCTCTTAAGTGCCACTATAGGATGTCATTTCTACAAGTCTCTGGGTTCCCTGAGGGTAGATGGAATTGTATTAATCTGTTTACAGTGTAATGAGTAAGATAATGGACTTTGGCATGAAGCCTCTCTATGCTACTCACTACTTTGAAGAATGGAGAAGTTTCTTCACATATGCAAGCCTCAGTTTCCTGTGTAAAATGTACAGTAATAACACTTATAGAGAAGTCACGAAGGTTAAATAAGATGATCTAAACTACTTAGAACAGTGTTTGACCCATATGTTATTATTATTATCATTATTATTATTGCTTTATTTTTGAGTTAAGGATCTAAGGTCCAGAGAGAAAAAGGCCCTTGCTAACAGAACTGAAATTAATACCAATGTCTTTGGTTTATGATCTAGTGATTATTTCTTACATATTTTATTATCTGAAATGGCAAGTTGGGCCGATATCTAAATAATTCACTTAAGAAAAAAGTTATAATTTTTCTGTTTAACCAGTAATCTGTTTAAAAGGTTTTTTAAGTAAAATTTTGGGCAATTGACTTGATTTTTATGGACAATGTATACCTAAAATACAGATAATTTATTTGGTTAAGTTATATGTATGGGGACTGTATCTCAAACATTGTTCTGTACATCCAGTATTGTATGGGACTATCTCATAAACTATATTTTATTTACAAAAATGAAGTGGAATTTATTTATAGAATTGTATATATATATTTCATTTATCTTGTAGAACTTTAGAGTCAGCAAGACACTTGAGATAGGAAGAGTAAAGAAAAAAACTACTGCAGCATTTCACTGGGTCTATGACAATGAGAGAATGTACCTGGGATACTCCTTCAGTCATGGGTAACGGGGCTATATTAAGCCTGTGTTTTGAGGTAATCTACACTTGGCATATAACTCCCCTTCCTTTGATTGGTGAGGGCATAAATAGAAAGCAAAACAAAACAAGGGAGCGTGGAATTATTTTGCTTCTGTGGTTCAGGCTGTGAGTATAACTGAATGGAGCTGCATCCCTGCACACCAAGATCATGGAGTGTGTGGCTCATGCCTGTAGTCCCAGCTACTGGGGAAGCTGAGGTGGGAGGAACTCTTGAGCCCAGGGGTTTGAGGCTGCAGAGAGCTATGAGCATGCCACTGCACTCCAGACTCAGTCTGGCTCTTAAAAAAAAAAAAAAGAGAGATTATGGAGGGATCATGTCAGTCTGCTGCTTTGATAATTATTCTCCTTGACAATTGTCACCACCAAAACTGCCTAAAGAGAGTAGGAAGTTAAAAGAGAGGGTTAAATATATAGACCTAGCTCTCCAAAAACTGAATATTTATAAGTATTAAAATCTATAATTTACCATTCAATAACCTATTTTCTTTCATCTACTGTTAAGAGGAAAAAATTACTTGTCCACATTTCTTCAAGTTATGGGGTATATATTATGATTTTTTATTAATTAAATATAATTAGACCATTTTTATTGGCTTGGCAATTAAATTGTTTTAGCATATATTTCTCCCTCAGTAAAACTAGAGAATTGTTCCCTCATACCATTTGACCTGTCTTATGAGGTCATTAAAAAACACACACACACACTCATACACACACACACACACACACAGAAAACAACGAATCCGGTGTTGGCTGTCTTAAAAGAAAATGAAAGAATGGGGGATTTAATTTGTGCAAAATATTTTCTCAAGGATGTACAGACATGATTTTTTAAACAATACATGTTCTTTTGACTTGAAAAAAGTTTCCAGTTGGACTGAGTCAAATATATGTGTATATATATAAATTATATATGTATTTGTATATGTATTTATATATTATATATAAATATTTAAAAATTATATATAATTTATATATTTATAGATTTATATATTATAAATTATATAATTTATATATTATATATTATAAATTATATAATATATAATATATAAATTATATATATTTATATATTATATATAAATATATATTATAAATTATATATATTTGTATATATACATAAATGAGGCACAGCTGAGTTGCCATTTTAAGTGAATTACAAAAAGGTATAAAGCTCAGCAGCCTCACCTCCGGTTACCAGCTCTGCAATAGGTCTGTGACAGCCTCTCCAATGGCACCAGAGACACTTTGCAAGTCTCTGGCTTAAGTGAATACACACTACGTTGGTTTATTGTAAATGTACCAGGTGTCATCAAAATTTTTTCCTATTACTCATAAGCAAACATTGCTTATTACTCTCCTTTGAAAATAAAGAGCATTGCACAAAATATGCATGTGAACAGGAAGTGGTGAAATAACCTTTAAGTAATAACTTCACTTTGAGCTGAACTTACTTCAGGAATTGTTTATGCTTTAAGTTCTAGCACGCAAGTACAATCATTGCGGCCATAGAAGGTAGTTCTTCTTTGTTCCAAGATAAACCTGACTCTCCCAGGTATTTCTCAGGACTGTCCCTGTACAGCAAAATGGCAGCATCAGAAGAATGAGTGGTGACACACTCAAGAGAATTTGAAACTTTGTTGCTTGTCTACTCAAGCCCCCACAGCTTAAATCCACTTAGGGAGGTGGAAACATTGGTTGGTTGATTTTCTGGTTACCTTCAAACCACACGTGGTTTTTAAACACAAATTTATTATCCTATAAGGAAATCTAATTTTCAAAAATATTGGCCAGACGGGGTGGCTCACACCTGTAATCCTAGCACTTTGGGAGCCCAAGGCAGGTGGAACACTTGAGGCCAAGAATTCAAGACCAGCCTGACCAACATGGTGAAACCCGGTCTCTACTAAAAATACAAAATTTAGCTGGGCATGATGTCACCCACCTGTAGTCCCAGCTACTCAGGAGGCTGAACCCGGGAGCTGGAGGTTGCAGGGAGCCGAGATCATGCCACTAGTGGCATTGTGGCCTGGGTGACAAAATAACACACTGTCTCAAAAAAAGAAAGAAAGAAGGAAAGAAAGAAAGAAGGAAAGAAGAAAGAGAGAGAGAAAGAAGGAAAGAAAGAGAGAGAGAGAGAAAGGAAAGAAGGAAGGAAGGAAGGAAGGAAGGAAGGAAGGAAGGAAGGAAGGAAGGAAGGAAATTGTCCCCCAACCAATAGCAGTCAATCCTCATTTTTCTAGTCCCCTACCCCTATCCTAAGGAAAAGATGTAGTTTTTCTGTCTCTATATATTTACCTGTTCTGGAAATTTATTATAAAAGGAAATATACAATATGTGTTTTGGGACTGCCTTGTTTTATTTAGCATAAGTTTGTATATTCTGTATCACATATCAGTGCTACATTCTGTTTAATGCCAAATATTATTGCATTATATATATAAAACACTTTATTAGTTGATGGACATTTGTCTCGTTCATGCTTTTTGGCTAGTAAAAATTACAGCACTATGAAAATCGGTTCACAAGTTTTTGCGTAAACATATGTTTTCATATAGCTTAGGTATATTCCTAAGAATGAAACGTTGGGATCACATGGTAACTCTATGTTAAACATTCAGAGGAACTCTAAAACTGTATTCCAAAGCAACAATACCATTTTACATTCCTCCCAACAGTTTATGTGTTCCAATTTATTCACATATTTTGAAGCACTTGCTATTATCTCTCTTTTGATTTATTATAAGCAACTTGGTGAGTGTGAAGTGGCCTTTTACATTTTTTATTTACATTTCCCTAATAATGCTGTTTGAGCAAAATTTCATGCATTTATTGGCTATATGTATATGTATATGATCTTCTGGGGATTTTCTATTCAGATCCTTTGCCCATTTTTAAATTAGGCTATTTGTCTTTTTATTATTGAATTATATATATATAGAATTATATATATTATTGAAACATATATATATACTATATGAATATCCAAATCTAATTTCAGATATATGATATGCAAATGTTTTTTCTGTTCTTTGGGTTTTTTGTTAACTTTATGGTGTCTTTTGAAACAAAAAATTATTTCCTTATAATTTTGATAAAGTCCAATATTTCTTTTATGTTCTTTTGTTGATTATGTTTTGATGTACATAAGAAATCTTTGCCTATCCCCAGGTAACAAAGATTTTTGTCTATTCTTTTGCTTTAGGAGTTTTATAGATTTACTGTACTAGTCTTTTCTCAGGCTGCTAATGAAGACATACCTGAGACTAGGTAATTTATAAAGAAAAGAGGTTTAACTGACTCACAGTTCTACACGTCTGGGGAGGCCTCACAGTCATGACCAGAGGCAAAGGAGGAGCAAAGTCACATCTTACATGGCAGCAGGCAAGAGAGAGAGCTTGTCCAGGAGAACTCCCATTTTTAAAACCATCAGCTCTTGGCCAGGCATGGTGGCTCATGCCTGTAATCCCATCCCTTTGGAGACCGAGGCGGGTGGATCACCTGAGGTCAGGAGTTTGAAACCAGCCTGGTCAACATGGTGAAATCCCATCTCTACTAAAAAATACAAAAAGTAGCCAGCTGCTGTAATACCAGCCACTCGGGAAGCTGAGACAGGAGAATCGCTTGAACCCGGGAGGCAGAGGTTGCAGTGAGCCGAGATCATGCCACGGCACTACAGCCTGTGCAACAGAGCAAAACTCCATTCCCAAAACAAAACAAACAAACAAACAAACCATCAGATCTTGTGAGACTTATTCACTATCACAAGAACAGTATGGGAGAAACCATCCCCATAATTAATTATCTCCACCTGGCCCCACCCTTGACACATGGGGATTATTACAATTCAAGGTGAAAGTTGAGTGGGGACACAGCCAAACTATATCAGTTTAGCTTTCACAAATGTTTATTTGAGCTATTATGTGTTAATTTTCTATATGATGTAAGTTGAGTTTAACATTATTCTTTTGCAGGTGGATACCCAGCTATCCCAGTACCATTTTTTGAAACAATATCTCTTTACCTATTGACTTTTCTTAGGACACTTGTCAAAATTCAATTGAACATAAATGTTAGTGATTTATTTCTGTACTATCAGTACTGTTTCATATATCTTTGTATGTATTCTTATTGCTAGTTCCACACTTTACTGATTATTGTGACTCTGTAGTGAGTTTTAAAATTGGGAAATGTGTTTCCTCTAAGTAAGCCTTTTTTTTTTCAGGATTGTTTTGTCTGTTCTGATGACTTACTTTCCATATAAATTTTATATCATGTTCTGTATTTCTACAAGAAAAATAGCTGGGATTTTACAGGGTTTTCAGTTAATCTGTAGCTAAATCTGAGGAGTACTGCCATGTTAGGTTAGTATTAAGTCTTCTAACCCATGAACACAGGATTCCTTGCCAGTTATTTAGATCTTTAATTTTTTCAATAATATTTTGTAAATTTTGTAGTAGTCTTTAGCTAATTTGTTCCTAAGTGTTTTATTCTTTTATGCTATTGTAAATAGAATTAATTTTGTAATACAATTTTCAGATTGTTCATTCAAGGTGGATAGAAATATAATTGATTCTCATGTTTGTGGGACTATTTTTTTAGATTGAGATGGGATTTTGGTATGTTGCCTGAGCTTATCTTGAACTCCTGGGCTCAAGTGATCCTCTCACCTGGGACTACAGAAACAAGCAACCACACCTAGATTTTTATATATTGATATTTTGTACTGCAATTTTAGTGAACTCACTCATTAACTAGAAAAGTTTGTTAAGTGGATGTCTGTATACAATATGATGCCATCACACATGGAGAAAGATTTACATTTTTCTTTCTAATCAAAATGTCTTTCACTTCACTTGTTTGTCTAATTGCCCTTCCTAGAACTTCCAGTACAATGCTGAAGAGAAGTGGCAAAAGCAATATTGTAATTTTGCTCCTGATCTTAGAGAAAATATTTCATTCTTTCACAAATAAGTATGATATTTCCTTTTAATGTGGGTATTTCATAAATAGCTTTTCTCAGGTTGAGAAAATTATTTTATTTCAAGTTTATTGAATGTTTTTATCATGAAAAGGCATGGATTTTTGCAATTGCCTTTTCTACTTTTATCAAGATTAGAGAGGGCTTTTGGGTTTTTGTCTACTAATATGATTTTAATTAATATTGATTTCAATATATTAACTGATTTTTGGATATTAAATCAACTTTACATTCTTGGGCTAGATCTCAGTTTATCATGGCGTGTAATAATTATGTTTCTAGATTCAGCTTATATTATTTTGTTGAGGATTTTTATTTCTAATTTGCTTTCTTGTGAAGTCTATTTGATTAAAGCATCAGTATTATAAAACAACTTTGAAAGTGTTTCTTCCTGCCAGGTGCAGTGGCTCACACCAAGCACTTTGGAAGGCCAAGGCGGGTGGATCATGAGGTCAGCAGTTTGAGACCAGCCTGACCAACATGTGAAACCTCGTCTCTACTAAAAATACAAAAATTAGCCAGGTGTGGTAGCGCATGCCTGTAATCTCAGCTACTAGGGAGGCTAAGGCAGGAGAATCGCTTGAACCTGGGAGGCGAAGGTTGCAGTGAGCCATGATCGTGCCATTGCACTCCAGCCTGGGCAGCAGAGAGAGACTCCGTCTCAAAAAAAAAAAAAAAAAAAAAGTGTTTCTTCCTTTTCTGTTTTTATAAAGACTTTTATGAAAACTTTGTATTAATTTTTCATTAAGTGTTTGGTAAAATTCACTAGTGAAGCCTTCTGTTCCTGAGTTTTCATGAGTAGTTTAATGATTACTAATGAAATCATTTTTCTTCTTATATGTGTATTCAGATTATGTATTTATTGTGTCAGTTTTGTGTCTTTCTAGGTATTTGTCCATTTCAACTAAGGCGTCTAATTTGGAATGTAATTGTCTATAGTAGTATTCCCTTCTGGTGTTATTTTTCTTTGTATGATTGGCATTAATAGTCCCTCTTTTATTCATTTCTGACATTAGTAACTTTAGACCTCTCTTTTTGCTTGATCAGTCTAGTTAAATGTTTATTCATTTTATTAAACATTTGAAAGAACCATTTTGGTTTTGTTTCCCTCTAGTGTTTATATAATTAATATCTACTCTGATATTTAAAATTTTCTTCATTTTATTTTTTGAGGATTAGTTTGCTCTTCTTTTTCCAGTGTCTTATGGTGAAAGATTTGGTTACATATTTGAAATGTTTTTTTTTTCTTTTTAGTATATGAGTCTACTGTTACAAATCTTTCTCTAAGTGCTGATTTAGCTGCATCTTATAAAGGTTTTGTATGTTGTATCTTAACTTTCATTTATTTCAATGTATTTTTAATTTTTACTTAGATTTCTTTTCTGACCCATTGAATATTTGGAGTGGACTGTTTCATTTGCATGTATTTCTGTATTTCCCAAATTTATTTTGCTCTTCATTTCTAATTTCACTACCTTTGAATTGAAAAAAAAATACTGTCTGTGGTTTCAATCCTGTTAAACTTACTGAGACTTGCTTTATGGCCCCACATATTTGTAATCTGCACTTGAGAAAAATCTGTATTCTGCAGTTATATGAAGTGTTCTGTAGATGTCATTTAGGTCTAGTTGTTTTATAATGTTTTCCATATCTTCAATTACCTTGTTGATCCCTCTGTCTAGTTATTCTATCTATTATTGAAAGTGAGGTAGTGAAGACTCTAAACATTATTATTCAACTGTCTATTTCTTCTTTTAATGCTTTCAGTTTTTTCTTCATGTATTTTGTGGTATGTTTTTAGGTGCATATATGTTTACAGTTATTATGTCTTTTTCTTTGTATCTTTTATCACTGTAAATGCATAATTTCATCTCTAGTAATATTTTTTGTTTTAGTCTATTTTGGTGTTAATACAGTTACTTCCAGCATTTTCATGATTGCCACCTTCATAATATAACTTTTTTAATGTTTTTACTTTTAACTCATTTGTATCTCTGAGTCTAATGTTTTCTCCTGTACAACACATAGAGCTGGATCACTTTTTTAGCCTTAAATTATACTGTATAATGTTATGTCTACTACAAGTGGCATAAAAAATAAGAGAGCAACTGTATCTCTATAGTTTTATTGTGTTAAATTTCTTACTTATACTTTCTTTTTCTCCTTATTTATTCCTGTGAATTCGATTTACCATCTGTTGCCTTTTCTTTGCTTCATGCATCTTTGCTCCCAGCCATCTACTTTGTGCTATTACTGATAAATAGATGGCATTTCTATATATTTTAATCTGAGAAATATTATATACATATTAATGTAATTTTTTTAAAAATTAGTTCATAGAATAAATGTGCATTTTTACTTTATTAATTCATAGTCATCTTTACTAGTGCTTTTTCTTGTGTTGTACAGGTTTTAGTTAGAATCTAGAACATCCTTTCAGCCTCAAGAAAATCCTTCAGCATTTCTTGCAAGGTACATCTACTAGCAATACATTCTCTCAGATTTTGTTGAACATGGAATGCCCTAATTTTAGTTTTGTTTTCGACATTAGCTTTGCTGGATATAACACTCTTGCTGAAAATTTTTGTCCTTTGGCATGATTATGTCATCCCATAGTCTTCTGATCCAATATATCTAATGAGACATAAACACTTAATTTGAGGGGCTTTGTACATGATTAGTAACTTTTGTTCTGACCAATAATTTTTTTCTCCTGTTTTCAAATTTTTATCTTTATCTTTCAGTATTTTTATTATTCTCCTGTTCATTGAGTTTGTTGAATGTGTGGGTTAATTTTTTTCATCAAATTTGAGGTGTTTTAAACCATTATTTTCTCAAACATTTATTTCTTATACTTGCTCTCTTTCAATTCATTCTAGTACTCTCACCATATGTTTGTTGCTATGCTGAATGGCATCTCATTTCTCTGAGACTTTGTTCTTTTATTCATTCTTTTTTCTTTATTTTTGAATTGCATAATCGATCAAACTTTAAATTTGCTGATTTTTCTCTTGCCATTTCAAATGGACCCTTGAACCCCAATAATAAACTTTTTTTCATTTTTTGTTACTGTAATTTTTAACTTCATAATTTTCATTTGATTATTTTTTATGTCTATACTTTATTGATGCTCTGTAATTAATAAAACATTGTCATTGTAGCTTCCTTTAGTTTTTGTGGTATAGTGTCATTTCCTTTAATTCTTTGAACATTTTTTAAATAGCTGCTTTGGAGTCTTTATCTTGTAGGTCTTACTCCATGGCTGTCTCATAAGTAGTTTTCTCTCAGATTTTTATTACTTATTTTCATTTGCTTGATTTGTGTTTTTGTTTCCAAAAGGCTTATTGTTATATTATTAATTTGACATGCCCCTTCTTATTTGACAAGTTACATACATCTATAGATTTCCTTCTAAGCATCAGTTTAGCTACATTTGTTAAGTATTGATGTGTTGTTTATTTTCTTTTATTAAAAACTATTTTATAATGCAACTTGAGATTTCTAAGATATAATTACATCATGATGTTCTAACTATATTATTCATTGTGTTTTAAATTTATCCTTCCAGTTCTACCAGATTTTTCTCTATGTATTTTGGAGCTCTCTTGTTAGGCACATACATGTTTATAATTGTTTAATAATCCTAATGGATTTCCTCTTTTATCAGTATAAAATGCCCCCCCATTATTCTAGTAGCTTTTTCTGTTTTATTTTATTTTGCCTTAAAATATATTTTTTTGTTCATCTGCTGTATTTTTCCTTTTACTTTCACCCTATTTGTATCTTTAAGTCTTAAGCCCAGAGATGTTTAAATAAATAATTTTAAAACATTTCCAGTTAAATGTTTATGTTTCCTGGGGAGTGGATCTGCCAACCTCTTCACACCATCATCTGGAAATCCTACCCACCTTAAATCTATATTTTTAAGGAGATTATTATTAGATATAAACTTCTATGTTTAAAGTATTTCTTTCATTATTTTAAAAATGTTGCCTTACTGTCTTCTCATATACTGTATTTCTGATAAGAAACGTGTTTCATCCTTCTTTTGTTTGTTTCACGTGATGTCTTTTTCTCTGTTGTATTTTAAGAATTTTCTTATTATGAGCTTCTTTGGTTTAATTTTCTTTATGTTTCTTGTGTTTTAGATTTTGTTTGTTTGCTTTAGCTTCTTGGATTTCTAGATTTATAATTTTATTCAAAATTGGACAGTTTTTGAGCCATTATTTCTTCAAGTATTTTCAATCCCCCTTGTTTACTTTCCTTCAGGTCTCCAGTTACAGATGTATTGAGCTGCTTAAAATCCTCCCATTGCTCACTGGTGCTCTGCTCAATTGTTTTCAGTGTTTTTTTGTTTGTTTGTCTCTCTTTCTTACTCTGCTTTCTTTCTCCTTTTCTTCCTTTCTTTTTTTCTGTGTTTCAATTGATATAGTTTTTATTGCTAAGCTGTCAAGTATACTAATCTTTTCTGCAACATAAAATCTGTCATTCATCCTGCCCAGTCAATATTTCATGCAACGCATTGTTTTTGTCTCTAGAATTTTGATTTGGGTTTTTCCATATCTTCTATATTTTTATCAAATGAATTTAAACTTTCTTCTAGATTTTTAAATATATTAAGTGCAGCTATGATAACTGCTTTTGTGTCTCAGTGTAGTAATTCTATCACCTAGATAACTTCTGAGTCAGTTGATTCCTTGATTTTTTATTCCCTGCTTCTTTTCCCGAGCAGTACATTGTTATTAGAAGTCAGAGATTGTGTTTTGTGCTTTTTTCTCTTAAATTAAAAAAAAAAAGTTTAAGAAGAGTCTAATTCCTTTAGGTTTTATTTTCAATAAAGATTAAAACAATTGCCCTATAATTGAGATTATAGCTAATTGATAGTTTAGTCATTGTTAAGAGGGGCTAAGAGAGTCCGTTTTGGTCAATTACTAAGGTAGGGCCCTGGTAAATACTTTACTTGAATTATTACTTTACTTGAATTATTACTTTACTTGAATTATTACTTCACTTGAATTTTGAATTATATTTTCCATTCTGATTGGTGATCAGGAGTTATTTCTATTTCCATGGATGTTTCTGAGAGTATTCTAGTCCAAGTGGTACTTTCTCTACCCTTGGGTTGTTAACTCACATCCAAGAGCTGATTGGTACTCAGCTGAAGAGTGCCACTTGACCATTTTTAAGATTCTTAAGTTGTCTTACTTTGCAGCTCTGTTCTATCTGGCCCTCTGTCCTGCTAACTTCAGCCATCTTGGGCTCTCTGGAAT
The DNA here is from genome assembly GCF_029289425.2 of Pan paniscus. NCBI lineage: Eukaryota > Metazoa > Chordata > Mammalia > Primates > Hominidae > Pan > Pan paniscus. The sequence continues at coordinate 49,606,277 of NC_073262.2, forward strand.
CTCGACTCTATTTCCTCAGTTTAGAAGTTTTCCTGGGCTCTGCTTGGGCTTCTTTTTCCTGCATTGCAGCCTTGGAACCCTCTGTGAGCAGTAAATTCAGAATGCTATGGCTTATCACATTTGTTTTCTGTGCACCTTGTTACCTAATGGCAAATTTCTTTCTTTTTTTTTTTCATTTGCTTGTTTCGTTTCGTTTGTTTTCTTTTCTTTTTTTCTTCCTTTCTTCCTTCCTTTTTCTTTCTTTCTTCTCTTTCTTTCTTTCTGTCTTTCTTTCTTATCATACTTCAGGTTCTGGGATACATGTGCAGAACGTGCGGGTTTGTTACATAGGTATACATGTGCCATGGTGGTTTGCTGCACCCATCAACCCGTCATCTATGTTAGGTATTTCTCCTAATGCCATTCTTTCCCCAGCCCCCCACCCCTCAAGAGGCCCGAGTGTGTGATGCCCCTGCCCCCTTGTGTCAATGTGTTCTCATTCTTCAACTCCCACATATGAGTAAGAAGAACATGCGGTGTCTGGTTTTCTGTTCCTGTGTTAGTATGCTGAGAATGATGGTTTCCAACTTCATCCATGTCCCTGCAAAGGACATGAACTCATTCGTTTTTATGGCTGCATAGTATTCCATGGTGTATATGTGCCACATTTTCTTTATCCAGTCTATCATTGATGGGCATTTGGATTGGTTCCAAGTCTTTGCTATTGTGAACAGTGCTCCAATAAACATATGTGAGCATGTGTCTTTATAGATTTATAATCTTTTGGGTATATACCCAGTAATGGGTTTGCTGGGTCAAATGGTATTTCTAGTTCTAGATCCTTAAGGAATCGCCACACTGTCTTCCACAATGGTGAACTAATTTACACTCCCATCAACCGTGTAAAAGCGTTCCTATTCCTCCACATCCTCTCCAGTATCTGTTGTTTCCTGACTTTTAAATGATCGCCATTCTAACTGGCTTGAGATGGTATCTCATTGTGGTTTTGATTGCATTTCTCTAATGATCAGTGATGAGCTTTTTTTCATATGTTTGTTGGCTTCATAAATGTCTTCTTTTTAGAAGTGTCTGTTCATATCCTTCACCCACTTTTTGATGGGGTTGATGGGGAGTTTAGTTTTTCTCTTGTACATTTGTTTAAGTTCTTTGTAGATTCTGGATATTAGCCTTTTGTCAGATGGATAGATTGCAAAAATTTTCTCCCATTCTGTAGGTTGCCTGTTCACTCTGCTGATAGTTTCTTTTGCTGTGCAGAAGCTCTTTAGTTTAATTAGATCCCATTTGTCAATTTTGGCTTTTGTTGCCATTGCTTTTGCTGTTTTAATCATGAAGTCTTTCCCTATGCCTATGTCCTGAATGGTATTGCCTAGGTTTTCTTCCAGAGTTTTTATGGTTTTAGGTCTTAGGTTTAAGTCTTTAATCCATCTTGAGTTAATTTTTGTATAAGGTGTAAGGAAGGGATCCAGTTTCAGCTTTCTGCATATGGCTAGACAATTTTCCCAACACCATTTATTAAACAGGGAATCCTTTCTAAAAAACATTTTATAACTACAATGAATGTTGTCTTTGAAATAATTATGCTGGTTGTATGCAGGGGAATCAAAATTATAAGGTAGTACACTGAATGTTCTTTTAGGGAAGTGAAGTTTTCTCTTTTAGTGGACCTTTTTCTTTGTCAAGGTGTGTGTGTGTTTGGGGTGAGGATTTACTTTAACTGTTCTTGAACTGAGAATCATAGAACATTAGAAGTTGCTTCAGTCCACCAACAGAATTAGCAATTTGACCAAAGTCAGTAAATCACTTCTTCTAGTTAAACAAATTTGCCTCTATTAAGAAAGATATTTATCTACATGGTGATTTCTCAAACATATCTTACATATTTCCATTATACAGATGAGAGGAATATGGCAAAAACATAAATAAATAACAAATTGCTCCAAGTTAAATATCTAACATTTGGCAGAGCTGATGCAAAATCTTTGGACTCCATTTTTGTTGCCTTCAAAACATCCAGCAAGAGTGTCTATTATCAGAGCTAAAATATTTAGTCCGTACATAATTAATCCAAATGGAAGTTAGAACAGTTAGAAAAAAAATGTAATATATCTTTGAGACAATTTATTAAGATTCGTACATTTTGGGTCCTTTTGCCAATCCATTTGCTTCTTCCAGTACATAAGTTTGGATGGAAAATATATTACAATTCATTTAGTTATAATGAATCTTTTGTTTTCATTATTTGCTTTTTACTGCAAATGCTAACATTAATATTCAAATTTTATCAGGCAAACTGCACTTATTCATACTAAATTGCCAACTCTCTGCTTCTGACCAAAATCTTGGCAAAGACATTGACCTATGCAGCATCTGGAGTCCAGTTTCTTTTGCTTAGCCCACTCATATCATTGGCAGTGTTTCGAAAGGCAGTCTCACAACTTTTAGTCTGTGTGATTTCCAGAGCCAAGGTTCAGATGAGCTCCTGAATTCACTTCCGTCATAAACTCGTTTGTCAAGGCAGCTTTATTTCTACTTCTCTGCTAACCTATTCCTAAAGTACCTGATTCCTTTAGCAACTGGATTTAGTAGAGAAAGATGAATATGCTATTGTTTGTTTTTTAAAAAATCCTCAAATTTAGCCATCAGTCAAATTTCTTAATGTTAAATGCAACATCTAGACTTTGGGAGAAAAAACACTTGCTTAAAAATAATAACCCCTGTATTTGCAGTCTGATCATGTTGATAATAAACACAATTAATGTTAGAGATGGTAAGCTGGTGGAGAAAAACACTCCAGAGATGATCACTTACCAACATCTGTGTGGCTTGCCTCTTTTCATTTATTTCTATTCAATGACAGCATTTTTATTTCTTATGGAATAAAATCAGTGTATTTTATTAGCGGAGCTGCAAAGTAATAGATTTCAGATATAGTATTGTCATATTTTGAATTTTGCCTGTGTGACTAACTTATCAAGATCCATGTAGGCTGGGCGTGGTGGCTCACGCCTGTAATCCCAGCACTTTGGGAGGCCGAGGCGGGCGGATCACAGGGTCAAGAGATCGAGAGCATCCTGGCCAACATGGTGAAACCCCATCTCTATTAAAAGTATAAAAATTAGCTGGGCGTGGTGGTGGGTGCCTGTAGTCCCAGCTACTCGGGAGGCTGAGGCAGGAGAATCACTTGAACCTGGGAGGTGGAGATTGCAGTGAACTGAGATCACACCATTGCACTCCAGCCTGGGTGACAGAGCAAGACGCTGTCTCAAAAGAAAAAAAAAGATCCATGTAAAAATTGTCAATTCTGTAATGCAAATTAGTATGAGAACAGAGCCTGGAGTGTAAGAGAAATTCATGAGAAGAGTAAAAAGAAATACTGTATCTATTCCATTAACTTTATTTTTTAATGCTATTTTAGCATTACTGGTTAACCTGAAAATGTTTTTGCTTTTTCTTTAATGTCAAAAATTAAAAGAATGTATTCAAATAAATCAAAGATAGAGAAACAGATTGTCAAATTCCCTCTTACAAACCAACCTCCATGGTTCTATACTATTAAGCACTCAACACATTTTTAAAGGCATTTTTGAAAAGTGGAAACTGCTGAATGTAATAAAGAAAGAAGTGTCCATCAGAGAAAGTCCTGCTTGTTATTGTTTTCTGTCCTTCTAGGGTAGTTATGTTGTGTATGGGGTTTAGTTTTCATTGACATTTTACTTATGCTGAGTGGGAAGCCTGCACAGTAGTAATGCAAGTTTTAAAAATGCAAGTTTGCTTAAGAAAACAATATCTTGCAATACTTAGAAAAATACTTTTTTATGTCTAGGTTATAATGAACAAGTTTAAAATAACATTTTTTTTCCAAAATGGATTCAATATTTAAACATGAAATATTTAGAAGGACAAGGTTTACTACTTTTCAAAGGATATATTGCAATTATGATGATATGTTTTTATAAAATACACTCTATACAGGCTGACATATTGTCTTTTTTCGTTATCCTCCAGGATAAAATAAACACCACAAATAAGTATACCACTGGGCATGGTAGCTCATGCCTGTAATCCCAGCACTTTGGGAGGCTGAGGCAGGAGGAAATCTTGAGGCCAGAAGTTCAAGACTAGACTAGTCAAAATAGAAACAATTTATCCATTAAAAATAAAAAAAAGTAATTATACCATCACCACTTCAAATTTAACTCCCATGCTGCTCCCAGAGTAATCATACCGAAACACAAATATGATGAAGCTGTCTCATGCTTGGAACCCATTTATATTCCTCATAAACCTCAGAATAAATTTAAATTTGGCCTACTTAATCAAGCCTTGATTAATTGTCAATACCTCCTCCTATTCCCAACACTTGCTACAATAAGTGACTTGCAATAGAGAAACATCCTGTTTAAGTCCATGCTTTCTGGTCTGTATATTTTTAGTTTCTTTTACGATGAGGGGAGTTGCACTTTTTCTTCAATAATTAGCTTGGATATTTGTAGGTAAATCAATGAATAATAAATTATTTTTCTAAACCATTGCTTGCATTTTCCTTCTCCACTCTCTCTCTCCTGTGCCATCTTTGCTTTGGGTCTTCTTCATTAATCATGTGGATTAATACCTCTTTATCTTCTTTTCTTTTCCCAAACTTTTATATTTTCATCTCTCATTCTGCCACTGAAAGCATGAATTCTTAAGTCTCAGACAGATTAATCTTCTTTTCTGAACAGTATACAGTAGTTGCCATTCCTTAGAGAACTAGAAAACTTCCACAGTGTGGTGTCAAACTGCCTCACCAATCTCAGCTTATATTTTCTTGTGCTACCACAGTAAATGTGCCTTCATGAATTCAAGTCCAAAGAAGACAAAACAACTCTTTTCCTGAGTGCTTTCTCACTTCCATTATTGGTTCACATTAAAATGTTAACACTGTAAAAAGGCCATTTATTCTTCAAGGTGCATCTCAAATATTACCTGCTTCCCATATAGGAAAGCCTTCTATTATCCCTCAGAGGAGTATGGATAATATCTATTTGGTTTGTTTTAATTATATTTTATTGTAGATATGTTGTTTCCTTATTAACTTTTCTACCTATGAGCTTCTTTAAGGGATTTGAGTTTATTACCATAGACTCTCTTTCTGGAAGAATCACTAATGCATAGTAATTTCTCATTTCATGTTGGAGAGAAATAGAGAGAGAATGAGAGAAACAGAGACAGAGATAGAGACAGAAGCAGAGACAGAGTAACAGAGAAGAGATTGAGGCTATAAAAAATGAAATAAATATCCCAGAAAATTGTATAGAACAAAACTCATTGAGTTTTATAATATAATTTTAGAAAAATGCATTCATAGACTTACTGATATGGTTTGAATTTGTGTCCCTGCCCAAATCTCATGTCAAATTAGAGGAGGGGACTGGTGGGAGTTGATTGGATCATGGGAACAGATTTCCCCCTTGCTGTTCTCATGGTAGTGAATAAGTTCTCATGAGATCTGATTGTTTCAAAGTCTGTGGCACTTCCCCCTTCTCTCTCTCTCCTGTCATGGGAAGATGTGCCTGCCTCACCTTCACCTTCTGCCGTGATTGTAAGTTTCCTGAGGCCTCCCAGCCACGCTTCCTGTACAGCCTGCAGAACTGTGAGTCAATTAAAACTCTTTTCTTCATACATTACCCAGTCTCAGGTAATTCTTTATAGCAGTGTGAGAACGAACTAATACATTTATTTAATTTAAATTTCACAACAGCCTTACAGTTTTTCTCTTCTTATAAAATCAAGACATGAGGGTTTACAAAATGTTTCAAGCATTTTTTATGATATTTTTACTTATGGTGTGGCTCTGAACTGTTGTAACCGTTAATGCTTCTGACATTAAATGTGTGTTTTGTCCTCACATCAACAAATTTTCCAGCTTCAATTTCTCACACCAACCAATTCTCCTACAACTCAATTCAATTCTGACACTCACTGCTCAGAATTAGTGCAGACCCCACAGGATTAAGAGCTTAAGTTTAGTTCCAGAAGATTGGCTTCACCTTAGACTCCAACCTGAATCACCCATATTTCTGGCCAATGGGCTATGAAGCCAGGAATCCCACAGCCCCTTTTTCAGTTTCAATAATTTGCTAGAACAGTTCATAGAACTCACGAAAAAAATGTACTTATATTTATTAGTTTATTATGAAGGGTACAACTCAGCAACAGCCAGATGGCAAGGATGCATAGTGAAGAGTATAGCTGGGTAGGGTGGAGCATGGACCTTCCATGCCTGTTTCAGATGTGCTACCCTCCCAGTACCCAACACGTTCAACAACTTGGAAGCTCTTTAATCTCATTGTTTAGGGATTTTTATAGAGTCTTCATCATAAAGGCATGACTAATTAAATCATTGACCATTGATGACTGAACTCAATCTCCACCCCTGCTTCCCTCTCTGGAGGTCTACAGTGGCACTAAAATTTCCACTCCTCTAATCATGGGCTTGGTGCCTCTGGCAACCAGACCCCATCCTGAAGCATCCAGTGGCCCACCAGTCTCACCTCACTGGCATAAACTCCGGTATAATTGAAAGGGGCTTGTTATGAAAAATAAAAGATGCTCCTCTCACCCTCATCACTAAGGAAATTGTTTCAGGAGCCAGGGACAAGGATTAAATATGTATTTCTTATCACAATGCATTTAGACCACTATGAAAAAACATTTAATAATGTTTGCCTATTTCACCTCATTTTTTGTCATCCAAATCAATGTCTACTCTTAATTGTGAACAACAATAACAGCAACAGTAGCAGCTCTTTTATGTAGCTCTTGTAGTAGGTCAGCCACTGTGTGAGTGAAGTCATGGGGCTACTTCCATAAGTTACCTCACTGGCTCCACTGCACAGTCACGCAGGTGCCTTGCACTAAGGAGAAGCCATGCAGCAGAAAACTCGAGCAAGGGGAGAGGAGAATGTCTGTGTCTGCTTTGCTTATGGCTTATTTCTGCTGACAGATTACAAGACACAGGAGAGTCCTGCTTTTTAGTACACTGAAGGATCTTTTTCATTTTTATTTTTCTCCTTGTTAAATGAGTCATTTCTGTATGTGTTTTATACTCTAGAAGCCCCTACACTCAGAAAACAGAACAAAATACTTGGTTATGCAAAAGTGTTGATGAATTCTGATGTGCATGAGTTTTTGCCTGCTTTTTACAAACTGGAGAAAATAAAGAAGGTTGGTTTCCTTTAAAGTCCTACAGATAATCACCCAATTTGAACTTAAGTGAACACATGAATGGATAATTTGAATTTTTTATGTATTTTTAAATTAAATTCTTCTCAAAGTTAACTTCCCCCCCACACACATATCTCTTGTTTTCTTTACTAGTACATCCGTATATAAAAATATGCTAAATGAGAAGGTTATATTTTTCCTCAAATCAATGTTTATTTTTCCCAAAAAAAAACAACATTTCCAGAGACTCCCCACCTCCATGCTGTCTTAGTCCATTTTCTGTTGCTTTAAACAGAGTACCTGAAACTGGATAATTTATAAATCCATTTGTTTCCCACAGTTATAAAGTCTAAGAAGTCCAAGGTCAAGAAGCTGGATTTGCTGAGGGCCTTGCTGCTAGAGAGAAATTTCTGTGGTATCCTGAGGCAGCACAGGGTGTCACATGGCAAGGGGCTGTACATGTAGCTCACATGCAGCTCTGTTCTATCTGGCCCTCTGTCCTGCTAACTTCAGCCATCTTGGGCTCTTTCCCCAGCCCCCCAGCCCTCAAGAGGCCCGGGTGTGTGATGCCCCTGCCCCCTTGTGTCAATGTGTTCTCATTCTTCAACTCCCACATATGAGTAAGAAGAACATGCGGTGTCTGGTTTTCTGTTCCTGTGTTAGTATGCTGAGAATGATGGTTTCCAACTTCATCCATTGTTCTATACAATTTTCTGGGATATTTATTTCATTTTTTTATAGCCTCAATCTCTTCTCTGTTACTGTGTCTCTGCTTCTGTCTCTATCTCTGTCTCTGTTTCTCTCATTCTCTCTCTATTTCTCTCCAACATGAAATGAGAAATTACTACGCATTAGTGATTCTCTGGAATCTCGACTCTATTTCCTCAGTTTAGAAGTTTTCCTGGGCTCTGCTTGGGCTCACTGGCCTGGGGAAAGAATGGCATTAGGAGAAATACCTAACATAGATGACGGGTTGATGGGTGCAGCAAACCACCGTGGCACATGTATACCTATGTAACAAACCCGCACGTTCTGCACATGTATCCCAGAACCTGAAGTATGATAAGAAACAAAGAAAGAAAGAAAGAAAGAAAGAAAGAAAGAGAGAGAGAGAGAGAAAGAAAGAAAGAAAGAAAGGAAAGAAAGAAAAAGAAAGAAAGAAAAAGGAAGGAAGAAAGGAAGAAAAAAAGAAAAGAAAACAAACGAAACGAAACAAGCAAATGAAAAAAAAAAGAAAGAAATTTGCCATTAGGTAACAAGGTGCACAGAAAACAAATGTGATAAGCCATAGCATTCTGAATTTACTGCTCACAGAGGGTTCCAAGGCTGCAATGCAGGAAAAAGAAGTTTTATAATATAATATAATTTTAGAAAAATGCATTCATAGACTTACTGATATGGTTTGAATTTGTGTCCCTGCCCAAATCTCATGTCAAATTAGAGGAGGGGACTGGTGGGAGTTGATTGGATCATTTAATCCTTGCTGTTTCCCCCTTGCTGTTCTCATGGTAGTGAATAAGTTCTCATGAGATCTGATTGTTTCAAAGTGTGTGGCACTTCCCCCTTCTCTCTCTCCTTGTGCTAGCTCAAGTCTCTTCCTTTTCTTATAAAGCCAGCACTTCCACTTTCATAATAACCCATTAACCCATTTGTACAGAAATAGATTAAGCCTTTTATTTTAACATGTGTTCCACAGGGGACAAATATTTAAACCATAGCACAAGCCATGTAAACAGATATTAAGTACACCATGAGTTTTCTGTTTTCTTTTCTTTCCTTTTATTTATTTATTTTTTTATGAGACAGGGTCTCACTCTATTGCCTAGGCTGGAGTGTAGTGGCATGATCTTGGCTCACTGCAACCTCTGCTTCCCGGGTTCAGGAGAAATTTTTGAGGGAGCATTACTTTGAGGAGAGAGATACAGCTGAAGCACTTAAAGGCCTGTTCACAACTCAAGGTTGCTATGTGACCTGGTTAATCACTCTTCCTAATCATTAGGCTGCAGTTCCCTCATCTGGAGTAATAGGGTGATTTGGTGACCTCTAACCTTAACATGCTCTGATCCTGTTATCCTAATGATAGGGGGAAGTCAGTATTCTAGATACGTGCACCTTCAGTTTGAAAGTGGGCAGGCACCTGAGGTCAGCATAGGCACAACATTCAGAATCCAAAGGGGCTCAGCATCCACCCACCAGCAATGAAGCTCTGAAGCAGCATTGCTTTTTGTTCATCAGATCCTGCCCTAGGACAGTAGTGGACACCAACTAGGTCAGGAAATCCTTGTATTCTAAGTACGTGTTCATGAACAAGGATCCTAATATTTCAAAATCTCAGAGTGAGCCTCTCAAACTCAGACAGTCTCCTTCCATGAAAGAAGAGCACACAATAACAATATTTGTACTGCAAAAGCCGCATCTGATTTATAAGAAATGATTCATAGGAACACAGCAAGGACATACTTCCAGTGCAAAGATGAAACATGGGAATACCTTGACGTTTTTTTTTTCTTTATTTTTTTTTATTATACTTTAAGTTCTAGGGTACATGGGCACAACGTGCAGGTTTGTTACATATGTATACATGTGCCGTGTTGGTGTACTGCACTCATTAACTCATCATTTACATTAGGTATATCTCCTAATGCTATCCCTCCCCTGTCCCCCCACCCCACAACAGGCCCCGGTGTGTGATGTTCGCCTTCCTGTGTCTAAGTGTTCTGATTGTTCAATTCCCGCCTATGAGTGAGAACATGCGGTGTTTGGTTTTTTGTCCTTGCCATAGTTTGCTGAGAATGATGGTTTCCAGTTTCAACCATGTCCCTACAAAGGACATGAACTCAACATTGTTTATGGCAGCATAATATTCTATGGTGTGTTTGTGCCACATTTTCTTAATCCAGTCTATCATTGTTGGACATTTGGGTTGGTTCCAAGCCTTTGCTATTGTGAGTAGTGCTGCAATAAACATACGTGTGCATGTGTCTTTATAGCAGCATGTTTTATAATCCTTTGGGTATATACCCAGTAATGGGATGGCTGGGTCAAATGGTATTTCTAGTTCTAGATCCCTGAGGAATCGCCACACTGACTTCCACAATGGTTGAACTAGTTTACAGTCCCACCAACAGTGTAAAAGTTTTCCTATTTCTCCACATCCTCTCCAGCACCTGTTGTTTCCTGACTTTTTAATGATCACCATTCTAACTGGTATAAGATGATATCTCATTGTGGTTTTGATTTGCATTTCTCTGATGGCCAGTGATGATGAGCATTTTTTCATGTATTTTTTGGCTGCATAAATGTCTTCTTTTGAGAAGTGTCTGTTCATATCCTTCGCCTACTTGTTGATGGGGTTATTTTTTTCTTGTAAATTTGTTGGAGTTCTTTGTAGATTCTGGATATTAGCCCTTTGTCAGAAGAGTAGATTGCAAAAATTTTCTCCCATTCTGTAGGTTGCCTGTTTACTCTGATGGTAGTTTCTTTTGCTGTGCAGAAGCTCTTTAGTTTAATTAGATCCCATTTGTCAATTTTGGCCTTTTTTTGCCATTGCTTTTGGTGTTTTAGACATGTAGTCCTTGCACAGGCCTATGTCCTGAATGGTATTGCCTAGGTTTTCTTCTAGGGTTTTTATGGTTTTAGGTCTAACATTTAAGTCTTTGATCCATCTTGAATTAATTTTTTTTTAAAGTGTAAGGAAGGGATTCAGTTTCAGCTTTCTACATATGGCTAGCCAGTTTTCCCAGCACCATTTGTTAAATAGGGAATCCTTTCCCCATTTCTTGTTTTTGTCAGGTTTGTCAAAGATCAGATAGTTGTAGACGTGTGGTATCATTTCTGAGGGCTCGGTTCTGTTCCATTGGTCTATATCTCTGTTTTGGTACCAGTACCATGCTGTATTGGTTACTGTAGACTTGTAATATAGTTTGAAGTCAGGTAGCGTGATGCCTCCAGCTTTGTTCTTTTGGCTTAGGATTGCCTTGGAAATGCGGGCTCTTTTTTGGTTCCATATGAACTTTAAAGTAGTTTTTTCCAATTCTGTGAAGAAAGTCATTGGTAGCTTGATGGGGATGGCATTGAATCTACAAACTACCTTGGACAGTATGGCCATTTTCACGATATTGATTCTTCCTACCCATGAGCATGGAATGTTCTTCCATTTGTTTGTGTCCTCTTTTATTTCATTGAGCAGTGGTTTATAGTTCTCCTTGTAGAGGTCCTTCACATCCCTTGTAAGTTGGATTCCTAGGTATTTTATTGTCTTTGAAGCAATTGTGAATGGGAGGTCACTCATGATTTGGCTCTCTGTTTGTCTGTTATTGGTGTATAAGAATGCTTGTGATTTTTGCACATTGATTTTGTATCCTGAGAGTTTGCTGAAGTTGCTTATCAGCTTAAGGAGATTTTGGGTTGAGATGATGGGGTTTTCTAGATATATAATCATGTCATCTGCAAACAGGGACAATTTGACTTCCTCTTTTCCTAATTGAATACCCTTTATTTCTTTCTCCTGCCTGATTGCCCTGGCCAGAACTTCCAACACTATGTTGAATAGGAGTGGTGAGAGAAGGCATCCCTGTCTTGTGCCAGTTTTCAAAGGAAATGCTTCCAGCTTTTGCCTATTCAGTATGATATTGGCTGTGGGTTTGTCACAAACAGCTCTTATTATTTTGAGATATGTCCCATCAATACCTAATTTATTGAGAGTTTTTAGTATGAAGGGCTGTTGAATTTTGTCAAAGGCCTTTTCTGCATCTATTGAGATAATCACGTGGCTTTTGTCTTTGGTTCTGTTTATATGCTGTATTGTTTATTGATTTTCGTATGTTGAACCAGCCTTGCATCCCAGGAATGAAGCCCATGTGATCATGGTGGATAAGCTTTTTATTGTGCTGCTGGATTCAGTTTGCCAGTGTTTTATTGAGGATTTTTGCATCAATGTTCATCAGAGATATTGGGCTGAATTCTCTTTTTTTGTTGTGCCTCCACCAGGCTTTGGTATCAGGATGATGCTGGCCTCATAAAATGAGTTAGGGAGGATTCCCTCTTTTTGTATTGATTGGAACAGTTTCAGAAGAAATGGTACCAGCTCCTCCTTCTACCTCTGGTAGAATTCGGCTGTGAATCCATCTGGTCCTGGACTGTTTTAGGTTGGTAGGCTATTAATTATTGCCTCAATTTCAGAGCCTGTTTTTGGTCTATTCAGAGATTCTACTTCTTCCTGATTTAGTCTTGGGAGGGTCTATGTGTTGAGTAATTTTTCCATTTCTTCTAGATTTTCTAGTTTATTTGCATAAAGGTGTTTATTGTATTCTCTGATGATAGTTTGTATTTCTGTGGGATCGGTGGTGATATCCCCTTCATCATTTTTTGCTGTGTCTATTTGATTCTTCTCTCTTTTCTTCTGTATTAGTCTTGCTAGCGGTCTGTAAATTTTGTTGATCTTTTAAAAAGAACCAGCTCCTGGATTCATTGATTTTTTGAAGGGTTTTTTGTGTCTCTATCTCCTTCAGTTCTGCTCTGATCTTAGTTATTTCTTGCCTTCTGCTAGGTTTTGAATATGTTTGCTCTTGCTTCTCTAGTTCTTTTAATTGTGATGTTAGGGTGTCAATTTTAGATCTTTCCTGCTTTCTCTTGGGGGCATTTATTGCTATAAATTTCCCTCTACTCACTGCTTTAAATGTGTCCCAGAGATTCTGGTGTATTGTGTCTCTGTTCTCGTTGGTTTCAAAGAACATCTTTATTTCTGCCTTCATTTCATTATGTACCCAGTAGTCATTCAGGAGCAGGTTGTTCAGTTTCCATGTAGTTGAGCAGTTTTGAGTGAGTTTCTTAATCCTGAGTTCTAGTTTAATTTCAATGTGGTCTGAAAGACAGTTTGTTATCATTTCTGTTCTTTTACATTTGCTGAGGAGTGCTTTATTTCCAACTATGTGGTCAATTTTGGAATAGGTGCGGTGTGGTGCTGAGAGGAATGTATATTCTGTTGATTTGGGGTGGAGAGTTCTGTAGATGTCTATTAGGTCCGCTTGGTGCAGAGCTGAATTCAGTTCCTGGATATCCTTGTTAACTTTCTGTCTCATTGGTCTATCTAATGTTGACAGTGGGGTGTTAAAGTCTCCCATTATTATTGTGTGGGAGTTAAGTACCTTTGTAGGTCTCTAAGGACTTGCTTTATGAATCTGGGTGCTCCTGTATTGGGTGCATATATATTTAGGATAGTTAGCTCTTCTGTTGAATTGATCCCTTTACCATTATGTAATGGCCTTCTTTGTCTCTTTTGGACTTTTTTTTTTTTTTTTTTTTTTGAGACGAAGTCTCACTTTGTTGCCTAGGCTAGAATGCAGTGGCAGGATCTCTGCTCACTTCAAGCTCTGCCTCTTGTGTTCAAGCCATTCTCCTGCCTCAGCCTCCTGAGTACCTAGGACTACAGGAATGCCCAGCTAATTTTTGTATTTTTGGTAGAGATGGGGTTTCACCATGTTTGCCAGGCTGGTCTCGAACTCCGGACCTCAAGTGATCCACCCACCGCGGCCTCCCAAAGTGGTCGGATTATAGGCCTGAGCCACTGTGCCTGGTTGGAATACCTCAATTTTTAAAGAAAAATTTATCCATCCTTAGTATGGAATTTGAAACCTTGAAAATAGTCTCATACTTGCTTTTTAAGGAAGATTTGACAAATGCAGTTAGCATGGATACTTGAAGTTTATTTAAATGTCTAGGAGTAGAATGGGTATATAGAAGCACTTTAAATAACAGCAAATAGAATCTCACAAATAAATGAATCCTCCTAGAGCCAATATTTAATATTTTCTGCATTTTTTTACGTGAAGAGAATCATCCTTGACAATAAAGGGATATATTAATCTCTGGCAAAAATTATTACTTTTTTGCAGTAAATAAAAGCTAAGTGTTTCCAACTAAAATTTAACTTAAGAAGAAATAAAAGCTTGACATTTAAAATTCTACTTTTGCCATTTATGTTTCATTTTGTCAACTAAGGCAATTATGACATCACCTCATCTTCTGCAGCATGTCGAGTTCATATGTTATTAAATACTGACAATGAGATGAACTTGAAGAAAGCAGAAGAATAGTTCATTGAGTGTCAGGGACATTGTGTGTTATCAATAATGTCAAAAGAGTAAAAATCATGCAAACAATTGGCATCAATCAATCACCTTCCATTCATACACACTGCGTCAGCTGCCTCAGACCCACCCCTGTCTCCCCACAAGATGTTGCTACAAATATCTGTCTGTCTCTCTGTCTGGCAATATCTTCCTGCCCTTGCCTCTATCTCCTTTTGATTTTTAGATGTAATCATCAGACCTTTTCTGTGTCACCAATTACCATAAGTATAATCTTTTGTAATTTTCTGTCATTTAAGAGGTCAGGTTGCATGAGACCTTCCATGCTTGTCATCCTGCTGATGGTTTAAATATCAAATTGCAGCCAGAAGTTACCAGAATGAGGATGGAGGGAAGTGCACACAGCACATGCATTCCAAAAGGGCTCAGCTGGTGAAGCCTCTCTAATTGCAATCCAGCTTAGTGTGCCATTCAAGTAAGAATAACATGATGTCCCTGAAAAGGAAGGGAGATTTAATGCCTTGTAATTCTCCCTTCATTCTGAGAATGTTAACTTCCTTAGATTCATTCGAATCCAAAAGGAGGCTTTAGGAGGACAAAGCAGCCCTCCCAATAAAGGTTCCTAAATTTAGACCTCTACATTTAAGCTCTTCAATCTTGCTTTCCCAGACACTTAAGTTTTAATCAAAAGAGGGAGATTTTACAGCAACTTCCTTCTGTGCATCACCCACAAAGGTAATCGCCTTAACTTATTTATCTTTTCTACTTTTCTTTATTTGTAAATTCTTATGCAAAATTATTGCTTACTATAGGAAGTGGCTGCCATGGACACATTAATTGACCTCAAAGTGACATTTGTTTAAATTTCTACATAATAAATCAGTCATTAAAATAAATAAAATAATTTAGAAAATGATAGCAAAGTGAGAGTTGTTCTTCACAGGTAAGGTTCCTGGAATGCAAATGAGAGACACCTTCTAGATGTCTCAACCTTGTCATCATAACCAAATTAGTCTCCTTGTTAAATGGGCAGTGGATCATTCATTCCTTCGAGGAGTATGACTCTGCTGTCAGTTATTACAAATTGACCAAAGGAACCCCCTGGAACCAACTGTGATCTTTATAGTTTCAGGGAATGTTCATCATCATGAAAACCCCTCTCACTTCATCTGTGTCATCCTGCCACCATGTCCACTGGGCCAGAACTAAAAAGCAGTGGCTCTGCTTACATTAATGTAGCTATTTATTTACTTAATTCTATGTAGGAAGACCGTTTTTGCTCTCAACTATGGTTATCCAAGACTTACTGAAATTGACCTTTGAGATGACGAAGGTATTGACTCATTCAGCTGTAGGTTGATTTTGACCCAAAAAGACGCATGAGTCTATTAATGCAATGAAACTATTAAGCATCAGAACCCATTCTTCTATTATAAGAATTCTATCATGTAATTCAGATAAAAATAGAGTGAAGTTTCAGAGGTAATAATTCTGAGAAACCACTAGGATTCTGCTTGATGCTCTAAGTCCTGTGCAGTATATGTACATATAATTTGACTTATATGTAAGTAAGTGTACACTTAAGACAAGCAAAAAGGCAAAACTATGGAAGGCTGTAAAAAGATCAGTTGTTGCCAAGGTGTTGCAGGAAGTCAGGGATGAATAGGGAGAACACAGAGGGTTTAAATCAGTGAAACTACTCTGTATGAAGTTATAATGGTGGATGCATGCCATTATGTATTTGTCCAAACACGTAAAATGTACAATATCAAGAGTGAACCCTAAGGTAAACTATGGACTTTAGGTGATGATGGTTTGTCAATGTAGGCTCATCAATTGTAACCAATATTCCATTGTAACAAGGGATGTTGATAGTGGAAAGGGCTATACATGTGTGAGGCAAGGAGTGTATGAGATATCTCTGCATCTTCCTCTTAATGTTTCTATGAACCTAAAACTTCCCTAAACAAATAAATTATTTATAAAACTGGAAAAAAATCCCAAACCAAAACACACCAAAACAAAACAAAAATAAGTATGTGCCAATGTTCCTAGCATGAAAGAACAAAGACCATAGCTTTCTTTTTTATATTTTTCTGCCACATGAATGCAAGCCTCCTTAATTGTAGAGATTATTTGATAAGCCAAGGAATATGAGACTTTAGACTTTAGAAACTGAGATCTTAAGGCACCTTGGAGATTGAGAAACCACACTGAAAACCTGAATGAAGGCAAATGACAAGCCCTTTAACGTAGATAAGGCATGATAAAGGTGCTCTGTTTGATTTCAGTCTAGTGAAAGATTCCATGACCTAGGTTGATGGAACTGATACTGAAAACTAGATCAAATAATGCTTTCTCCAGCCATATCTCAGCCTTCATTGCTGTGCCATAATGACTACAGAGCAGCAGCCACATTTCTTAGAATCTGCTGCATTTAAATTCTATGAATTTTGCTATGTACATATAGAGACTTAGAAGGTAGAAAGCTGCTCGGGTTGGTGCCAGCCACAGGGAGACTAGATCTGCAGCAGAGACTTTTCACTTATTGTATCAGCTATGGTTGAATGTTTACATGTCCCCTAGCATCATATATACCCAGAGGCAGTGATGGGAGGTGTTTTCACTAGCACAGCCCCACACGGCGTTTGATCATTTCTGACAACTACACTGTTCCCGGTTAGGTAGTATTCAAGCTTGGTTCCATGACCCTCTTGAAATTGTTTAAGCTATAAAATGATGTAAAATAAATATTTTTCTTTTAATCAAGCAATGAGGCATTTTCTTGTTTATAGCTAAAGACTTGTTTCAATATAATTGCCCCATTTAACTGATAGTTTGTGAGTGCACATCATCTTTGCCCATAATGAGCAAGAGATAATTTCAGGGTTACCTGAGAAACTTTTACAAATGGCCCTTCTTTATCCCCTTTCCAAACTTCACCTCAACATTCTATTATACCACCTGGTATATAAGAGCCTTCACTGATATGCCAGTCCTATGTAGCTTGAAAAGCTAAATAATTTATTTTGATATCCCAACATAATTAAGAACCACTGACCTAAGTCAGTAGTCCAAATCTGGTTCACATTAAACATTCATTAGAGCTTAGGAAACATAACGAGCCCCAAGTACACTTTTTATCTATTTAAACAAATTTACTAGAGGAAAAGGTTAGAAATAGGTAGATCATTAAATTCCTGGGGTGATTATAATACTGCCATCGGGGGATGTTTTCAAGACCTGGTGTTTGGAAGCCTCTGATATAGCTCAATCACTTATCGAAGACCTTAATATAAGTTCATGTAAACAACTTAAATTTATCTCATTCTCTGAAAGTATCAGTGGATTATTGAGCAAGGGAAAGCTGTAGAAATTATAAATCTGGATCTCAGAAATATGTTCAATAAGAACTCTCACGATTGTGAAGAAGGTAGATAAGTAAAGCCGAAGGCAAAATCAGTTGGGTGGATTACTCATGGTCGCAATGGTTATACACAAAAGACATTCATCAATGGAAGGATATTCTTCTAACCTAAAAAGAGTTCTATCTCTGAAATTGTGAGGTTATTTAAGTTATATTACAGTAACAACTAAGTTTAATTCCCCTCTCATGCTATATGCTCACTGTGGGTTTGCTGGGGTTTCTGATTCACAGCATTTTCAGTCATGGATGTAGGCTGGAAAACCAACAATCTAGAAGACCTCTGGGGGCTTTGGATGGTAATAGATATGGCGAATTGTATTCTGGCCAGGGGAACTTTGTGCCACTTAAAGTCTATTCCATTTACTAAAACAAGTAACATGGTCATGGTCAGCTAGAGAGGCAGGAAAAAAAGCAATCCTACCCCAAGTTTTGCAGGAGGAGAATTGAAATATGAGACCTTGAGCCTTGGGTAACCCCTACACTCAAAACCAAAGTCTTAATCCACCCTCATGGTAACTTCTATCTCCCTTCTTCCAAATCTGAGCAGTATATTCTAAGGAGCGTAGACTTTGGAGAAAGCTCTATCTGGCAACAATTAGATCTTTACCTCATGATTAAGGAAATCATTAAATTTCTAAGTTGTAGTATCTTTTTATACATAAGGGGTGGATCATGCCTACATACCAGCATTGTTAATTGAAATAGCTGGTTATTATAATTTTATTATTATCCTTGATTAGCATCTAATTTTCTATCTTGAATCCCAGCACACTTGATCTGGTACTTGATCAAATATGATGGTAGAAAAAGAATGAATGAAACCTCAATAAAAAAAAAAAAAAAAAAAAAACGGCCAGGCATCGTGGCTCATGCCTGTACTCCCAGTACTTCGGAAGGCCGGGGTGGGCAGATCACCTGAGGTCAGGAGTTCAAGACAAGCCTGGCCAACATGGTGAAACCCTGTCTCTACTAAAAATACAAAATTAGCCCGGCATGGTGGGCACACCTGTAACCCCAGCTACTCTGGAGGCTGAGGCAGGAGAATCTCTTGAACCCAGGAGGCAGAAGTTGCAGTAAGCCGAGATCACACCATTGCACTCCAGCCTGGGCGATAAGAGCAAAACTCTGGCCATATATATAGGCAATAAACTGAAAGACAAAGTGTTCATCTATGTTTATCTGTTCTTTTAGAACAATGTTTTTACCACATTGGCTAAACATTGAAATTGTCTGGGGAGTTTTAAAAAATTCAGATGTCCTGATCATATCACAAGTCAATTAAATCAGAATTTTTTTGGCATGTGACCAGTTGCCATAGGTAAAAAAAAAAAATTCCTCAAGTAATTTCAGTGGGCAGCCAGAGTTAAGAACCTCTGTTCTATAATCAATGGTTCTGAAACCTGTGTACCTATGAGAATCATAAGTGGAGTGTTGTAAAATCGTATATACTCTGTATTCCCGGTTCCAGGTTCTATGTAGTAAAGTTATATGGAAATAGGTTTCAGGTAGATACAGGATTACAGGTATTATCTGTAATCACCCTGTCATGCTATCAAATACTAGATCTTATTTTAGATGTATATAGAATGAATAAGATCCAGTATTTGAGAGCACAACATGGTAATTACAGTCAACGATAATTTAATGTTCATTTGAAAGTAACTAAAAGTGTATAATTAGAATGTTTGTAATACAAAGAAATGTTAAATGCCTGATGTGATTATTAGCCATCATAATAATGATTAGCCATCATTAGCCTGTATCAAAGTATCCCATGTACCCCATAAATATATACACCTATGCACACAGAAAAATTATAAAGAAATAAAAAAAAATTTTCAAAAGAGAATGGTCCATAGATGAAATGAGCTCTCTTTGTTGAAGGTAATTAAGAAGAGTTACCATGTGCCGGGGCGCTGCCAAAATATGTTTTAAGTGGGCACGAGTACTAGCCCTGCTGTCCCTGGGAATTTGTCTGTCTCATCTGGCAGTATACTCCCATTAGAAAACTAGTTATTCCCAATACCTGGTGTATTAGGGTTCTCTAGAGGGACAGAACTAATAGGATTTATGTATGTATGAAAAGGAGTTTATTAAGGAGAATTGACTCACATGATCACAAGTAAAGTCCCACAATAGGCCGTCTGAAAGTTGAGGAGCAAGGAAGCCAGTCGGAGTCCCTAAACCTCAAAAGTAGAGAAGCAGACAGTGCAGCCTTCAGTCTGTGGCCAAAGGCCCTAGAGCCCCTAGAAACCACTACTGTAAATCCAAGAGTCCAAAAGCCAAAGAACTTGGGGTCTGATGTTCGAAAGCAGGAAGCATCCAGCACAGGAGAAAGATGAAGCCCAGAAGATTCAGCAAGTTCTGCAAATTTCACCTCCTTCCCTCTGTTTTTTCTGGCCACCTTGGCAGTTGAAGGAATGGTGCCCACCCAGATTAAGGGTAGTTCTGCCTCTCCCAGCCCAGTGACTAAGATGTTAATCTCCTTTTGCAACACCCTCACAGAAACACTTAGAAACAATACTTTGCATCCTTCAATCCAATTAAGTGGACACTCAATATTAGCCATCTTGAGTCCACC
Source organism: Pan paniscus (assembly GCF_029289425.2). NCBI lineage: Eukaryota > Metazoa > Chordata > Mammalia > Primates > Hominidae > Pan > Pan paniscus. Next base: position 49,626,579 of record NC_073262.2, read on the forward strand.
TCTTGTCAATTTGAACCCATACATATCTCCTGAAATAACACATAATTTTCAAATAAGGAAAATAAAGTTATAGTTATGCCTAACATAAAAACATCTACTCTTTGTACAACCAGAAGTGTACTAATCCTTACCCTAAATACTATTACATAACAATAACAACTCTTAAATGGTGATAGAGAGTCAATAAATCTCTTGTCACATAATAAAGGAAAAAAAAAGAAAAGAAAATGAAGGTGTTTTCTTAGTACTAGTGTATACATGTGTTGTGTATACATGCACAAACATATATTTAATAAAGTAAGGAAGAAATGCTCACGACAATTACAGTCCTTGTTGCTGCAACTGGTCACGTGGTTGTAGCTGTTATTGATGACTAACTTTTTCTACTACCCATTCTGCATTCCCTTTGTCTTCAGCAAACACCTCAGCTGGATGTGGTTTTTTTACTTGATGGGGTGATCCTGAAGGGTCTGGGACATTTGTAGTTCTGCCAAGATTAGGTTGTTGTAGTTTCCCATTGACCTTAATCACAGGGCATGGTAATACTAAGAGATGCCCAAATAGATCTCCTATATTCCACTCACACTCTTCCTTACCTCCAATGTGGAGTAGTAGCCTGATTTCATCTTGATAGTCCATGTCAATCACCCCATCCAACACTGTAACTCCTTTCTTAGCCTGTTGACTTAGAGGTATGAAGAGCACAAAGTGGCCAGGTAGCAATCATAATTTCCAGTTTAATTAAATTATTGTTGTGTCTCCTGGTGGCAGTATTCCTACCTCTGAAACTAAGACCTTTAGGCCAGCAGAACATAATGTCACAGGAACAGGAAGCAAAAATTTTTCTAGGGGGTCACTAAGGGTAATGGTGAGTGGTGCCCCTTCTACTTCTACCTCTTGATTCCTGGACCGATTAATCTTGGCTATGGGAGAAACAGTACCATATATTGAACGCTTATTCAGGGCATACACAGCCTTCTGGAAAACTTTGTCCCAGCTCTGCAAGCTACTGTCACCTAGTTGGCATTTTAATTGTGACTTCAAAAGGTCACTCCACTGTTCTATCAATCCACGTGCTTCAGGGTGATGGAAACATGGTAAGGCCAGTGAATCCTTGAGCATGCGCCCACTGCCACACATCGTTGGTCATAAAGTGAATGCCTTCGTCAGAGGCAATGTTGTGTGGAATACCATGATTGCTGGATAAGGCATTCCATGAGCCCATGGATGGTAGTCTTGGCAAAAGCATTGCATAGAGAATAGGCAAACCAATATACACAGTAAGTGTCTATTCTGGTGAGGACAAACTGCTCTCCTTTCTAAGATGGAAGAGGTCCAATATAATCAATCTACCACCAAATCACTGACTGATTATTCCAAGGAATAATGCTGTATTGAGGGCTGAGTGTTAGTCTCTGTTGCTTGCAAATTGAGCACTCAGCAGAGGTCATAGCCAGGTCAGACTTGATGAATGAAAGTCCATGTCACTGAGCCCATGTGGAAACCTCCATCCCTGCCACTATGGCTACTTCATTCATGGGCCCACTGGGCAATGACAGGAGTGGCTGGAAAAAGAGGCTGAATGGTGTCCACAGAATGAGTCATCCTATCCACTTGATTACAAAAATCCTCCTCCACTAAGGTCACCCTTTAGTGAGCATACAAATACTGTATTATTCTGTTCTCACACTGCTAATAAACATACACCCAAGACTGGCCTCATAATCATGGCTGAGGGCAAATGAGGAACAAAGTGACATCTTACATGGCCACAGGCAACAGAGTGTGTGCAGGGGAACTCCCCTTTATAAAACCATCACACCTCAGGATACTTATTCACTATCATGAGAACAGCAGGGGAAAGACTAGCCCCCATGATTCAATTACCTCCCACTGGGTCTCTCCCACAACACATGAGAATTATGGGAGTTAAATTCAAGAAGAGATTTGGATGGGAACACAGCCAAACCATATCATTCCTCATCTGGCCCCTCCCAAGTCTCATGTCCTCACATTTCAAAACCAATCATGCCTTCCCAAAGTCCCCCAATGCCTCAACTCATTTCAGCATTAACTCAAAAGTCCGTAGTCCAGCACCTCATCTGAGACAAGTCAAGCCCTTTCCACCTATGAGCCTGTAAAATCAAAAGCAAGTTAGTTACTTCCTAGATATAATAAGGGCACAAACATTGGGTAAATACACCCATTCCGAATGGGGGAAATTGGCCAAAACGAAAGGGCTGCAGACCCATGCAAGTACAAAATCTAGCGGGGCAATTAATCTCAAAGTTCCAAAATGATCTCCTTTGACTCCATGTCTCACCTCCAGGTCATGCTGATGCCAGAGGTGGGTTCCCATGGTCTTGAGAAGCTCCATCCCTGTGGCTTTTGCAAGGTACAGCCCAACTCCTGGCTGCTTTCATGGGCTGGTGTTGAATATCTGTGGCTTTTTGGGGGTGCATTGTGCAAGCTGTAGATAGATTGACCATTCTGGGGTCTGGGGGATGGTGGCCCTCTTCTCACCACTCCACTAGGCAGTGTTCCAGTGGGGACTCTGTGGGGACTTGCAGTCCACATTTCCCTTCTGCACTGCCCTAGCAGAGGTTCTCCCTGAGGGTTCTTCCCTGTAGCACACCTTTGCCTGGACATCCAGGTGTTTCTATATATCCTTTAAAATCTAGGTGGAGGTTTCCAAACCCCAATTCTTGACTTCTGTGCACCCACAGGGCTGACATCACATGTAGGTCACCAAGAACTGGGGCTTACACCCTCTGTAGTAACAGCCTAAGGTGTATGTTGGCCCCTTTTAGCCATGGCTGAAGCTGAAGCAGCTGGGATATGAGGTGCCATGTCCCAAGGCTGCATAGAGCAGGGTGGTCCCTGGGCCTGGCCGACAAAACCATTTTTCTCCCCAGGGCCTCCAGGCCTATGATAGGAGGGGCTTTTATGAAAGTTTCTGATATGCCCTGGAGACATTTTCCCCATTGCCTTGGTGATTAACATTCAGCTTCTCATTACTTATGGAAATTTCTGCAGCCTGCTTGAAAATGAGTTTTTGTTATCTATCACATTGTCAGGCTGCACATTTTCCAAACTTTTATACTCTGCTTCCTCATGAATGCTTTGCCACTTAGAAATGTCTTCTTCCAGATTACCTAAATCATCTCTCTCACAAATTTCCACAAACCTCTAGGGTGGAATCAAAATGCCAGCAGTCTCTTTGCATAGCAAAAGTGACCTTTATTCCAGTTCCCAACAAGTTCTTCACCTTCATCTGAGAGTACCTCAGCCTGGATTTCATTATTCATATCACTGACAGCATTTTGGTCAAAGCCATTCAATGAGTCTCTAGGAAATTCCAAACTTTTCCATGTCTTTCTGTCTTCTTCTGAGCCCTCCAAACTGTTTCAATCTCTGCCTGTTACCCAGTTGTAAAGTCACTTTCACATTTTGGGGAATCTTTACAACAGCACCCCACTCCTCTTACCAATTTACTGTATTAATCTGTTCTCCAGCTGCTAATAATAATCTGTTCTCCACCTGAGACTGGGTAATGTATAAAGAGAAGAGGTTTAATTGACTCACAGTTCCATGTGTTTTGGGAGGCCTCAAATCATGGTGGAAGACAAATGAGGAGCAATGTCACATCTTACATGGTGGCAGGCAAGATAACATGTGCAGGTGAACCCCCTTTTATAAAACCATTGGATCTCATGAAACTTATTCACTATCATAAGAATCTCAGAGTAAAGGCCTGCCCCCATGAGTCAATTACCTCTCACTGGGTTTCTCCCATGACACGTGGGAATTATGGGAGCTACAATTCGAGATTTAGGTGGGAACACAACCAAACCATATCAAATATATTCAATTTTTGACCACTCAGAGATGTCCATCCACATACCTCTTCTCCAAATTTCTTTGCCACTGATATAGTTTAGCTGTATCCCCAACCAAATCTCATCTTGAATTGTAGCTCCCATAATCCCCATGTGCTATGGGAGGGACCCCGTGGGAGGTAATTGAATAATGGGGCAGTTTCCCAATGCTATTCCTATTCTTGTGATAGTGAGTACATTCTCACGAGATCTGATGGTTTTAGAAGGGGCTTCCTTCTTTACTCACCTCTCATTCTTCTCCTTGCTTTTGTCATGTGAAGAAGGATGTGTTTGCTTCCCCTTTCACCATAATTGATTGATTTCGTCAAATTTCTGCGGCCTCCCCAACCATACTGAACTATGTGTCAATTAAACCTCTTTCCTTTATAAATTATCCATCTCAGGTATGTCTTTATTAACAGTGTGGGAACTGACTAATACAGTCACCGATTTTCCAATCATGCTTCTTCCAAGTCCTTGACCATCCAGTCAAACCATTGGCTACAGCCCATGAATCAGTACATAATCATACACTTGGCCATTTCTTCTTCCATCCAAAGTGCACAACAAGGTGCACTGCTCAAAGTTCTGCCCACTGGGAAGATTTCTTTTTCACCACCATCCTTCAGAGATATTCTGGAAAGGGATTGTAGTGGGGCAGCTGTCCACTTTTGGCTGGTGCCTGCATATCATGCAGAACAATCTGTAAACCAGGCCCTAGTCTTCTCTTCCTCTGTTAACTGATCATGGGGAACTCCCCATGAGGCTGTCAGTGCAGGCTGGGGGAGAGAAGGCATGGTGGCAGGAGTGGAGATCATGGGCATTTGAGCCACTTCCTCATGTAACTTCTTTGTGCCTTTGGACCTGCTTGAGCCCAGTTACTTATATACAACTTCCATTTGATGATGAAATGCCGCTGTTCATACCCCACTTTATGGCTAGATAGGTCAGAAAGCACTCAGTTCATGATAGGCAGTTCAGGTTGCATGGTGACTTGATGACCCATCGTCAAACATTCCTTTTCTACCAAAGCTTACTAACAAGCCAAGAGCTGTCTCTCAAAAGGAGAGTACTTATCTGAAGAGTACTTATCTGAAGAAGATGGCAGGGCCTTGCTCCAAAATCCTAGAGGCCACTGCTGTGATTCAACTATTTGGGCCTGAAAAAGGCTCCAAACAACATCCTTATCTGCCACTGACACTTCAAGTATCATTGGATCTGCTGGGTCCTATGGCCCAAGTGGCAGAGCAGCTTGCACAGGAGCCTGGACCTTTTGCAGAGCCTTCTCCTGTTCTGGACCCCACTCAAATTTGGCTGCCTTTGAGGTCACTCAATAAATGGACTGGAATAACACACTCAAATGAGGAATGTGTTGCCTCCAGAATCCAAAGAGGCCCACTAGGCATTGTGCCTCTTTCTTGGTTGTAGGAGAGTCCAAATGCAGCAACTTATCCTTCACCTTAGAAGGAATATCTCGACATTCCTCACACCACTGAACCCCTAGAAATTTCACTGAAGTAAAAGTTCCCTGAATTTTAGTCAGATTTATTTTCCATACCATGGTACACAAACATCTTACCAGTAAGTCCAGTGTGTTTGCTACTTCTTGCTCACTGGGTCCAATCAGCATAATGTCATCAGTGTAATAAACCAGTGTGACATCTGTGGAACGGAAAAGTGATCAAGATCTCTGCAAACAAGATTATGACATAAAGCCAGAGAATTGATATACCCCTGAGGTGGGACAGTGAAGGTATATTGCTGGCCATGCCAGCTGAATGCAAATTGCTTCTGCTGGGCTTTATGGACAGGAATGAAGAAAAAGGCATTTGCCAAATCAATGGCTGCATACCAGCTACCAGGAGATGTGTTAATTTGTTCAAGTGATGAAACCACATCTTGTACAGCACCTGCAATTGGAGTCACCACTTGGTTAAGCTTAGGAAAGATAATCCACTGTCATTCTCCAAGATCCATCTCTCTTCTGCACAGGCCAAATAGGACAATTGAAAGGGGATGTGTTGAGAATCATCTCCACTGCATCTTTCAAGTCCTTGATGGTGGCACCAATCTCCACAATCCATTAGATTGTGGGTCACTGGACCCACTGCAAGTTGGGCCTGAGCTAAAACTCCATTAATTACCTGACCTCCATAAACCCCTACTTTAACTGGAGGACTGCAGTTACCTTTTGGGTCCCCAGGAATTAATGTCAGCTCAGAGCCAGTGTCCAGTAATCCTTGAAAGGTCTGATGATTTCCCTTTCCCCAATTCACAGTTTCCCTGATAAAAGGCTGGAGGTCTCCTTGGGGAAGGATGGAAGAAAGATTAATAGTGTACATTGTCAGTAGTGAGGTCCTTCCTCAAGGGGACCCAGCCTCCCCTTCATTCAAGGGCTTCTGGGTCTATAAACTGACTTAAGTCTGGAAATTGATTGAGGGGATGTAATTCTCTATTTTTATAATTAAAATTAGCCTTTTATCCACTCAACCTGGAAGTTTTCTGCTTATACAAATTAAGTAAGAATGCAGTAGGCTTTCTATCAATTTCACTTGTAGAAACACCATGATTAATTAGCCAATGCCAGAGCTCGACATGAGTCAGACTATTCTGATTGCTGGTTCGCCTCTGCTGTCCATTACGGTAACTATGCCCATCCTGCTTTGGATGGTTCAGTGCCTCCACTTGGCCACCTCAGGATCCAATTATTCCCGTTGCATTTAAGTTTTCTAATTGAGTGACTGTGGTTCCCATGGAAACATCTGGCATACAGAAAAGAGCAATCACAAAGCTCTTCAAGGATGCAGGTGTTCCCCTCACACATCTGTTTCACAAGGTTTTGGTGAAGGTTATGTCTTCTCGACACTCCCAGTTGGGATAAGTAGATCTCACAGTAGACACCTGGTGAGTCTGAGCATGCACCTTTCATTGCAGGTCAGCCACTTGCATGATAAGAGCTTGTGTCTGATTTGCCACAATTTCAGCCCTTTGTCTAAAGAGATAAGACTCTCACTCAGGACAATTTTAGAAAATTTGAGGTTCCATGTGCACTTCTGGAACCAGGAGTTAGAATCCTTAGGCTCATGATTTTCTTTCATCACTTTGTCCAGTAAACATAGGAGCAACCAACCAACTTCATTATATTCTTTGGTCCTCAACATATGGTCAAAGGTATTATGTATAGAGTCACTATACTTTTTGCCTCTCAAGAGTGGTGAGTGAGGAGTATCAAATTCATCTATTTTGCATAACTTTCTAAACAGTTCATGCCAAGGACTATCAGTGTTTCCCATACTATTAGAAGTAGAGTCCTTAGCATATTGGGGTCTAATCAGATTAAGTAGCCAAATCTAGAAACCCCAAATATAACTAATGAAAATTCTATTCCTCTAGAACTACTCCTGGTACCAAAATCTGTACTAGTCGGGGTTCTCTAGAGGGACAGAACTAATAGGATATATACATATTATATATATATATATATATATATATATATATATATATGAATGACAGGGAGTTGATTAAGGAGAATTGACTCACAGGATCACAAGGTGAAGTCCCACGATAGGCAGGCTGTCTACAAGTTGAGGAGCAAGGAGGCCAGTAGTGGATCTGTTCCAGTCCCCAAACCTTAAAAGCAAAGAAGTTGATAGTGCAGCTTTCAGTCTGTAGCCGAAGGCCCTAGAGCCCCTGGGAAACTACTACTGTAAGTCTAAGGGTCCAAAAACCAAAGAACTTGAAGTCTGATATTTGAGGGCAGGAAGCATCCAGCACAAGAGAAAGATGAAGGCTGGAAGACTCAGCAAGTCTGCTCATTCACCTCCTCTGCCTGCTTTTTCTAGCTGTGCTGGCAGCAGAGGGGATGGTGCCCACCCAGGTTAAGGGTGGGTCTGCCTCTCCCAGTCCGCTGACTCAGATGTTAATCTCCTCTAGCACCCTTACAGACATGCCCAATAACAAGACTTTGCATCCCTCAATCCTATCAAGTTGACACTTAATATTAACCGTTACACCTGATAAGAAAACCAGAGGCACCAAAAGAGCCAGTCGAGGCTAGGGATGAAGAGACATCTAGACAGTACTATCAATGGCACTCTCACTTCCATCAGAAGCTGTCTTCAGGAGGCATGTACACCCATGGGAGTATACTACTATGTACTCTGCTATCTCATGCTGAGTTGTGGGTTTTGGCATCCTTTAATTGCACTAAAAGAAATTTTACTATTTTTCTTGCACAGAAATTTTGGTGTTCTGTCAATCACTGTTATTCTTGGGACAAATACATAGTTGCACAGGGGAACTGGATGATGCCTTGAGGCAAAGAGCACAAGCAAATGTTGGAAGAATTTCAGACCTAAGGAAGCCTTCACATTGAGAAGGAGAAAGCGTTCAGGAGTGGAATCTGTGAACTGATAATCAGAAACTGAAAGAAATACTGTGTATCTCAGGAGTCACCATAGTAGATGGACTGCAAATGAGGTCTCCCTCCCTCAGTGCCAAAGCCCCATCCTTCTACTAGAAGCTGCTTAGTGTCTGAGAACATAAACAATCCTTAATTCATTGCCAATAAGAGTGTATGTTAAAATCAACTTTCTTGAAATTTCCTGTATGCATTTTTCTGTATACATTTGTAATCCAGAAACCTTATTTAGTTTTATATATGGTAACATTCTAGAACTATTTTACCCATACAGAAATTAATATTTGGATTTATAATATTTGTAAGTGGGAATGTGGTATGTATATAACAGGGTTATTTCAAAAATATTAAACTAAATGCAGTTCTATAAAAATATTTTCTTTCAGTTATTTTTTACATTGAAGATATAACATATATAGAACTAAAGAGAGTTAATATTTGAGAAAATATATTTCTGAATCTGGAAATAGCTGTGTGAACCAATTCCATTAGGATTCCATTTATATTCCATGGGAATATAAAAATGAAATAAAAGAATGTTATTAGTAGTGATAGGGATATTAAACACCACGTGCCATAAATCATAGCACATTAATGACTAATGTTCTGTAGTATCTTCCCCCATGTCATACTTGGAGTAGAACCGGTTTAAGTGAAGGTAAAATATGAAGTATGTGCAATAATTACTGAACTTATTAGAAAAATAATTCAGCAGTTTGAGAATTATTTAGAACATTATTTCAGATTCTTGCCAGTCTCTCCTCCAGTGAGTAGAAACATTGAGTCATTAGTACATATCTCCATAAAACTGATTAATTTTGATGGACAGGACTAATTTTATGGTTACCAATTTTGTGACGCCTCAAATAAGCTGTTTCCATTAGGAAGCTTGACTACTTGAGGAGTAAGCTTCATTGTATTTTCTTTTCCTCCAACAATGAGTTTCAGTATTCTCAAGCTTCATCATCATTTATTACCAAATTACATTTTTCACTTTCTGTCCTCTTGCCTTACTACTTGTTATTCCTGATTCATGGCTAGTCTTAATGACTTCTAGTTCACCTTCCTCCAATCCTAACAATATTTCCTGAGCTTATAAAAAGTTTTAAACTCAGTAAAAGTTAGTATAATTCTATACATATACACATGGCCTCATAATCCTAATTTCTCAATGAAGGGCATTAAGAGGTCTTAGAAAGAAGAGTCTTGAGCAAGACCCTGGGCTCCTGCCCCAGCGAGGCTGGAACTGAGGAGGCATTCAGTCATTGCTTTGCATTTGCAGTCAAGAGTTTGGGTGATATCCTGAGAAAGGGGGTAGAATTGGGTAGTGTTAGGGATTAAGAAGCACATTAGATTGTAAGAAAACAAAGACTCTTTAATCCGCATATGTTTTATTCTGAACAATTTTGAAAATTAGTAACTTTGTCATTACTTGTTAACAATGTGTGTCACTTGTGTCTGTGCTCAGACTTCATGGCTTCGAAAAGTAAACAAAAAGTTATTTTGAAGATAAATTTATTTTCTATTTTTATATGTGCCAGGTAACTAAGACATAGTTTTAATTCTGTCTCCACAAACAACATGTAAAAATGCATGAAATGGATAATAGGGGCTCTAGGTAGGTGAAAGACAAATCCATCTTCATTCAAAAAGTAATTAAACAACACAGTCTAATGGTAGACAGCAGACATATTCACCTCAGAGTTTACACATTGTCTCTAATAGCTAAGTTTCAGCAGGGTATAGGTCATTTAATTCAGTTTTTAGACTAACTTTGTAAAAGAAAAATTGCCACAAATAATTAAATTTTGATTATTTTTTCAGTGATTCAGGTATATCCTCAATTTGAAATAATTTCTTAGGTATTAAGAAATTATGGCACCTATACCTTTCGTGTGCGTGTGTGTGTGAATGTGGGTGAATATGGTTAAGTGTATACGTGTTCTATTTAGGACAGAGACTATGTCTTCAACTGGATCTTCTACTAAGAGTAATGACAACTTACAAGTATCTGAGTAACTACTGATGTCAATAATAGCGATGATATTATTAGGTTGGTGCCATTAAATTAATGGCAAAACCAGCAATTATTTTTACACCAACCTAATGTATATGTGTTGCAATTTATGTATCAGTAAACATTTAACAGAATATAACTTTTACAAAGTAGAGAAATACAAAAATACAGGTTCCTAACTATAATTTTCACTGCTATTCACTACACAAAGGGCTGGTAAACATCCATGTGCCAAGTAATTAATGTTACAAAAAAGTTTTGCACCTATGACAAGCTTGTAATGCTTGGTAGATGCAAAAGTGAGACCCTTTCCAGAGACACACCTACAACCTGCTCACAATGTTATTGGATTCTCACAAGAAGCGCTCCAGTGATGAAGAACTCAGATAAAATAATAGTTACACAGTACACTAAGAAACAATCTTACATAAATATGTATCAGCAGATCTCATAAAATAGATTAGTCACTCCAAGATTCTGATATATTATTATAGCAATTTGTAAATATATAAGAAAAACAATATTTAAGATACATAATACATTAAAGAAATCTAAAACTTTACAAAAATAACAGACTAAAATAGAATTAATACAGATGCAAAAATGAAAATATTTGCAGTCATAGACTCTGGAGAAAATAAGCATCACATTTAACACTGTCAAGAAAAATGCAAATTATAAAAAAAGAGATGAAGGTATTATGATGACTGACAGAACAGAAAGAATGTGAGATGAATAATTTTCTTAAATAAAGCTGTCTTAACTTTTGTAAGACTTCTATACTTTACTAAATTGTCGTATGTACTAGCACAGAGTACAACACAGAAACTTAAGTGCCTTTGAGGTTGGGGGACATGAAACGTAAGTTCTCACTAAGAGCTCGAATCCTGGTTGTTAAATATCTCAAAAGCAGCAGAGGTGATCACAGGTGATGAAAGTAGGAAAAGCTGAAATCTGAATAAGCAATTAGGAACCCATATCCTTTCACCAGTTCTATGCAATCAGTTCTCTCCAGCTCTGGCAAAAGGCAGGACATTTATTTCTGCAAGGCCAATATTATTTCTCTCTTAAATACTTTATACTGTTCAAAAAAGAAATCATGAAGCCTGGAGTCTATGTGTGTGTGTGTAAAAATTTTTTAATACGAATTCAATTTATTTACTAGATATGAGCTATTCTGATATTTTCTTTCTTCCTGAGTTATGATAAGTTGTGTTTTTCAAGGAATATGTCCATTTCATTGAAGTTATCAAACTTCTAGAGCACATTTCATTTTTCTATAATATGTCCTTACTATCATTTATTAATATCTGTGACATTTCTAGTAATATTATTTCTGATATTTGTAATTTGTGTTTTTTCTGCTTATTTATTGATTAATCTTGCCAGGTGATTATTGATTTTTAATCTTTTAAAAGACCCCAGGGGGGTTTGTCAAGGTTTGCTTCTTGTTTGTTCGCTATTTCTTTGATTGTATAATTACTATTCCTTGCTTTCTGCTTACTTTGGGTTTAATTTGCTCTGCTTTTCTAGCTTTCCTAGGTAAAAACTTAGAAAACTGATTTTAAGCATTTTTTATGTTCTTACAGAGGTAATTAAAACTATAAGCTTCTCTCTAAGCACTGCTTTGACTGTATGCCACCAACCTTTTTGTTTAAAACACTATTTATTTTTTGTGATTTCTTATCGACCCATGGGATATTTAGAAGTGTGTTACATAATTAATATTTGGCACATTTCTGGATACCTTATTGTTATTGATTTCTAATTTAAGGCTAATATAGTTAGAGAAAACTCTTAAAGTACAATCTTTTAAAGTTTATTGAGATTTGTTGTATGCTTAGCATATGGTCTATTCTACATACACGTGAAAAGAATGCATATTTTGCAATTGTGAGAATGAGACTTAATGATGTCAACTGGGTCTTGTTGATTGATGGTATTGTTCAGACCTCCTATGTATTTACTAATTTTGCCTACTTTTTCTGTTGCTAATAGATGGTTATTAAAATCTCAGTATATGATTTTTAGTGGCCTATTTATTTAGTTCAGTAAGTTTACATTCCATTTATTTTGAAACTATGCATTCCTTTGAATGCATAGATATTTAGATTTTTTGTCATTCTCATTACTTTTCTAATATAGTATCATTAAGAAATGATTCCTTTAAACTAGTATAATACTTTTTGTTTTGATGTCTACTTAATAAGTATATTACCTTTTTGTGCTTGCTCTTTTCATGGAATATATTTTGCCATATGTTTTGTTATGAACTGAATAAGTCCTCTAAAATTCATATGTTGAACTTTAATCACCATTGTGATCGTATTAAGTGGGGCCTGTAAGAGGTGATGAATGGGATTAGCAACAATGTGAAAGGACTGGAGCAAAGTGACTAGGTCCCCTTTTTTGCACATTCTGTCTCTTTCATGATGTGAGGAGAAAACATATAAGGCACCCTTCTTGAAGCAGAGACAGCAGTCCCGATTCGAAACCTTGATATTGGAATTTCCACCCTTCAAGACTGTGAGAAATAAATGTCAATTATTTATAAAGTACTCTGTCTCAGGTATTTTGTTATGTCATCACAAATGGACTAAGACATGCTTCCTCTAAATTATTTGTGTATTTAAATTTAGAGTGCATTTTAAGTAAATATATGTGATTAAGATCTTTTATTTCCAGTGTAATAATCTTCACCTTTTAATTGAAGTTCTTAATCCATTTACATGTTTGGGTTGGAGGCTACACTCTCCTTTCCCATTTCCCCTTCTGCTTTTCCTCTGATTCTTATTTTCTGTTTTTATTTAAATAATCAATTTTGTTAAGAATTTTATTTTCTCTCCTCTCTTGTTTCCTAAACTACACCACCTTTTATTATATGTTTATTTATAGGTAAGCATATATTTTCCTTACATGTTTGAAAGAATTCCACAGATAAGGTATCTAGGACTACAGTTTTCTTGCAAGAATATTTTTAATAATAGTTTTGATTTCTTAAATTGTTATAGAAATATTCTTGTATTTAATTTATTGTGGTAATTTTTTTGGTAAATTTGGTTTCTCAAAAAGGGTGGCTCAGGCCAGGCATGGTGGCTCATGCCTGCAATCCCAGCACTTTTGGAGGCCAAGGTGGGCAGATCACCTGAGGTCAGGAGTTCAAGACCAGCCTGGCCAACATGGCAAAATCCCATCTCTACTAAAAATACAAAAATTAGCCAGGTGTGATGGCATGTGCCTGTAATCCCAGCTACTCGGCAGACTGAGGCAAAAGAACTGCTTGAACCCAGGAGGCAGAGATTGTAGTGAACCGAGATCATGCCACTGCACTGCATCCTGGGTGACAGAGCAAGACTCCATCTCAAATAAAATAAAATAAAAAGTGTGGCTTCGAGATGGCTGTATTAGTCCGTTTTCACACTGCTGATGAAGATATATCCAAGACTAGGAAGAAAAGGTTTAATGAACTTACAGTTCCACATGGCTGAAGAGGCCTCACAATCATGGCGGAAGGCAAGGAGAAGCACATCACATCTTACGCAGATGATGGCAAGCAAAGAGAGAGAGCTTGTGCAGGGAAATTCCAATTTTTAAAACCATCAGATCTCATGAGACTTATTCACTATCATGAGAACAGCACGTGAAAGACCTGCCCCCATGATTCAGTTACCTCCCACTGGGTTCCTCCCGTGACATGTGGGAATTGTGGGAATTACAATTCAAGATGAGATTTGGGTGAAGACACAGCCAAACCATATCAATGGCCAACTAGATGCAGCCAGGAGGAAAATCTCCTACTGAGGAACTGGGACATTAGAAAGACTGATGCACTCCTGGCAGATCTTCAGAGAGGAAGCATTGAGAACAGAAAGAGGGAAGACACAGATGCTGAGCTGAAGGGGGAAGAAGCTGAGAACACTGCATGGGACTGCTATGCAGAACTCATTCCTGGTGCCCAATGACTCCTGTTGACAGCTGAGTTGAAGAGGCAAAGGGAAACCTGCTCTTGCCATGGGTATCTGGAATCTTGCCAGCAGGAAACTTCATGACCCTCATGGACCCTTGAGTTGGTAGTGAGAACTGTTTAGAGAAGCAATAGCAGCAGAACTTGAGCTGGGGCAATTTGGTGCAGGAATGTCATAAGTGAAGGAGACATATGATCATTTTCAGACAAGCAAATGCTGAAGAAATTCGTTGCCACTAGAAATGTTTTACAAGACCTCCTGAAAGAAACACTAAATATGAAAAGAAAAGACTGTTACCAGCCACTACACAAAACAAACTTAGGTACACACACCAGTAATACCATAAAGCAACCAAACAAACAAATCTTCATAATAACCAGCTAAAATCATGATGATAGAATGATTGAATTACACATATCAATACTAACCTTGAATATAAACAGAATAAATGCCCCAATCAAAAGGCACAGAATGGCAAGCTAGATAAAGAACCAAGACCCATTGTTATGCTGCCTTCAAGAGACCCATCTCACATGCAGTGACACACACAGGCTCAAGATGCAGGGATGGAGGAAAATCTGCCAAGGAATGAAGAAGAGGAAAAAAACAGAAATTACAATTCTAATTTCAGACAAAACAGACTTTAAAGCAACAAAGTTTTAAAAAGACAAAGAAGAACATTACATAATGGCAAAGGCTTTAATTCAACAAGGAGACCTAATTATCATAAATATATATACACACACACACACACAAACACACTCAATGCAGGATAACTCAGATTCATAAATCAACTTCAAAGAGACTTAGACTCCCACACAATAACAATGTGTGTCAACAACCCACTGACACTATTGGACAGATCATCAAGGCAGAAAATTAACAAAGATGTTCAGGACCTGAACTCAACATTGGTCTAATTGGTACTGATAGACATCTACTGAACTCTTCACCCGAAACAGTAAAATATACATTCCTCTCATTGCCACATGTCCCATACTCTAAATTGACTACAAAATCGGATGTAAAAATATCCTCAGCAAATGCAAAACTGAAATCATATCAACCATTCTCTTGGACTACAGTGCAATAAAAATAGAATTCAAGAGTTAGAAAATAGCTCAAAATTATATAATAACATGAAAATTAAATAAGCTCCTTCTGAATGACTTTTGGGTAAATAGTGAAATTGAGGCAGGAATCAAAAAGTTATTTGAAACTAATGAGAACAGAGATACAACATACCAGAATTTCTGGGACACAGCTAAGGCAGTGTTAAGAGGGAATTTCATAGCACTGTTTAGTGTGGGTGTTTACCCACATCAAAAAAATTAGAAAGATCTCAAATTAACAACCTAACATCACAGCCAAATGAGAAGCAAGAGTAAACCAACCTCAAAGCTGGCAAAAGACAAGAAATAACAAAAATCAGAGCTGAACTGAAAGAGACTGAGACATGGAAAAACATTCAAAAGATCAACAAAACCAGGAGCTGATTTTGTTAAAAAATTAAGAAAATAGGTAGACCACTAGCTAGAGCAAAAACAAGAGAAGACCCAAAAACACACAATCAGAAATGACAAAGGTGATGTTATCACTGACCCCACAGAAATATAAATAACTATCAGATACTATTATAAACACATCTATGCACACAAACTAGAAAATCTATTAAAAAATGGATAAATTTCTGGACACGTACACCCTCCCAAGACTGAAGCAGGAAGAAACTGAATCCCTAAACGGACCAATAACAAGCACTGAAATTGAATCAGTACTAAACAGAAACCCTGAAACCTAAAGATTAATAGCTGAATCATACCAGGTTTACACAGAAGAGCTGGTACCATTTCTACTGATACTATTCCAATAAAATTAAGGAGGAGGGATCCCTTCCCAACTCATTCTATGAGGTCAGCATTATCCTGATTCCAAAACCTGAAAGACATAACAACACAATAACAAAAACTTCAGGTCAATATCCTTGATGAACATCAATGCAAATGTCTTCAACAAAATACTAGCAAATCAAATACAGCAGCATGTCAAAAAGTTTATCCACTACAATTAAGTAGGCTTCATCCTTGGGTTGCAAGGTTGGTTCAACATATGCAAATCAATAAATGTAATTCATCACATAAACAGAAATAAAGACAAAAACCATGTGATCTCAATATACACACAAAAGTCTTTTGATAAAATTCAACATTCCCTCATGTTAAAAAATGTCAACAAACTAGGTGTTGAGGAGACAGATCTCAAAATAATGAGAGCCATCTATAACAAACCCACCACCAACATCATACTGAACTTGCACAAGACAAGAATGCTCTCTCATGGCTTCTATTAAACATAGTATTGGAAGTTCTGGCCAGGGCAATCAGACCAGAGAAAGAAATGAAGAGCATCCAAATAGGGAGAGAAGAAGCCAAACTATCTATGTATGCACATGACATGATTCTATATCTGGAAAACTCTGTAGTATCAACCCAAAAACTCATGAAGTTGATAAACAACTTCAATTTTGAGGTATGCCTCCTCAGCATCTAACTTCTGTTTTGAGGTATGTCTCCTCAATACTTTAGTATTTTTTAGGTGTGTCTCCTCAACACCTAGTTTGTTGACAGTTTTTAACAGAAGAGAATGTTGAATTTTATCAAAAGATTTTTGTGCATTTATTGAGATGATCACATGGTTTTTTTCTTTAGTTCTGTTTATATGATGAATCACATTTACTGATTTGCATGTGTTGAGCCAACCTTGCAACCCAGGGATGAAGCCTACTTGATTGTGGGGAAAAGGCTTTTGACATCTTTCAAAGTTTTAGGATATAAAATTAATGTACAAAAATCACTAGCATTCCTATATACCACCAACAGTCAAGCTGAGAGTAAAATCAGGAGTGCAAACTCATTCACAATTACCAGAAAAACAATAAAATACCTAGGAATACAGTCAATCATGGAGGTGAAAAATCTTTACAAGGAGAATTACAAAGCACTGCTAAAAAAAATTAAAATCAGAGATGAGGGAGGGGCCAAGATGGCCAAGTAAAAATAGCTCTAGTCTGCAGCTCTCACTGAGATACACAAAAACAGCCAGTGAATTCTGCATTTTCTACTGAGGTACTCAGATTCTCCCATTGGGACTGACTAGGCAGTTGGTGAAACGTAGAGGGCAAGGAAAAGCAGGGTGGGGCGGTAGTTCATCCAGGAGCTGCACAGAGCAAAGGGACTTCCCTTCCCCAGCCAAGGGAGGCAGTGAGGGATTGTGCTACCTGTCCAGAGAACTATGGTTTTTCCACGGATTTTTGCAATTTGTGGATCAGGAGATTCCCTCGTGTTCCCACAACACCAGGGTCTCAGGTCTCAAGCACAAAGCTGTGCAGACCCACGACAACTGCCAGGCTTGGCGACCCTTCAGGCAGACACAGAGCTGCAGGAGTTTTTGCATACTCCAGAAGCTCCCAGAACTCCAGTGAGGCAGGAGAACCATCCATTCCTGTGTGAGAGGGGCTGAAGCCAGAGAGCCAAGAGGTCTTGCTCAGCAGGTCTCACTTTCACCAAACCTCACAAGATAAGAATCACTAGCTTGTAATCCCCACTGACCAGCACAGCAGCCTGGAGTCTGCCTAAGACAACCAAGTTTCTGGGGGGAGCGGTGACCTCCATTACTGTAGTTCTAGTTGGTGTCCAGGAAAGGGCACTGTGAGAGGAGTGGCTAGAGGGAAGCTAGAGATTAAATCTAAATTAAATGTATGTTGTTTCTCATTTTATTTTCTTGAAATAGGTAGAGGCAAAGGCACTGTAAGACATAGATTTTCTGGTGGAAGGAGCTGTAGAAATTTAGAAAAGGGCATTGTGCAAGAAGGAGCAAAAGTTGCAAAGACAGTTGTAGTCAAGCCTGCAATTTGAGGTGAATTTGCTCAGAGAACTGCTAAAATGCCAATGTTTTTCTTTTCTTAGATAATACTACCTGGACCATACTGAAGAGAGCATGTAAGATCTAGAAAAAGACTGACTTCCATGCGTCATTTTCAGTAGTCTAGTGGTAAGCTCAAGCCTCCTGTGCTCATGAGTAGAGCACAGAAGTTAACAGATATATCAGCTTCTCAGACAGATCTTGTTATAAACCCAAGACTCCTGTGAATATTTTTTAGAAGTTCTTCATGCCACTCTGCTCCAGCTTGAATGAAAGACTCTCTAAGTGGCCTGATAAAATGGCAGGAGGCAGGACTAACTTGCAGCTCCCACTTCAATGGACACAGCATGTGGAGATTCATATTGTGAATTGTTGCTCCAAGAACTACCACAGGAACATACCAGGAACACTGAAAGAATTCACAGACCCGTTGAAAAACATGGCTTACCACTGCAAACTCCTAGAGACAGCCACAAAATCGTGAGTGTCTAAAGTGTGAGAGGGGGAAAGTCTGCCCCAAACACACATCTTTGCAGGGGAGCCTGAAAATCCAGATCATGGGAGAAGGATTTAACCTTACCTAGAGCTGAAACAAATTTAGAGAGCCAAGCAAAATATAAAAGAAGAAGCAGCAGCAAGAAGAGCCTTGAGGCACTCCCAGTTCCCAAGGAAGCCCAGGGAAACAATTTCTGACTGAAGGAAACTTCTAGCTGAACTTCGTAATAATTTCAACTAAGCACGCATTTTCCAGGGTAGAATCTTGGGGTGGGAGGTGAACAGGAAGTGCAGATAGAAGGACAGAAGCTGTGGTGAGGAGGGGCAAAGTCTGAAAGCCCTGATTGTTTTCTCAGCAGGGAGGGCTGGAGCCTGGAGCAAGTTCCCAGCTCTGCTCACTGGCTGCCTGGATATAAACTTGGTGCTGTTGGGGGAGCACAGAGAAACAGAACTGAGACTGGCTTTTCTGGCTGCCTGGGAGCTTGGTGAGGCCTGTCTCTGCTGGCTTTTTCTCATTTCCCTGGTAATCTGTGTGACACAGCAGAGGTAGCCATAATCCCCCTGGGAACATAACTTTATCGGCCTGAGAACCATTCCCCACAGTGGCTGCAGCAAGGCCTACCCAAGGAGTCTGAGCTCAGACACGCCTAACTCCTCCCCCAACTGATGGTCTTTCTCTACCCATCCTAGTAGTCCAAGACAAAGGACACAATCTCTTGGGAGCTCTATGACCCAGCTCACTGCCTGGGAAATTTATTTAGGAAATTTATTAGGGCAAGCTTGTATCCTCCCTGTACTAACACAGCTGATGCTCTCTTGAAAGATACACCTCCTCTAGTAACACAACTCATAAAAGAACAACCCAGCCACAGGAAAGGAGAAAACAACAGCTAACTCCACCACTTGTAACATCCTGGCTAACCTGAGTTTGTCCACATTGTAACTTAATGCCAGCAGCACAACCACCATTCGAGAATACCTGTGCAGTAAACAAAACTACAATTGAGGTCCAACACAGAGTTCACCTCACCTCCCTGCTACCTCCAGCAGAGCAGAGGCTGGTATCCATGGCTGAGAGATCTGAAGATGGATTACATCACAGGACTCTTGCAGACACTCTTCAGTACCAGCCTGGAGCCCAGTAACTCCACTGGGTGGTTATGCACAAAAGAGAAATAACAATCACTGCAGTCCAGCTCCCAGGAAGCCCCATCCCTAGGGAAAAGGGGAGTGCTCCCACATCAAGGGAAAATCACATGAGACAAAAGAATCTGAACAGCAGCCCCTGAGCCTGAGAACTTTCCTCTGACATAGTCCACACAAATGAGAAGGAACCAGAAAAACATTTCTGGTAATATGACAAAACAAGTTTTGTAACACTGCAAAACATCACACTAACTCACCAGCCATGGATCCAAATCAAGAAGTAATTTCTGAATTGCCAGAAAAAGAATTCAAAAGTTCCATTATTAAGCTACTCAGGGAGGCAACAGAGAAAGGTGAATACCATTTAAAGAGATGTAAAAAAGTTACAGGATATGGACAGTAAAATCTCCCAAGAAATACATAGCATAAATAAAAAACAATCACAACTTCTGGAAATAAAGAGCACACTTAGAGAAATGCAAAATACACTGGAGAGTCTAAACAATAGAACTGCATAAGTAAAACAAACAAACAAACAAGCAAACAAACAAACAAAAAAATCAGAGCCCAAAGAAAAGACTCTTGAATTAACTCAATCAAACAATGACAAAGAAAAAAAATGCAAGCAATATAAACAAAGCCTCCAAGAAGTTTGGGATTATGTTAAATGACCAAACCTAAGAATAATTGTTCTCGAGGAATAAGAGAAATCTAAAAGTTTGGAAAACATATTTGAGGTAATAATTGAGGAAAACTTCGTTAGCCTTGCTAGAGATCTGGACATCCAAATACAAGAAGCTCAAAGAACACCCAGGAAATTCATTGCAAAAAGGTTATTACCTGGGCACATAGTCATCAGGTTATCTAAATTCAAAACAAAGGAAAGAATCTTAAGAACTGTGAGGCAAAAGCATCAGGTAATCTATAAAGGAAAACCTATTAGATTAACAGCAGATTTCTCAACAGAAACCTAACAAGCTAGAATGAATTGGGGTCCTATTTTTAGCCTCCTTAAGCAAAACAATTATCAGTCAAGAATTTTGTATTCAGTGAACTAAGTTTCATAAATGAAGGAAAGATACAGTCTTTCTCAGACAAACAAATGTTGTGAGAATGAGCCACTACAAAGTCAGCACTATGAAAACTGTTAAACAGAGCTCTAAGTCTTGAAACAACCTCAAAATACACCAAAATAGAACCTGTTTACAGCATAAATCTCACAGTATCTATAAAATAATAACACAACTAAAAATAACCCAAGGTATTCAGGCAACACCTAGCATGATTAATAGAATAGTACCTCACACCTTAATACTAATGCTAAATGTAAATAACCTAAATGCTCCACTTAAAACATATAGAATGACAGAATGGATAAGAACTCACTAACCAAGTATCTGCTGTCTTCGAGAGACTCACCTAACAAATTACGACTCACATGAACTTAGGGTAAAGGGGTGGAAAAAGATATTCTGTGCAAATGGACACCAAATCAAGCAGGAGTAGCTATTCTTACATTGGACAAAACAGACCTTAAAGCAAAAACAGTTAAATACAAAGTAGGACATTATATAATGATAAAAGGATGAGTACAAAAGGAAAATATCACAATCCTAAATGTATATGCGTCTATCACTGGAGCTCCCAAATTTATAAAGCAATTACTACTAGACCTAAGAAATGAGATAGGTGGCAAGACAGTAATAATGGGGGGACTTCCATACTCCACTGACAGCAGTAGACAGGTCATCAAGACAAAGTCGACAAGAAAACAACGGGCTTAAACTGTAACCTACAACAAATTGAAGCAGCTACATTGTCTGGGGTATAAACCTGGGGTTTGTCATCTCACGCCAGGAAAATGCAGGACATGGACACACATGAGGAGTTTAGGTAGCAGAGGTTTAAAAGGCAGAACAAAGAGAAGGAAAAACAGCTCTCTTTCTATTGAGAGAGAGGAGACTTGCCAGAGGAAAAGACCTGTGGGCAGTGGACGTGCTGGATTTTATAGTCACGTTTGAGAAGGCAGTGTCTGATTTACATATGGCTCACAAATTGGTTCAAATAGGTATGACATTTACATAGCATGTGGGAAAGGATGTCCACTCCACCCCTATCTTATTATGCCAATGAATTATCCAGTTGACCAAGGCCATCTTGTCTGCTCCTTACTGTATACATGGCTGATAAATAGAAGGGAAGATGGGGCTGCCATTTTAAACATGATTGGCACAACTGCCAGCATCTATGTCTGCAGCTTGATTTAACAGGCTGTTCTTTGTTAGAAAGGAAAATTATTTGGGGCTGATTTTCATTAAAAGGAAAACCTTATTGAGGACTTTCATACTCTATCTGCCTAATTCTTCTTAACTCCTGTATCAAAATGGACTTAACAGATATTTACAGAACATTCTACCCAACAAGCAGAATGTACCTTCTATTTATCATTACATGGAATATTCTCCAATATAGACCATATGATAGGCCACAAAACAATTCTTGATAAATTTAAGATAATCAAAATTATATCAAGTACTCTCAGACCACAGTGGAATAACATTGGAAATCAATTCCAAAAGGAACCCTTACAAACCTGCAAATACATGAAAATTAAATAACCTGTTCCTGAATGATCATTGGATTAATAACGAAATCAAAATGGAAATTAAAAATGTATTTGAACTGAACAATAATAGTGACACAACCAATAAAAACCTCTGAAATACAGCAAAGTCAGTGCAAAGAGAAAAGTTCATAGCCTTAAATGCCTACATCAAAAAGTCTGAAAGAACACAAATAGGCAATCTAAGGTCACATTTCAAGGAACCAGAGAAACAAGAACAAACCAAACCCAAACCCAGAAGTAGAGAAATAACAAAGATCAGAACATAACTAAATGAAATTAAATAACAAAAAATACAAAAGATAAATGAAACTAAAAGCTGGTTCTTTGAAAAGGTAAATAAAAGTGATAGATTAACCAATAAGAGAGAAAATCCAAATAAGCTCAATTAGATATGAAATGGGAGATATTTCAACTGATACCACAGAAATACAGATCATTCAAGGCTGCTAGGAACACCTTTATATACACAAACTGGAAAACCTAGAAGAGATGGATAAATTCCTGAAACACAACCCTCCTAGATTAAACCAGGAAGAAAGGAAGAAACAAAAACTTTGAACAGACCAATAACAAGCAGCAAGATTGAAATGGTAATTTAAAAAAAAAAAAAACTGCCAACAACAACAAAAAAGTTCAGGACCAGATGGATTCACAGCTGAATTCTATCAAACATTGTACTAATCCTGTTGATACTATTACAAAATATAGAGAAAGGGAATCATCCCTAAATCATTCTACGAAGCCAGTTTCACCTTAATGCCAAAACCAGGAAAGAATGTAACAACAACAAAAAATACAGACCAGTATTCTTGATGAACATAGATGCAAAAATTCTCAACAAAATATTAGTTAACCAAATATAACAGCATATCAAAAAGATAATCCACCATGATCAAGTGGGTTTCATGTCACGAATGCAGGGATGGTTTAACATATGCAAATCAACAAATGTGATACGCCACATAAACAGAATTAAAAACAAAAACCACATGATTATCTCAATAGATACAGAAAAAGCATTTGACAAAATTCAGCTTCCCTTTACGATTAAAACCATCAGCAAAATCAGCATAGAAGGGACATCCCCTAAGACAATAAAAGCCGTCTATGACAAACTCACAGCCAACATTATACTGAATGGGGAAAAGTTGAAAGCATTCCACTGAGAACTTGACTAAGACAAAGATGCCCATTTTTACCACTTCTATTTAACATAGTACTGGAAGTCCTAGCTGGAGGAATCAGACTAGAGAAAGAAGTAGAGGGCATCCAAATTGATAAAGAGAAAGTCAAACTATCACTGTTTGCTGATGATGTAATCGCACACCTAGAAGACCCTAAAGACTCATTCAAAAAGCTCCTGGAACTGGTAAATGAATTCAGCAAAGTTTCAGGATACAAAATTAATGTGCACAAATCAGTGGCTCTGCTATACACCAACAGCAGCCAAGCTGAGAATCAAATCAAGAACTCAGCCCCTTTTATAATAGCTGCAAAAAACTGAAACAAAATACTTAGGATTATACCTAACCAAAGATGTGAAAGACCTCTACATGGAAGATTACAAAACACTGCTGAAAAAATTATAGTTGATGCAAACAAATGGAAACACATCCCATGCTCATGGATGGGTAGAATCAATATTGTGAAAATAATTATAATACCAAAAGCAATCCACAAATTAAATGCAATTCTCATCAAAATACCATCATCACTCTTCATAGAACTAGAAAAAGAAATCCTAAAATTCATAAAGAACCAAAAAATAGTCCATACAGCCAAAGGAAGACTAAGCAAAAAGAACAAATCTAGAGATATCACATTACTCAATTTCAAACTATAGTACAAGGCTATAGTCACCAAAACAGCACGGTACTGCCATGAAAATAGACACATAGACCAATGGAACCAAATAGAGAACTCAGAAATAAAACCAAATACTTTCAGCCAACTGACCTTTGACAAATCATAAAAAAACATAAAATGGGGAAAGGACACCCTATTCAACAAATGATGTGGGATAATTGGCCAGCCACATGTGGAAGAATGAAGCTGGATTCTCATCTCTCACCTTATGCAAAAATCAACTGAAGATGTATCAAAGATTTCAATCTAAGACCTGGAACCATAAAAATTCTAGAAGATAACTTTGGAAAAGCTCTTCTAGACATTGGCTTAGGTAAAGATTTCATGACCAATAACCCAAAAGCAAATGGAATGAAAACAAAATAAATAGATGGTACTTAATTAAACTAAAATGCTTCTGTACAGCAAAAGAAATATTCAGCATAGTAAACAGACAACCCACAGAGTGGGAGAAAATAGTTTTGCAAACTACACATTCAACAAAGGACTAATATCCAGAATCTACATGGAAATCAAACAAACCAATAAGAATAAATTAATCATCTCATCAAGAAGTGGGCTAAGGTCAGGAATAGACAATTCCCAAAAAAAGATATACAAATGGCCAAAAAACATATAAGAAATGCTCAACATTACTAATTATCAGGGAAATACAAATCAAAACCACATGCAATATCACCTTACTTCTGCAAGAATGGCCATAATTTAAAAATTTTTTAAAATAGATGTTGATGTGGATGTGTTGAAAAGGAACATTTTTACACTGCTGGAGGGAACGTAAACTAGTACAACCACTATGGAAAAGAGTATGGAGATTCCCTGAAAATCTAAAAGTAGATCTACCATTTGATCCAGCAATCCCACTACTGGGTGTCTACCTAGAGGAAAATAAGTGATTATATTAAAAAGATAGTTGCACATGAATGTTTATAGCAGCACAATTTGCAGTTTCAAAAATATGGAACCAGGCTAACTACCTATATATACATACGATGGAATACTACGCAGCCATAAAAAAGAATGAAATAATGGCATTCTCAGCAACCTGGATGGAGCTGGAGACCATTATTCTAAGTGAAGTAACTCAGGAATGGAAAACCAAACATCATATGTTTCTGTTTATCAGTGAGGACTAAGCTATGAGGGTACAAAGGCATAAGAATGGCATAATGGATGGTGGGAACTTGGGGGGAAGGGTGGGATGGGAGTGAGAGATAAAATACTACACATTGGGTACCATGCTGTTTTGGTGACTATAGCCTTGTAGTATAGTTTGAAATTGAGTAATGTGATGCCTCTAGATTTGTTCTACTTCCTCCTTTTTATTTCTCAAAAAAAAAAAAAAAAAAAAAGAAAGAAAGGCTTTTGGCCCCTGCTGTCCATGTCAGCTCAGAGTTGTGCCTAGCAGGTTTTAAAAGGTCTAGGTATTTTCCTTTTCTCATAGTTAATATTACAAAAGAATGCAAATCATTTTGGGAAAGAGTTAGATGAATATGTATGGCATACACATGTTATGGTATACAGCCCTTCTTTACAGCAATCAATACCTCTCGAAGTTTTGAGGTTTTGAGCCAGAAATGTGAGAATTTTGAGGGAGCATGATTTCCCATGGTCCCTTACATAGTTGCATGCTAGCTCCCAACTTTTTTCTGCATACAAAAAAGTGTTACGGGAAGTCAGGGACCCTGAATGGAGGGATCAGCTGGAGCCACGGCAGAGGAACATAAATTGTGAAGATTTCATCTTAATATGGACATTTATCAGTTCTCAAATAATACTTTTATAATTTCTTATACTTGTCTTTACTTTAATCTCTTAATCCTATTATCTTCGTAAGCTGAAGATGTAGGTCACCTCAGGATCACTGTGATAATTGTGGTAACTGTACAAACTGATTGTAAAACATGTGTGTTTGAACAATATGAAATTAGTGTACCTTGAAAAAGAACAGAATAATAATATTTTTATGGAACAAGGGAAGACAACCATAAGGTCTGACTGCCTGTGGGGTCGAGCCAAAAAAGCCATATTTTTCTTCTTGCAGAGGACCTACAAATGGACGTGCAAGTAGGAAACGTATCACTAAATTCCTTTCCTAGCAAGGAATATTAATATTAATACCCTGGGAAAAGAATGCGTCCCTAGGGGGAGGTCTATGAATGGCCGCTCTGGGAATGTCTGTCTTGTGCAGTTGAGATAAGGACTGAGATAAGCCCTGGTCTCCTGCAGAACCCTCAGGCTTACTAGGGTTGGGAAAACTCAACCCGGGTAAATTTGTGGTCAGACCAGTTCTCTGCTCTTGAACCTTGTTTTCTGTTGTGTAAGATGTTTATCAAGACAATATGTGCACCCCAAACATAGACCCTTATCAGTGGTTCTGCTTTTGCTCTTTGCCTTGTGATCTGTGTTGGACCCTTATCAGTGGTTCTGCTTTTGCCCTTTGAAGCATGTGATCTTTGTACCTACTCTCTGTTCTTACACTCCCTCCCCTTTTGAAACCCTTAATAAAAACTTGCTCTTCTGAGACTCAGAGGGCATCACAGTCCTACCGATATGTGATGTCACCCCTGGCGGCCCAGCTGTAAAATTCCTCTCTTTGGACTGTCTCTCTTTATTTCTCAGCCAGCCGACAGTTATGGAAAATAGAAAGAACCTATGTTGAAATATTGGGGGTGGGTTCTCCCAATAGAAAAGCATGCAACACTATCTTTGGCTGTCCATCTCTCTTTACACTAGGGAGGACATCGACCTAGATCATTGCTGTCCAGCCTCTCTTATTGCCACATTCCTCTTGTCTCTGACTGTTTAATGCTATTACCTGTCCTCTGATTTTCTGTAATTCTATTATTATCACTTACATTAGGTAACTTAGCATCTGAAGAGCCTCTCCTTCCATCAATATTGGCCTTCAGGGAATAGCCATTACTGTTAAATGAAACATGCTTGTACCCACTTCGCTATTACGTTGTTGAATGTCTCAACAAAGGGGCTAACCTTGGCCTCCCCAAAGAACACAGTCCAATGGTGACTTATCAGATGTTATATAATAAGTGCATTCTGACATTGCTCCCTCCTGAAACGTTGACTGTTTATCTCAATATTGTGCCAACATGGTTCTGGCAACTCTCCTTCAATTTCTGTGAATCATTGTTGAATTGATAACTTCAAAGAGCTACCCCAGCAAACTGTTAGGACCAGATCCAGGGATCCTTGTAGAAACATTATCTCAGTTCCTAGGTTAATGATTTAGTGATCTTTTCCTTATCTAGTCTTATATTCGATTCTATCCTCCAATTATAAAAATCTAGTATGCCTTTCCACATGTACTCAACAGGTTCTTGTAGTACCTACACCCAGATTCTTCAAGTCCTTTGACCTGTCAGCTCTTAAGAAGCAGGACTTGTACTTTTTTAAAACTGAGTAGGAATCTGACTCAGTGATTAGCCTGGTATTAATTATGGATCATCTGAGTAGGCCTTGACAGGAACATGTGGCATCTTTTTGTGCATCTTCTTTGAGTAAGGTCATTGGATCTCAAAAGAGAAAAGGCTGATTTCATTGTGCAAGAACTTCAAGGGAATTTAGAACTTCAGGAGCCTTGGGCTCATCCACCAAAATGTCGCCAATTCCAGGTGTAATGATCCTGTTCTTTCCCATCAGACCTCTGCCTTTTAATGGGAAATAAGTTGGGAATACATAGTTTGCAAGCTTTACACTTCTGTTATCCTTAAAACAAGAACCTGAACTTGGTTTTTAGCTTCAGTTTTTCCTGAAGGTGCAGGATTCTTTAAGATTCTTTAAGATTGTCATCATGGGGTTTTGATTACTCAGGTGTGCCTTAAATTGGCAAGTAATTCCCCTAAGTCTACTAATTTCTTTCTGCAAGACTCCAATGCTGGCAAAAGGAGGTTGATAAATAACATTTCCTCCCATACTGATGAAACATCACAGCTACTTGAGCTCTTAATGACCTGCCCTTCACTTACATCTCATCCCAATTAACCACCAACAAAAGCTTTATAACTTTGATGCCACTGCACACTGCTCCTAGAACAATTGTGTTAGTCCAATTTGTCTTGAAAGCATAGCTCCAGGTAAAACATATGTGCTAATGCAGTATTGAAAAGGGGAATCTTTGACCAGAAAGAAGAAAGGGAAGTAAGACAGGAAAGGGTAGGAGACACGTACAGAGTGGTGTGTTATGAAGCTGGCCATTATGTCACTGAAACATAGCCATGGAGCATGCCTTCTAAAGATGTACAGAAAGCTTCAGGACCACCCAGTGGAGGCAACCCTGGAGAGGCAATTTATCTGTTGACTTCCTCCTGTCTCCTGAATATGGCACCCTCCTACCCACACACATATGCGCATTTCCAGATGGACTGCCATAAAGTCTCTTAGGCAGTGAGTAGGAACCACACTTTATCTTTGTGTTGTGGGCTTCAGTATCAGTAAGTAGTGGGAGAAGTTAGAAATTTAGGGTCTTTATTTTCCATAGTGGAAACTTAAAGATCATAGGGTCACTAACACAGCAGTGACTGAGCAGAGAAGTGACCAACCATCAGGAAAACAGGTGAGGCGTTCAACCTAAAACAGGTACCTGCTATACATTGGCATGGGGCCTGGCATTTAGCACACATGTTATCTTGTAATTCACACAAACTGCCTTGATCTTTAGAGCAATTTACATTTAACTTGCCCTTTGGCCAAAAGTACCATCTGTTTCTTTGCTTCCTTGCAAGCTTTGCTTTGTGGGGCCTAATCTGTGCTCCTTTCTAACTCGGTGGAAGTCCTGATGCTTCTGTAGCTTGCTTGCTGCATTCTGTTGCTCTTGGAACTTCTTGAACTATCAGTGACACATTTCTGACATATACTATTTCTATAACCTGCAAACTTCCTTGGTTTCTGCCCAAAAATATGTATTTTTCTGTCTCTCTAGTTACCTATTTATCTCCTTTTTTAAAAATTCAGTACCAGCAACAACTGAACTAGAATTTTTTTCTTCCTTCTGTCCTCCTAGCCAGAGTCCAATCTAATTATATTTTTTACTTTTTGGAGTAATAGGTCTACATTAAGATCTAAATTTTTTTGAGCACTGTCTTGATTAAGCTTCAGCAAATTCACTTCGTATTGGAGTCCTCATTTGATAGATTGGTAACCTGAGCTTGAGCATCTAAGGGACTTATGAGCTTTCCCCATCCCCTTACTGACTTGCAGGCAAGTGATTTTTATAAACAAAATATGTTCTAAAATAGGTATATTTGGACAATGTCAGGATGGCCCCAAAGTTCTCTGTTAATTAGTAGCTCACATAAGCTGTTTCCTGAGGCAAACAGTGAAACTGTCCAGTAAATCTGGAGGATATAAATAGAGCATGCCTTTGATTCTTCAAGCCAAATATTGAACTCTCTCTTCAGTGAAAAAGTTTTCAAATCAATAACTTCCGTTTACCCTACTCACATGGTAGTTACTAAACTGGGAGTTGGTCCTCTGGGAATGGCATTCTGCCTCTAAGGTAGGATGAGAAGAGTGTATCTAGCATGAACTTCCAAATTGGAGACAGATTTAAAACAATTACCATATGATTAGTCTTGCTACAAAATAATCAAGGTATGTATTATATGAATTTAAATATATATGTATTGAGCATATACACATAAAAAAGGTATATATATTTACTAAGCATATATATAATTTATATATCAATGTTATATGGCTAGAGAGTCAGCTTGTCACCAAATATTAGCTTTATTACAAAAAGAAACTATGTATTGTCATATTAAAAAATCTCTAATTAAGATATTTAGTCTCCTGTCTATTCTACTTTTATAAGGAATGAATAAAGACATCCCATTCTTTTAACAAATTTTTATTTTTTGTGAATATATTCCTCTAATCATTAGGCTCAAGCATAGGAAGATGAAGTAAGAGCAGGAGAAAAATGTTAAGGCAAAGTTTTAATGAATAATCACATTGCTTCCTCCAACTCAATATTAAGGAAAGATGTTTTAAGAATGATGGCGTTGAGGGGAAGGGAAATACGGTTTGTTGGATGCCTCCTATGTGCCAGGTACTGTTGTAACACTTTACTTAGATTCCATCATCTTCATGAAAACTCAGAGCTGATGTGAGAATCCTCAATTTATCATGAGGATTCTGGAGCTAAAAGCTACATTCTTGTCCCAGAGGGGCCCAGCAGGAAGAAGTCCAGGGCTGCACAGCAGTGTCACTGGTATATGGCTTGGCTGCCTGATGGTTTAAGACAAACATTAGCTGAAGACCTCAGCTTACCCATGGAACACCTTTTTCCCTGAGGACACTTCTGAAATAGGACACCTTTATCCCTTAGGTGGCTGCTACTATTTGTCATGTCTCAATAGCCAAGTGTGCAAATTATCTCAACGATTACCAGGGATATCTTTCTTAGTAGCTGAAATGAATTGATGATAGTGTTTATTTGCTAGTGCTGTTTCTGATTTCTTGAAATACTTGTATGATTAATATTATGTATCAACTTGGCTAGGCCACATTACCCAGATAGTTGGTCAAACACCAGTCTGGATGTAGCTGTGTAGTTATTTTTTTAAATGGGGTTATACTTAAATAGACAGACTTTGAGTAAAGCAGATGAACCTCTATGATGTGGGTGAGCCTTATCCAATCAGTTGAAGCCTTAAGAGAAAGCAGACTGAGGTTCCCCCAAAGAAAAGGAGTTCTGTCTCCAGACTGCCTTCCAACTCAAACTGCAACATCAATTCTTCCTTAGGTCTCTAGCCTCCCTACCTTCTCTGCAGATTTTGGACTTGCTAGCTTTCACACCAGCATGAGTCAACTTCTTAAAATAATTCTCATCTGTTTTTTATCTCTCTTTTTATCTCTTTGTGTGTGTGTGTGTTTGTGATGTATATATCCACAAAACTAAACAGAATTTCCACTAAGATCAGTGGAGCATCTGAGTATCAAGACTTAGCTCTGCTAGAATAGGACACTGCAGATGATAATGTTTCTAACCAAGTCATGAAACTTTTCTTCCTCTCTAATGATATTATATATATATGCACATGATGTATATAACTATATAAAAATTATAACATTATATATAGTTGTATTAATCCATTTATACACTACTATAAAGAAATACCTGAGACTGGGTAATTTATAAAGGAAAGAGGTTTATTAATTGACTCACAGTTCTGCATGATGACTGCGGAGGCCTCAGGAAACTTACAATTATGGTGCAAGGGGAAGCAAACACATCCTTCTTCACCAGGTGGCAAGGTGGCAGGAGAGAGAAGTGCAGAGTGATGAAGAAATAGCCCCTTATAAAACCATCGGATCTTATGACAAGTCCCTCAGTATCACCAAGACATCATGATCTAATCACCTCCCACAAGGTCCCTCTCCCAACATGTGGGGATTACAATTCAGATGACAATTCAAGATGAGATTTGGGTAGGGATACAGAGCCAGACCATGTCAATAATTACTATATATATATATATATACACACACACACACAGACACATACACACACACATATACATACATACACACAGACACACACACACGTATGAGACCTCTTATTGGTTTTGTTTTTGGAGAACCGTGACTAATGAAACATATGATACATATTTTATCACTACATGAAAGTCCCAATGCCTGTTATAACCCTGAATAGCATGGGAGGAATTTGTAAGGTCTAAATTCATTTCTACTAGACATAAGGTAGAGACAGCAGAAAACAAGTATTAATAGGAAATGTGATTTTTGAAATGTTGGCATATGGTTATTCAATTGGTGGCATTTAAAATGGAAAATAAAATGGTAGTAAGCATAATTTGAAAAGTTCATTCACTTTGATTTCACGGTTTCATTTCTTTAAATTTATTTAAGGGAAAAATATAGAAATATATACATGCATTTCTACTTATTTATTATTTGTTTGTATTTGGGAGCAAAAGTTCTTGAGACCATGATCTTACTGAGAAAAGTGATAAAAAGTAAACCAAATGTCCATAAACAAGCGATAATTTTAAAAATTATGGTATACATGAATACTGGAATAGTTTGCAGATACTAAAAAAAAATTTTAGAAATAGTAAGGATGTGGAATAATACAGATTTAGTATTAAGGGAAAATAAGAAAGCCACAGTCTACATACACTCAGAATACAAATCTTTGGGTTTGGATATTTGGTTACATGATGTTAAGCAACCCCAAGGCACTAGACAGCTATTTCTCTGTGAGAATATTAGGTGTGTTTGTTTTTAATTATAATTTTCTTTTTTTCAAATTATTTTAAATCAACATGCGATATTTTATAGTTCAAAAATTAACATAATTTTAATTGAAAATAAGAAAACTATGAAGGATGTTAAGGAGTAAGCTAGGAAAAGAAGAGGCAAAGAGGTACAAATGGAATGGAGTGTGTGGGAGAGGAAAAAGAGACCAAGATGGCCTCGGGCTCGTTTGGTTAACTGAACTCTATATTCTATGTCTCTTACAGGATCTGGTACTGTCAGGAAATTGCAGACATGGTGCTGTTTAGTGGAACTGAAAGGATAATGCCTTAACTCATTGACTTCTACATCTACATACAGCAGGCAACTGTTGAGAGAAAGAATATATTAATGTATATATTTTGACCAAATGCTTAATGTTCAAGTGTGGAAGTCAATATTTAGTTAACTCCAAGACAAAAACCAAGACCAGGCTGAAGCTGCATATCACTATTGTATGCTAAGCTTCTGGAGTACAAGAACATTTCAATTTTTATCTAATAATAATTATTAGAATGCTCTTATTACAAGTGCAAAAGTCATTATTAAATTTGCCAATACTTCTCAGCACTGTCAGTGGCTAGATAGCTCCTGCATTCTCTATATGGCATATTTGCAAAACTAAGCAATTTAGAATTATAATTTAGATCTTAGAATTTCCACTAAGACCAGTGGGGCATCTGAGTATTGTGGCTTAGCTCTGGAAGTATAGAACACTGCAGAAAATGATGTTTCTAACCAGCTCATGAAATTTTTTTCCTCTCTATAAGTGACTAAGGTGATGTCAAATTTACCTTCATTTAGAAATACAAATTTAATTAATGATATTTATGTTATTTCATTGAAACCATTCCACATATTGAAATTTTATTCACTGTTTTTTTGTCTGAATATTTTCAAAAGCAAAGTTGAGATTTTTAGTCTCATATCTTTTTATTTATAATATTTGTGAATGCAATTGTAACTTCACAACTACTTGGAACAAATTTGTCCTTAATCTGTTCATGTAGAGATGAGGATGGGGTAATGTAATTGGCACACAAAATGCTGCTCTGAGTTTCCATCTACAACTCAGCTTTCGTTGCGTGACACCAATTTCAGCTTCTTTCCTGGAGTGGAATGATTTGTATATCTTTACAGGAGATTTTTTTTATAAGGAATTCTTGCACTCTTGAAATAAAACAGTTTGATTACTTATTCAGCAGGTTTCAGCAAATGAGCTTTTTTTCTCTGCAAGCTCTGCATTATTGTTATCTGCATGGTATAATATAAAAGCTTTCTTTTGTTTAAGCAGCCTGTCAAAAAATCTAATAGCTGTCATTCCCTATTGGTTAAATATTTTGTATGTGACAAGAAAGGTTACAGACTTTTGGATTCCATCATGTAGGTTGTCTTTATAGATACATATACATATATATGCATATATATGTATAGATACATATACATATATGCATATAGATACATATACATATATATGCATATATATGCACACACACCATATATATATAGCTTATAGTCATATTATAAGCAATATATATATTGCTTCCTTGAGATTCCTAAACTACTCGAAGCCTTGTTCCGTTGTTATAATCATTGCATAGTGCATTTTGCCATTCTAAAAATATTTCTGGCCAGGCACGGTGGCTCAAGCCTGTAATCCCAGCACTTTGGGAGGCCAAGGCAGGCGGATCACTTGAGGTCAGGAATTCAAGACGAGCCTGGCCAACATGGAGAAAACCCGTCTCTACTAAAAATACAAAAATTAGCCGGGCGTGGTGGCCGGCGCCTGTAATCCCAGCTACTCAGGAGGCTGAGGCAGGAGAATCGCTTGAATTTAGGAGGCAGAGGTTGCAGTGAGCCGAGATCGCACCACTGCACTCCAGCCTGGGCAACAGAGGGATACTGTATCTCAAAACAAAACAAAAACAAACAAACAAACAAACAAGTTATATATATATATTTCTTCAAGTAGTCACTATGTTGCTAGCTGCTTAAGATGCTGAAATCTTTCACCAAACAAATTTACCAAAAGTATAATTATTAATTCACACCAAAGTTTTTGTAAAAAATGTTTTTCATTGTTTCTCTCCCAAATATCCAACGAGACAAAAGTGGCACACTGAATAAATTCCTTTTTTTTTTTGCCCAGCACATATTATTATTAAATAAAGACATATTTTCATAAGCATGTTTTCTAGAAATAAGACTTTACCAAGCATTTATACATTAAGAAAAACTAAAAAAAAATTCTTTGTCTTTATTGAAAATGGTTGACAATTCTTTAACAATCATTTCATCAAACTTTTTGATTAAATATTATGACTCCAAGCTATGAGTATGGCTTACTGTTAGTGCTGGTATAAATGAGGTTGGTGCTATTATGTATAGTGAAATTTTGGGGTAATACAGTTGACATTTTGTTCATAACAATAATTGCCAAATAGTTTTTGAAAATTGTTTGATTCTTGGTGTTCATGGTATCAAACAACTATAATTGAAAAATATTTTCTCAACGCTATTTTGGTTAAAGTTATGAACCTTACGGTTCACCATTTAATTCTATACACATTACATTGTAAGATTATTTATTATTCTATGCTATATTATTTTTAATTTGTTAAAAAAAATTTGGCTCAAAAGGAACAAAATGTTTTTTCTACAGTTATCTAGCTAACATACACTCACAATCATTGATTTAACTGTCAACCTTTTCGCCCATTTAACTACTTCAGGGTTTATAAAATTACTAGTAAATAAATAATTATGGTAAAACAGCTGAGGTATTTTACTTTTGCAATAATATATAATTCATCAGACTGATATTGTTTCTCCATATGAATCACATGATGATATTTCATTTAAAGTTATGCCTATGGTGCTTTCTTCTGCTTAAAATTAAACATTGAAATATAAACAGTAAATCAGAATAAAATATCTGTTTATAATCCCAACTTTGTAATGATAATCAAATATGATGGTACCTACATGTTCCCGTAGTCATTGATCACAGAGAAGCTTAGGAATGCCAGAAAAGGCACTCATGATGAGTCCATCTATGTTCACAGTAATTTGGAAATGCCTGCGACTAGGAAACTGTCACAGTAGAAGATGGGATTTACAAGTCTGGAATTTAGTACAGAATCTTAGCCATTATTGAATTATGCTCATGGATTTTGTGGTCAATCATTAACTGTGATTAGATTAGGGTCTTGGTTTGTGCAGGCTGATATTACAAAATACCATAGATTGGATACCTTATAAACAAGAAAAATTTATTTCTTACAGTTCTGGAGGATGAGAAGTTCATGATCAAGTGGCCAGCAAATTTGGTGTTTGGTGAAGGACTGCTTTCTGATTCATAGACAGCATCCTCTTGCAGTGTCCTCATATGGTGGAAAGGACAAGGCAGCTCTCTGAGGTCTCTTTCGTGAAGGCACTAATCTCATCCATGAGGACTCCACCCTCATGACCTAATCACCTCCCAAAGGTGCAATGGAAGAGAATCAGATCATCCAAGGGAGAGTATGAAATTGAAAAGAAAAAGAAGTGAGATGGAGATCTTCACATGTCTACCTTGGGCACTATTTTAGTAATAACAAATGTTGATAACTCATGAGGCAAACAAGGTTCCCAGATAGAAAAAAGATTAGACTGGCACTTGCTGTTCACATGCCTACAAGCCACCAACTCCCTCCCCAGCCCAACACTCACTAGTTGCCCCCATGAGACTGGCTTTCCACCCAAAACAGGTTTCACAGCCCATTTGCACTTTCATGTCTCTCTTTATCCTTTTGATATGTGTTTAATGCTTGCTTTTTGATTAAAATGTACATGAGAAGGGTCTCAGACTATGATTTACTCAGTCTTGTTTATTCAACTAGTGATTATAAAATCTTCTTTTTCCCCTTCTATGAGAGTTGAAAATTAAAATCTGTCCTGAGGGGAGAAAAGTTATTTGACAGTGAATGACTTGCTTTAGGATGATTTCAATGGCAATTGTGAAGATAATAAAACACGATGCCAAATAAATAATCAGCCTACCTATGACCCACTGAACTCTGTTCTTATGTACATGGTGATACTGCCTGTCACACTACAAGCTCAACTTCCAAGGAGTGAAGGAGTGACAGGCCTGTGCCACACAGAGATTCCCTCAGCACTCTGCACTGCCTGGAGAGAAGTGCACCATTTTTGATGTGAATAAATATGCATAAGCTAATTTGAATCTGCCTGTTTAGTTTTCCACAGCCCGCAACTCTTTTGTACAGCTTGTTTTCACAGGGGCCTGACAGCTGGCCTAATCTACCATCTTCTCAAAAACTGCTCTTCTTTCTGCCTTGAAGGCCCTTCTTCAAGGGCCTTGAAACCAGGAAACAGATTGTCAGGGCACACGAGTTCCCCTAATGCTCTGTGTATCCCTGTGGCAGTGAGGGAAACCCAGTCTGAGTCAAAGGGTACCTAGACCAGTTTCCAAGTTTTTAAATTGGCATTATGTGATGCTTAATTGGAATTATTTCTAGGAGCCTGAGGGATAGTAATTTCTTATCAAGATGAAAACTAATTAGTGGGCAACTATGAAGTGAGGAAAAAAATTCTGCAATACCTCTGACCCATACAATAGGGTGTTTATATGTGATAATATTTTCATGTCTTCTCATAACAAATTTGTTTCTTTAATTAACAAACCTAAGACTGCAGTTTATATTAAGACCACATAATCATAGACTATTACCAGATTCAAATGAAGGATATAAAGTCAAAGGATGTAAATCCAATTTAACAGGACAAACTTGCTAACGCAACATGAGGGTGCCGTGAGCACAGATTTCACTCCTGGTGTCAGGTTAGTGAGTTCAAGTCCTGTATTTTCTTGAATAAAAAACATCTGCTCTCAGCCCTAATTCTGAAAACATTCAGTTTTCCTTAAATGTCTACAGAGGAAGTCTCAAATGCCTTAGCATGGAATAGAGGACTTAACCACATCCACAAGTGCCTTAGCATGGAATAGAGGGCTTATCATATATGCCCCATTCTGCTGTGTCTTCAACTAAAAACTTCCCACATAACCACATTAGGTGTTCTTCATGTGAGTCTTCAATCATGCCATCTCCTTCCATAGAAATTCCATCCTCCCTCTTCTATACTGTCAAAATTGGTTTATCCTAGATGCTACCTAGATGCTACATGCTCTCCTGTCAGTATTCATGATTTAAATTAACCATCATTTTCTATATGTCATTGCTCACACCTATTTACTTGCACACCCCTTATGCTCTGTTCCTTATAGGTATGTCTTTCTCCTCACTAGGAACAGAGCTCCACTAAAGCAGAACCAAATGTAACTACCATACTGAGTTTGCAAAGAGATTTACTAGACACACTTGAACATAATTAAACCAATTTCTGTTTCAGGGGTAGCAGGAACATATTCAAGAGAAATGGTAGTGGATACAAAGCTCATATAACTTATTTTATTATTTTATTCATTCAAAAATTTATCTTAAGTATGTACTAGGTGCTAGCCATGGTTACAGATTCTTAGGATACGTAATTGAACAAAATGTCAATGACTTACAGTCTAGGAGCAAAACAAATAATGAAGAATGAATACAATAAAGAATACAATAAATTGGGAATTGTGAAGTGTGTTAGAGGGTGATACATGCTATGGAGAAAAAAGAAAAAAATAGAGCAGCATAAAGACAGTTTGGAGTGCTAGGTGAAGGGACTGATTGCAATTTTAAATAAGTTGGTCAAGATATGGCTTATTGGGATGAGGTCATTGGAGCCCACACTTTGGGGATGCAAAGTTAGTAATAATGACATCTGGGAGGTGATATTTCCAAGTAGAGGCAACAGCTAATGCAAGATATGTGAGGCATTCCTGAGGGACAGTGAGGAGTCCAGTATTTGAGCTGAATGAGGGTTACAGATAACTGATGTTGGAAGGTACCAGGGATGTGTGTGTGGGCAGGGGGAGCTAGGGGTGAAGTCAAGGACAAGGGCACAGGTCATGTAAAGCTGTGTAGGCCATTGTAAAGGTTTTGGCTGTCATTGTTAAAGAATAGGAGGCCAATGCAGAATGTTGAAAATAGAAGTAGCATGATTTATCTAGTGCTTTAAAAGAATGCTGTGTTGAGAATAGACTGTAAGGAAACAAGGATAAAAGAACATTTAAGAGGCTATAGCTGCATCTAAGTGGGAAATGCTACAGGCTCAGAATCTGGTGGTAGCAATAAAGGTGGAGGAAGTATTCAGATTTCAGATATTTGAAAATAGAGTTGATAGGATACTTTATTATAGGGTGGGTGATAAAGACTGGAAACAAAAATGTCTCTGAGCATGTTGGCCTGGGCAACTGTAAGCATGGATTCACTGCTTACTAAAATGAGAAAGGTCATAGATTAATCATCCTTGAAAGAGCATCAAGAACCCAGTTTTGGACACATGCTATTGAAGTGTCTATCAAGTGTTTGCAAGGAATGCCAAGAAAGCAATAGAAAATATGAATCCAGATGCCAGGAGAGAGGTCAGAGTAGAAATGTAAACTTGGGAGAAACTGGCATCTTCATGACAATTAAACCATGATATGAAATGAGACCACAAAGGGAGTACTTGTAAATAGAAAAAGGAAAAGAACCAAGCATGGACTGAGCCCTAGGGAACTTGAACTTTAAGGTTTAAAGGGAAAGGAAGGATCAGCAAAATTAGGCTGATTTGAAAATGAACTAATTTGAAATGAGCCGTTCGGGTAAGCTGAGCCAACCAAGCAGGGAATATACACTATTACAAGGTACTGTGTTGAGACAGCTGGGAAATGCACAAATAAAGGAAGTGATCTTGCCCTCAAGAGATTTATAACCAAATTTGGAAGTAAGACAGATGTGCAGAGTGATAGACACACATACAGGAAACATTATTACTAATGCAAAAAGTTAACATTTATTTTAGCAAGATATATGTAATAAATATATAAAATGTCAGTGGTTTGCTCAGAATGTGTCCCCCAAAATACATATGTTGAAACTGTGATAGTATTAAGAAGTACAGTGTTTAGCAGGTGATTAAGTCGTGAGGCAAAGCTCTCATGAATGAGATTAATGACTTTATAATAGAAGCTGAAGGGAATCCCCTAGTCTCTTTTGCCCTTCTCTCCCTTCTGCTATGTGAGGACACAGCATTTCTCCCCTCTGGAGAATGCAACATTCAAGGTTCCATCCTGGATATAGAAACCAGAACCTCACCAAACATTGAACCCATTGATGCCTTGATCTAGGGCTTCCTAGGCTTCATAACCATGTGCAATACATTTATGCTGTTTATAAATTACCTAATCTGTGGCATTTTATTATAGCAGGAGGAAAAGGCTACAACAGAATATTCGCTTTCCCAAATGAAGTAAAATTTGATTTGGATTTTGAAGCAGGAATTTGAGCCATTGGATAGGGCATTTCAAAGAACCAAAACAGCATGAGTGAAGTAGGTGTGCAAGACCATGCCAGCTCTGGGGTTGTAAAAGAGGTATCAATAGGTTGAAAAAATAGACAACAGCTTGGAATAGTCAGTGGGAGTGTCAGTACTTGATCATGGTGGTAAAGAAGACCTGCAAAGTCTGCTCGAACTTGGCTGTTACTATGGAAAGCAAGGTGGTTGAAGATGTAATTAATTGCTCTCAAGGATCCAATGTCCTTCTACATTTCCTCTCTAACCTTTTTAAAAAAGAAAAAAATCCTGAATTGTTGCCCTGATTTCTTGTGTCTTTTTCCCATGCACCTTTTCTTTGATGACAATAGTGATCACAGGACTGGGACTCTGACTGGCCTACGAGGCAAGTGAATTCACGGAGATTTTGGCAATCTTTCTCATGAGCTTTTAACCCAAATTTCCCCAACTCAAACTGCACAGACCAAAGCTTTTCACATCAACTCACTTTAGTTATATGGACATTTATTAATAATCTACTATGAGCTTAGAGCTTTGCCCAATTCATGGGACATAAAAATGAATAGTGCATGGTCTCAGCCTTGATTTTTCAATGTCAGTATTCTGGAAATCTTTGCTGTCAATATATTACAGTACAAAATAAGATAGAATTGTGCACAGCTGAAAATGGGAACCCAGGAGAATGTAAAATTTAGGCTGTGGGAAAGCTTACTGGTAAAAGTGGCGCCCACTTGCTCTGTTTTGAAAGTAGCCAGGCAAAGGTATATATAGCTAACTGTTAATAATAGCTACCTATGAAGTGTCAGAT
Source organism: Pan paniscus (assembly GCF_029289425.2). Taxonomy (NCBI): domain Eukaryota; kingdom Metazoa; phylum Chordata; class Mammalia; order Primates; family Hominidae; genus Pan; species Pan paniscus. Next base: position 49,667,444 of record NC_073262.2, read on the forward strand.
GATAGGTGTCATTGAATGTTTTTTCTCTCCTTCATCTAGGTAAATCTTAAAATGTTCTTCATCTTAATTTTACTTTTTAATTTTAAAGTTGTCACACTCTCAAACAAAGAGAAGTGAGTTGAGTTCTTTTGGAAGAGTCACTACATTGATTACATAACAGATTAAATGATATTTGCAATTTTAACTTCTATTTCATGCTTTAATAAAGAGAGATCATGCTGCAAAGTATGGAGAATGGATTTCTAGGCATCCAGAACAGCTGGAACTGAGGCCTAGAAACAGATCACAGCTTAACATGATGCAGCAAGCATTGCTACAACAAGGGCAGTGGGAGGTGTGATGGGCACACAGGAGAGGGTGGGCAGTCGGCTGGGTAGTATCTCTGGGAGGCTCCCTGTGTCAGGAAAGAGCACAGCTGTTAATCTAGTTACTATTGTTTAACTTCTTTAAGCCCTGCTTTCCTTGTTTTACATGGTGAGTACATGCTTAACAAACATTTGTTCTTTTCTCCTGTTTGTCTTCCAAGGGCAAAGTAGCCTGTCAGTTAACATAGCAAAATTCAAAGAAAACGAAGTACTCATGTTTTTGAAGAAAAATAAAATCTCCTTTAATGAAATAAGTAGGGTAAAACAAATAGCTAACTATATTCCTACTGTTATAAATTAGAAGCATTTATGTGTTTGCACTCTGAAATCCTAGTATGAACATTACAAAAGGCACTGACAAAGTTCATTGAGTGACCTACTGCTGATAATCTCCATGGAACACCTCAAGGTCCTCCAGTAGGCAACCTCACTCAGGAAGGCTGAGTCTCAGAGTTCATGAGTAGTGCTATTAGCTCACCTAAGTTATTGCATATACTTGAGTTTTATTGACATCTTAAGTGGAAACAAAGGGAGAAAAAAATAATAAGGTTTACTCTTAGGACCCAAGCTCATCATTACGGGATCTGAACAGAAAGCTGTTGTGAGTATCCCCATCCTCCATATACACACAAGTTCATAAAAAATGACACTGAATAATAATATAACAACTTTAAGGAAGCTAAAAAGCCTTTATTACTATTCAAATCCGTGTAGCCATGCTGTTTTTATTACTCTCACACTGTTTTGCACAGTGCCTTAGATTGGTTTCCCTGGAAACATGCTCTGAGACTGGGCATTGCCTGTAGAGGGTTTATTGGAAAAAACTCTTGGGAGATTACACCTGCAAGGAAAAGGAGAAGGCAGGGGGAAGCTGAACCACAATGAGGCTGCAACTGAGGGCTCTGAATCCTACAGGAAGCTGTGGATCTGAGACAGTCTTGCAGAGATTTTCCCAGTCAGAATATGGCCTGGGCCTTTGTATTTCTGCTTCGGCCAGTCTCAGGCTGTTGGCTGTCCCCTGGGCAAGGCAGGTCCCTGCCACCAGGACTGTGCATCTTTGAGCTGTCCACAGTGGACATGCCAGCAGCCTGGACATGGATGTGTCAGCCCTTAGGAGGGGATGTGGGATGTGATGAGACAAACTACGCAATCTGCCCATCATTGGGCTTATTACCATTACACCACAAATTGTGATGGGAAACATGGTATGTTTCAGTGTTTGCACCAGTGTGATTTGATCTAACCTGATTCAATGGGTCATGATGTCTAGAATCCTTATAGACTCAAGGTGGAATTTTAAAGTTTTATTTGATTTTGGAAATTCAGCTGAAATTTTTTCTTATATTTTGATGAATTTTTCTTTCTCCACTTTGGACCATCAAACTTCTAACTTACCTGAGAAAAAAAGGGGAAATATAGCAAATGGAAGCAGCAGAGATGTGAAAATGAAGCCAGCCAACAGAAGACTTGTTGGGTGTTAGATTTAATTTCACTTAGAGAGTTGAGAAATCCTACTTATAAATCTACTTTGTTCTCTGTTCTGTGCTGGGCAAAAAGGAAAAAAAAATAGTCTAGAGACTAGTTGAGCTGATGTGATTGGTATGCATGCAATAAACAGAATGACAGAACAAATGGGGCAGGTTTCACAGGGGAATGGAGAAGGGTACCATGTTGAGTGAGGGTTTAAGAAGCACTAGAGGAAACGATGAAAAGCCCGGTACTGGATGTTCAAGCCCTGGGCTCTTACCCATCAACCATGCCCTCGCAGCCATGGCATCTCATCTCAGTATGCCTCAGTCTTATCAGTTATAAAATAAAGTTAAATGAAGCCTTATTTAACTCACAAGGCTATTAAGAGAGTCAGATGAGAGGTCTGTGTACAGGCTTTTCAAACTATAGAACACTAAGGAATAATGAGTAGGAAATGGAATTGTGACACTGGGGTCAGTGTCAGGAGGGTTGAAATATTGGGTCAGGAAATTCCAAAGTTCTAAATCGACATTTCAAGCCATAAGTACCACCTTGGGAATAAAAATGCTTATAAAAATCTGAAATAAATTACTGAGGTGAAAATCTATGTAAAATACTAAGCCTGCTGTTTTCATACAAAACACAGCCCAAGAATGTTAGTATTCTTTATTTTATAGTCAGAGACATGGTCCAAGGAGCATTGTAAAAAGTGAAATACTCCTTTGGGGGAACTTAATGCTTATTTAGCAGTAAACAGATCAATATGGTCTTTAACTATTATTATTCTTTTCATTTGTTTGTTTCTCTGATAAGACTCACTAGAACAGTTGATATGTCAAGTTCTCATTCGGGGGCACCTTATTCAAAATTTGATGTCTCCTCATTAACTGACAAAAGTGATTGCAAATGAAGGTGATTGGTGAATAGCAAGAGTGTTCTCTAAAATATGGTTCCCTCCACACCCAGAAATCCAGTGTTTATTGTATTCATATGCAATATACTTGATATTAAAGCAAGTTTTTAAAAATTTATGTATATTTTACTTTAATGATTCCTAATCCTCATGTTCTAGATGTAGGCATGTGGTTTTGGAAAACAGCAAGATCAGATTAAATATAATGTTTGCTGTAGTTTAGACTGAAGAGTTTCTCTCTTAATAAATTTAAGGATTCATATACAGGCATACCTTGGAGATAATGTGGGTTTGGTTCAGGGATTCAGACCATTGAGATAAAGCAAATGTCACAATAAAATGAGTCACACAAAGTTTTTGGCCAGTGCATATAAAAGTTTTATTCACACTATACTATAGTCCATTAAGTACAGAATAGCATTATGTTTAAAAATGTGCGTACTTTAATTTAAAAATACCTTTTTGCTAAAAAATGCTAACAATCATTGGAGCCTTCAGGCTTAAAATATTCATAATTTCTTTGCTGGTGGAAGTTATTGTCTTGATATTGGTGGCAGTTGACTGATCAGAGTGGTGGTTACTGAAAGCAGGGTGGCAGTGGCAATTTACTTAAATATAACAAAAAATGAAACCTTCAACATTGATTAATTATTCCTTTCATGAAAGCTTTCTCTGCATCATGTGATGCTGTTTGATAGCATTTTACCCACAGTAAAACTTCTTTCAAAATTGGAGTCACTCCTCTCTAACCCGGAAAATGATTTATCAACTAAGTTTGTGTAATATTTTAAATCCTTTGTTTTTATTTCAACAGTGTTCATAGCATGTTTATCAGGAGTGCATTCCATTTTAAGAAACGACTTTCTTTACTACCCATGAGAAGCATCTCCTCATCCATTAAAATTTTATCCTAAGATTGCAACAATTCAGTCACATCTTCAGGCTTCACTCTAAATGTAGCTCTTTTGCTATTTATATCACATCTGTAGTTATTTCTTCCACTAAAGCCTCTAAGCCCTGAAAGTTATTCTTGAGGGTTGGAATTGACTTCTACCAACTCCTATTAATGTTTATATTTTGACCTCCTCCTGTGAATCACAGATATTCTTAATGGCATCTAGAATGGTAAATCCAATGTTCTTTGCGGATCCATCAAAATAATTACTATATATAACAGCTATCACCTCAGGAGACGTATTTTTTTAAATAGTAAGACTTGAAATTACTCCTTGATCCATGGGCTGTAGAATGGATGTTGTGTTAGCAGACAAGAAAACGTTTATTTCCTTGTATATCTCCATCAGAGCTCTTGGATGACTAGTTTCACTGCCAATGAGAAGCATGAATTCTTTTTTTCTGAGCAGCAGGTCTTAACAGTGGGCTTAAAATATTCAGTAAGTCATACTATAAACAAATATGAGAGTAGATTTAGCTTAATTCTTAAGGGCCCTAGAATTTTCAGAATGGTAAATGAGCATTGCCTTCACCTTAAAGTCACCAGTTGCATGAGTCCCTCACAAGAGAGTCAGACTGTTGTTTGAAGTTTTGTAGCCAAACATCCATTTCTCCTCTCTAGCTACAAAAGTCCTAGATGGCATCTTCTTCCAATGCAAGGTATTTCATCTACATTGAAATCTTTTTTAGTGTAGCCAGCTTTATCTATTATCTTAGCTGGATCTTCTGGATAACTTGCTGCAGCTTCTACATCAGCACTTGCTACTTCACCTTGCACTTTCATATTACAATGATGGCTTCTTTCCTTAAGCCCCATAAATGAGCATATCAAAAGATGTTCAATATCATCAATCATAAAGTAAGTGAAACGCAAAAAAAACCACAATGAATCTAAAACAATTGAACTCATAGATGCAGAGAATAGAATGGTGGTTACCAGAGACTGGGGGTAGGGGGAATGGAGAGATGATAGTCAAAGGGTACAAAGCCTTATTAGACAGGAGAAATAAGTTTGATATTTAAAAATATCAATTGCACAGCATGGTGAATAGAGCTGTACATTTCAATATTGCTAAGAGAGTAAATATCTCATGTTTTCATGACAAAAAAATTAAAATATTTGAGGTGGTATTATGTTAATTAGCTAAATGTAATCTTATTTCATTATATTAAAAATTACAACACCACTTTGTACCCCATAAATATAAATAACATTGTTAATCAAAATAGAATAGAGGTAGAAGCAACCCAAATGTTAATTGGTGGAAGTCCATCAGTCGAGAAGGCAGTTCTGAAGTGACGTTCTGTCTGTTTCCTGCTCTTTTATTGACCAGCTCTGTGAACTTACATGTAATTTATAACTTCTATGGTTCATTTTTTTCTTCCATAAAATGGAGGTTAATTATAGCAGCAGACTCAAAGATTACATTTTTTGTTTTGGCAGATTAAAGGAGATAATCCTGGTCAATATTTAACAACATGTCTGACAAATAGAAAGTACTCAGAAAAACCTTTCTGTAGGTTTTTCTCAATGCTCTTCCTATACAAAAACCATCATCTTCCCTCTATCCAACCTTGGGAGCCTGACTCTGACCATTTGTTTGGCACTTTTTACAGGGTTATAGAAAGGCAATATAAAATATGCTAAAATTTTGATGTGAGAAAACAAAGAACTGAAATACTCTTGTATATATATTGACTCCAAACCTTAGCAAACTGAGCTACAAAAATGTGAGCTCTTATAAACAGTATTTACTTTTTGAAAATGAGAACCATGACAGTGGTTAAACTAACATATAGTATGTATAATATAATATTGCATACAGAAATATTACCACAATTGTTTTTACTATAATAATGAAAGAAGGTCATAGTGAAACTTTATGAAAGGAAAAAAAACCATTGAAAATATTTCCCAGAAGTGGAGAAGAATGGTATGTGCATAAATATATTTTTCATTTTTGTTATCAAAACTTTTGATTTTTTAAAAAAGTGGTATTTAAATAAAAAAGATTGGCATAATCTGGAAAATTTATTTATGAGAAATCATTTATCGTTCTAATATGCAAAATAAAGAACTGTTGGTTACTACACTCAGTTTTTTTCTTAAAAAGGTGAATAACAAAAGCCTTTGAGAACTGCTTCTGTCTCACTAGAACAACAAATATCTCTGCCTTGAATTCTGAATAAGAATTTTTGGCTACATTTTCACTCATATATGTTTTGCTTCTTTAGAATCTGCAAGGTAGTGAAGCCAACTAAATTCTTCAGTTATAAGCTCTTAGCCAGCACCCCCATAGCCATTTGTCTCCTGTTAAAGGACAGTACACTGCTTTCATTTCACCTGAATCTTAATGGTTTGCATTTGCAATGCCTGCCTATTTACATTTGTATTCCCTAACTTTCTTATGTTTTATTTTTTCCCCTTTTATCTTCCTCCTCCTTCTTCTCCTCTACCGCCTCCACTACTGTTTATGCATTTGCTTATTAGTGTACTATTCATGTTGTACACTCTTCACCTGGCTAGCTAATTTAGCTATGTACAATTAAAATCTTTCAAGAGCTTCCATTTGGGAAGCTTCTCCCCATATCACTTAATCAGTTTCTCTAGTTTGACCTCACCTTTCACTCACCTGTCCTTTGGACCTATTCCATCTAAAATCCATCAGCCATCCAGATAATGCATATTTTAATATGTTCAATGTATCCCTCATCTATTATTCATGAGCTTTCTTTTCATTTGCACTTGTTTATTATGTATATGGTGTGCTAACACTGCTTTGTAGAATTTATGTTTGATCTCTTCCCTCAGCACTTGTCCATCAAATGTGTTGCCTGTCACCATCCATTTAGATCACTGTGTTTATGCCAAACAACTACCATTTAGAACATAAAAGTGAGCTGGAAGCTTCTTTGGGAAAATTTATTTTAAGTGAACTCAGGTTCACTTTTATTAATACTTAAAGAGAAAATTGATCATCTAGCAGACGTTTTGTCACTTGCAACAAAAGTTCTACAATTGCATGGGTTTTCCTTTCATCTTCTTTGAAGAAAGGTAATAATCTATAGACATACCTTATTTTATTACACCTCACTTTATTGTACTTCACAAATGTTGTGTTGCTTACATATTTAAGGTTTGTGGCAACCCTGTGTTGAGCAAGTCTATCCGTGCCACTTTATCAACAGCATGTGCTCTCTTTGTGTATCTGTGTCATGTTTTGCTACTTCTTGCAATATTTCAAACCTTGCCCTTGTTAGTATAACTGTTATGGTGATCTGTAATCAGTAATCTTTAATGTCACTATTGTAATTATTTTGGAGTGTCCACAAACCATATCCATATAGGACAGAAAACTTAATCAATAAACTTTGTCTGCGTTCAATATATCTTTGTTTGTATATCATCTTCGGACAAATGTCTTTTCAAGTCTTTTGCCTATTTTTTAATGTGTTTATGTGATTTTTGGTTGTTAAATTGTAGGAGTTCTTTATACATTTTGGATATCAACACCTTTTCCTACTCTTTTCTGTAGAACCAATCCCTCCAAGCTATGTGCCCTAAGCTTCTATTTTAACCGGCTTGTTTCTGGAATCTGCCATTGGGAGGTTCTGGTGGAAACCTGGGCAGTGGGAGGAAGAGAAAAGCTAATATATTTGTCATCTCTCTGTCTTAGATTATGTGTCTGGCAAAGATCGTATATCCTCCCGGCTCCAACTACAGTCCCAAAAGCCCATTGTGTTCCCAGCTTCCATCCTGGAACCATCTCCTTCCAGTCTAGAGACAAAATAAACTTAAAGCTTTTGTTTGCTTTGTAGTTTCCTGTTTGGCTTCTCAGTATTTATATCACTTGGATGACCAATTCCCTATTTTAAATTCCCCTTGTTTTGTATGTTTAAGGTGACTTCTCTTTTCCTGTTTGGAGCCTCACTGATCAATCAACCAAGATCATAGTGGATTTTTTGGTATTTAAGACCTTTTTGTTGGTTTTAGAGTAGAATTTCATCAGTCTTCATATAGATACTGCAGATTTTTAAATTGATGTATAATTAGTACATAGAGAAATACAAAAATCTTATATTTATAATTTATTGAATTTATAAATGTATAAAACTTTGTAATTGCCATCCAAATTAAGATATGTCACATTTTCTTCACTTTAGAAGGTTCCAGAGTTCTAGTTCTGAAATGACAAGTGAGGAGCTCTGCAGATACACTCTCCAGTGATAAAAAGCATAATTGGTGAAAATTATTTTAAAATCAACCACTCAAAATCTCTTGAAATTGTCATTAGGGCTTACAGAAAGTTAAGTAACATTTACTCAAGAGAATCTACTAAACTCAGTAAATTAAGAGAGTCTGTGGCATTCTAACCTTGGCCAGATCTCTCCCTTTCTTCCAGATCAGCATAACAGAAACTTCATTTCAAGTAGGCACAGCCATGAACAAAGGACCCCCTCTGCAGGCAACTCTCAGTCAAGGGCTAAGGTATCCTCCACAGAGGGGCAGGAATTTCAAAATTCCTTCCATCTCCAACTCTGAGTTTCAGAGGCTAGTTTAACAGAAAGGTTGGAAATTCCCTTCTTCCATGCAACTCCAACTCACAGAGGAGAGATTTTACCCCAGGAGTGGAAGGGTGAGAATCCTGGAGCCCTCATTGCCCTCATCATAGTGCAGGCATGCAGCAAGTTTCCATGCAGGAAGAGGCAAAACTAGACGACTATAGGGGCCCGGTAACCTGCAAAAGTAGAGGTGTCAATTAGAAAGTTTTCAATTGTCCCCAACCTAAGGACCAGAGCTGTGACTCAGAAATTTGGACCAAAGAGAAAGGTAGGCCATAAAACAGAGAGCTCAGAAGTTCTTTACTAGGAATCTAAACTTATCTAAACAGGGTAAGGGGCATTTTAGGCATTAGGGCACTGTCAGAAAAAAAAAAAATGAAAAATTTGAAAGTAAGCCAGTTAAACCATCAGCATCTCTAGTTATCCAGAGAGAATCAGGAATAGCTAAGAGAGTTCTCCTGAGGTCAGAAAAAGCAGAAAACTGATCTCAAAAACTACCCTTGTAAAGGATGCCAAATAGACTGTAGAACAAGTTATGCCACAGGGTGTTGTTGAAAATAAAAGATCAATCAGCTGGCAATTACTGGAATGTAATAGTTGGATGTGGTCAGAAAAAGAAAGGAACAAAGTACCGTACTATATGTACATAGTTGCTCTCGTTTTTTTCTCTTTATGGCTTTAAAATGCATAAAATTACAAAAAGTAATAATTAAAACAATGTGTTGTTGAAATTGTAACATATGCAGATGTGTTATAATATGCATAACAATTATAGTAGAAAAAGGGGAGAAGGAATAACACTGTAAAGGGCTAATGTTTTTATACCTCACTTGAATTAATTTATTACAAAGGTAAAGTAGATTGTGATAATATTTATCTGGTAAGCTCTAAACCATTAAGAAATAACTCAAAATTGAGAAAAAAAATTTAAAAAATTAAAATATTAAAATAAAAATATTAACTTAAGGTAAAAGGCAGGAGAAAAGGAAGAATTGAGGAACCAAAAGAGCTAAGACAAAAACAAGCAAAATATTAAAATGAAAAATAGAAATTCAAATATATCAAAAATAATATTAAATGTGAGTAGATAAAACAATTCAAATAAAAGGCAGAAGTTGTACGAGAGGATGAAAAAACAGACATGATTCAACTATAGTGTCTAAAGATGCATTTTAGATTCAAATGTACAAATAGTTTGAAAGTAAAAGGATGGAAAAGATATATTATGCAAAGAGCAACCATCAGAAAGGTGGGACGACTATAATAATACCAGAAATAATAGAATTTATATAAAAATATTACTAGAGATAAAGAGGGACACTTTCAGTAGTAAAAAGGTGAGTCATTCAGGAAGATACAATTGTCAATGTACATGCACCCAAAAACACAGCTTCCAAATACATGAAGCAAAAAATGACAGATTGTTTCAATCTGAATAAATAGGATATTTAAACATAACAGTTGGAGACTTCAGTACCTCACTTTTTTTTTTTTTTTTTTTTTTGAGGGAGTATTGCTCTGTCACCCAGGCTGGAGTGTAGTGCAGTGGCGTGATCTCAGCTCACTGCAACCTCCACCTCTGGGTTCAAGTGATTCCCCTGCCTCATCCTCTCCAGTAACTGGGATTACAGGCACCTGCCACCACGCCCGGCTAATTTTTGTATGTTAGTAGAGACGGGTTTTCACTATGTTGACCAGGCTGGTCCGGAACTCCTGACCTCAAGTGATCCACCCGCCTTGGCCTCCCAAAGTGCTGGGATTACAAGTGTAAGCCACTGTGCTTGGCATATACCTCACTTTCAATAATGAAAGTTCCACTCATTACAAGACCAACCAGAAAGTAGAAGACATAAACAACTTTATAAACTAATTAGGCCTAAGGGACATCTGTAGAACACTTTATTCAACAACAGAATATAATTATTTTCAAATGCATATAAAGTATTATCAAGGATAAGCTATATGCTAGATCATAAAGCAAATCTCAGTACTTTTTTTTTTTTTTTTTGAGACAGAGTTTCACTCTTGTTGCCCAGGCTGGAGTGCAATGGCACGATCTTGGGTAGCTGAGATTGTAGGCACCTGCCACCATGCCCAGCTAATTTTTTGTATTTCTAGTAGAGATGGGGTTTCACCATGTTGGCCAGGCTGGTCATAAACTCCTGACCTCAGGTGACCCACCCACCTCAGCCTCCCGAAGTGCTGGGATTACAGGCATGAGCCACCGTGCCCGGTCCAAACCTCAGTATATTTAAAAGGATTGAATTCATGTAAAACACATTCCTGACAAGAATGGAATTAAATTAGAAATCAGTATCTAAAGGGTTTTAGAGAAATTAATAAGTAAGTGGAAACAAAACAACATACTCTTAAGTAACCAATAAAAGAATATATGACAGAAAACTTTAAAAATGCTTTAAGTGGAAATAAAGACCCAATATACAAAATATTATGGAATGCAACTAAAGCAGTACTTAGATGTGACTATTTAAATCTGCAAATGAATAGATAGCTAGCTAGCTAGCTAGATAGACAGATAGATAATCAATTGCAAAGATAAAACAGCAAACTAAATCTAAAGCTTGCAGAAGAAAGGCAATAGTAAAGGTCAGAGCAGAATTTATTGACATAGACAATAAAGAGGAAAAGAAAATAACTAATACCAAAAGTTGGTTATTTAAAAAATCAACAAAATTGAAAAAAAAATAGCTAGATTTACTAAGAGAATGAGATATAAGACTCAAATTACAAAATCAGAATTAAAAGGGAAAATTGCTGTTACATTTACATAAACAAAATGAATTACAGGGAATACTATAAACAATTGTATATCAATTGAAATGGACAAATTCCTAGAAAGACAGAAACTTATGAAACTGACTCAAGAAGAGACAGAAAATGTGAGCTGTTCTATAACTAATTAAAATAAAATAGGCTGAGTGCGGTGGCTCATGCCTGTAATCCTAACACTTTGGGAGGCCAAGATGGGCAGATCACGAGGTCAGGAGTTCAAGACCAGCCTGGCCAACATAGTGAAACCCCATCTCTACTAAAAATACACAAAATTAGACAAGCATGGTGGCGGGCACCTGTAATTCCAGCTACTAGGGAGGCTGAGGCATGAGAATCGCTTGAACATGGGAGGCGGAAGTTGCAGTCAGTGGAAATCGCACCACTGCACTACAGCCTGGGCGACAATGTAAGATTCTGTCTCAAAAAATAATAACAATAAAATAAAAAAGTAAAAATACAATAAAATAGTAAAATAGCAACCAAAAATACCAACAAAGAAATGCATAATCCTTGATGGTTTGTGCAGTGAATTCTACCAAATATTTAAGAAAGAATTAATACCAGTGTTCTACAAGCTCTTCCAAAAAATAAAATAATAGAAACACTTCTTAACTCATTTTATGAGGCCAGAATTACTTTAATATAAAAGCCAGACATTACAAGAAAACTACAGACCTATATCTCATATCAACATAGATGAGCAATTTCTCAACAAAATACTAGAAACCCACATCTCTAGCAACATACAAAATAATTATAAACTATGACCAAGTGAGATTTACTCCAGGAATGCAAGGCTGGTCTAGTATCTGAAAATCAATTACTGTAATACAACATATCAATAGAATAGCCAAAATAATCTTGAGTTTAATAAAAGAGCAATTTTATAAATCCCCATTTTACAGCATATTACAAAGCTACAGTTATCGAGACGATATGTTACTGGAATAAGAATAGATATATAGAACAATAGAATAGAATTTAGATCACAAATTTCTCACATTTAAGATCAATTAATTTTTTTGACATGAGTTCCAAAACAATTCAATAGTGAAAGAGTAGTCTTTTCAATGAATGGTGCTGGCACAATTGGATATTCATATGTAAAATAACTATTTGAGATGCCTATCTCAAATACTATGCAATAATGAATTCAAAGCTAAACAGACACAACGTAAGAAACCATATCTTCTTTCACATTCAGAATGTGTCTGTAGAATTAAGACACAATTCTAAATGTAAGAGAAGATTATAAAACTCTTAGAAGAGGTATAAAGATAAATTTTCTATACTTTCATTTTGCAAAGGTTTTTAAAATGCAAAATCAAAAGTACCTGGTAACCAATGAAAAAGCATAAATTGGACTTCACAAAAACTAAAAAGCTTTTGTACTTTAAAAGATCCCATAAAGAAAGTGATAAGATCACCTGCTGATTAGAGATAATATTATAATATCATACATCTAATATGATACTTGTGTCTCATACAGAATATGTCTTATTACTCAATAATAAAATGCAAGTAGATCAGTTTAAACATTGCCAGACCATCTGAATATACATTCCTCCAAAAAAAAATATTCAAATGACCATTAAGCATACAAAAAATGTGCAATATCATTAGTCATTAGAAAAATGCAAATCAAAACCAACATAAGATACTACTTTATACTCACTAGAAAAGCTAAAATCAAAAGGACAAAAGCAAGTGTTAGCTATAAAAAAAGATAGATACTAGCAAGTGTTGACAAAGGTAAAGAAAAATTGGAATCCTCATACACTGCTTGTGGGACTGTAAAATGATGCAGCCACTTTGGAAAGCAGTCTGACAGTTCCATATGACCCACCAATTTCATGCTTAGGTATAGTTCCAAGGAAATGAAAACATACATTCAAATAAAAAATGTGTACATAAATTTTTATAACAGCGCATTATTTATAATAGCCAAATAATGGAAAATTATTCAAATGCCCATTAAATGATGAATTCATAAATTAAATGTGGTGTACACATAACAGAATATTATACAATAAATCTATCTCAGTACCCTGTAGGCAACTACTGCTCTGACCTACCTCTACAGATTAGTTTTGCCTACTGTAGAAACTTATGAACATTGAATCATTTAGTGTATACTTTTTAAATGATTTTACTGACTCTAATAGAATCTTTTTAATCTTTATCCATTTGTTGCATGTATCAGAATTACATTAACTATGTTGCTTAGTATAATTTCAGTTTCTTAATCTACCACAATTTGTTTATTCATTCTATTGTTAGGGCCATTTGGATTATTTACAGTTCTTAGTTATATAAATGAAATTCTATGAAAAATTTTTAATGGATCTTTTCACATACATATATTTTTATTTTTCTTGGAAAAACAGCTAGCAGTTGAATTAAGGTCATGGGGTAAGTGTATCTGGAACTTTTACAAAGATGTTGCATGGGCACAGAGAGGGGAATGTCGCATACCGGGGCCTGTCAGGGGTGGAGGACTGGGGGAGGGATAGCATTAGGAGAAATACCTAATGTAGATGATGGCTTGATGGGTGCGGCAAACCACTATGGCACGTATACATTTATGTAACAAACCTGCATGCTCTGCACATGTATCTCAGAGCCGAAAGTATAATAATACAAAAAAGCATTGTCTTATATCTCCCTGTCAGCATCTTGAATCTGATATCTCTAAAATTGGTCGTTTTGGGGTTTATCCTGCTCAGGGTTTGCTGAAATTCTTCATGTATACGTTGTTGAATTCATAAAATTGGACAATTTTGGATTTTTTTCAAGTATATGTTTTACTCCCTTTTGTACCTTTTTTTTCATTTTGGAACTTTGTTTACGTGTATGTTAGACTACTTCAGACTGTTCTACAGGTAACTGTGGTTCTGTTAATTTATTTTTCCATCTTATTTCTCTCTGTGATGCAAATTGCATCATGTCTCATGTCTCATCTTTAAGTTTCCTTATGGCTTTTTTCTGCCATCTTCTGTTTGCTGTTACACCAAAACTTACATTTTTATTTAGGATACTTTTACTTTTTAATTTTGGAATTCAAAGTTGGTCTATTTTTTATTATTTGCATTACTATGCTGCTATTTACCATCTGTTCATTCATTATGCCATCTTTTAAAATGTTACTCAGCATATTTATAATAGGTTCTTCAATGTGAATGTCTGATAATTCAAACATCTGTGTTAATTTTGAATCCATTTCTAATGACAGACTTAAAAATCTCTTAACTATGGCTTACATTTTTATATGTTTTCTCATGTATATTAATTTTTGATTGTATGCTGAACATTATAATTTTATATTATAAAGTCTTTGCTTTTTATTATTGTCTGAGTAATAATGGGTTTTGTTTAAATAGAAAAATAAGTTGTTGGCTGAAAAACTTGAACTTCTATATCCTTGGTTTCATATGATGTTAGCACAGCTACATTTAAGTTTTGTCTTCTGTTTTGGCAAGAATCCTTAGGCATAGGACATATTGTTCACTCATTAAGTATGGCTTTTATTGTGTTTCAAAGGGATGCCCAGGGAGATTAAAACTGTAGGTTATGTTTCTCATTTGGTCAATGACAGGTGAAGCCTCTGTGTATATATATTAGTTTTTCAGCTACTACTTTCTGTCTTTCTGTTGGTTCTCTCCTGTCTTTCTCATGCATGTACACAGCTCACGAATCACGCATAGATATAAGATTAGTTTATATACAAATTTCAGGTCTTCTTCCTCTTCTGGAATCCCATTCCTTAATTTGCAGCTTCTCTAGCAGCCCCAGATAAGGGCTTGCTACATGTTCTAGGGAATAACCCCAGAGAAAAATTCAAATAAACGTAAGCCTCCATTAGTCTTCCATGTTTTTAAGGATTTAAAAACAAACATTTTATAATTTAGTTGCTATAAAAATACCATATTTATACCATTACTTTTTGTCTCTTAGTTCTTAAGAATATTAAAAATTGAATTACTGATGTTCTTTTGATTTGAAACTGACCTTCTTTTGGGAGTCATAATTTTTATAAGCTATCCATTTGATTTTCTGCATGTTTCAATAAAGTAATTTTTAAAAATATTAATATTGCATTTTCCTTGCATATATATGTATATATATATATGTATGTGTATATATGCTAGTTTATTTTTTGCATAAGCAATTTGGCCAGCATTTTTATATTATTTTCACTCTTAATTATATTTCTTATTATTTTATTATGTCTCATAGAACTTTTTACCAGTTTGCTGAGTGCATATTAAAAATAGGATTGAATTTTGATTTTGCATCCTGCAACTTTATTGAATTTGTTTATTAGTTCTAAGTGCCTTTTAATGGAGGTTTTAGGGATTTTCTTAATATACGGTCATCCCTAGTATTTTTGAGGGATTGATTTTAGTATCACTCCATAAATGTAAAAATCCATGGATGCCTACATCCCTTATATAAAATGGTGTAGAATTTGCATATAACTAATGCACATCCTCTCACATATTTAAATCATCTCTGAATTACTTATAATACCTAATAAAATGTAAATGATATGTAAATAGTTGTTATGTTGTTTTATTTGTATTATTTTTTATTGTTGTAGTAACTTTACCCCAAAATATTTTAAACTCATGGTTGTTTGAACCTGAGTATGCAGCACCTGCCAATAAAGAGGGAGGGCCAACAATTTAAGATCATGTCATCTGTAAACATAAAATTTTGCTATTTCTTTCCAACTTAGACGTGTTTTATTTCTTTTTCTTGCCTAATTGCTCTGTATAGGACTTTCAGTACTATGTTGAATAGAAAAAGTAAAAAGTGGACGTCTTTGTCTTGTTCACAATCTTAGAGAAAACCCATTCTTTTCATGGTTGAGTATGATATTAGCGGTGGGTGTGTTATATATAATCTTTATTATGTTGAAGTACTGTTGCTTTTATACCTAATTTGTTGAGAGTTTTCATTATGAAAGAATTCTGTATTTCGTAAAATGCTTTTTCTTCATGTATTGGGATTATCCTATGACTTTTTATTCTTTTTTCTCTTAATGTGGTATATCACATTTATTGATTTGTGTATGTTAAACCATTCTAACATCCCAGGGATAAATCCTTGGTCCTGGTGTGTGATCCATTTAATGTGTTGTTCAATTTGGTTTGCCATTATGTTGTCGAGGATTTTTGCATCTATGTTTATTACAGATACAGGCCTGTAATTTTCGTTTTGTATAGCATCTTTATCCAGCTTTAGAATTAGTGTAGTGTTGTCTTTGTAAAATGAGTTTGGAAGTGTTTCCTCTTTTTGAATTTTTTTGAAGAGTATGAGAAGAATTGCCATTAATTCTCCTTTAAATGTTTGGTAGAATTCAGGCTGGGTGCAGTGGCTCATGCCTGTAATCCCAATACTTCGGGAGGCCAAGGTGAGGGGATCTCCTGAGGTCAGGGGCTCAAGACCAGCCTGACCAACATGATGAAACCCTGTCTCTACTAAAAATACAAAAATTAGCCAGGTATGGTGGTGCACGCCTGTAATCCCAGTTGTTCGGGGGAGCTGAGACAGGAGAATTGCTTGAACCCAGGAGGCGAAGTTGATCTCGACTCACACCACTGCACTCCAAAGCAATCTTCCAGTTCAGTGCAATTCATATCAGAAATCCAATGACATCTTTCACAGAAATAGAAAAAATTTCTAAAATTCATACAGGACCACAAAAGATCCAGAATAGTCAAAGCAATCCTGAGCAAGAAGACCAAAGCTGGGGACATCACATTCCCTAATTTCAAAATATATTAAAAGGTTTAGTAAACAAGACAGAATGGTACTGGCATAAAAACAAACACAGAACTATGAAATAGAATAGAGACCCCAGAAAGAAATCTATATGTTTTCAGTCAACTGATCTTTGACAATGCTGCCAAAAACATGCAATGGGAAAGGAGAGTCTCTTCAATATATGATGTTGGAAAAATTGGATATCCATCTGCAGAATAATGAAGTTGGACCTTTACCTCAACCCACATAAAAATCAACTTAAACTCAAAGTGGATTAAAAATTTAAATGTAAGATCTGAAATTGTAAAACTATTAAAAGAAAATATAAAGAAACAGCTTATTGGTACTTGTCTTGGCAATGATGGCTTTTGTTTGTTTTGAATATGACCCTGTAAGCACAGACAACAAAAGAAAAAAGTAGACAAATGAAATTGCACCAAACTAAAAGGCTTCTGTGCAGCAAAGGAAATAGTCAATAGAATGAAAGTACAACCTACAGAAAGAAAAAACAAATCATGATCTGATAAAGGGTTAATCTCCAAAATATATAAGAAACTCAAATAACTCAATAGCAATAGCAAAACAATCCAATTTTAAAAATAGGCAAAAAACTTTGACTTAGTGTTAGGGCTGCTGTAACAAAATACCATAAACTGAGTGGCTTATAAACAACAGAAATTTATTTCTCACAGTTCTTGTGTCTGGGAAATCCAAGATCAAGGTGCCAGCAGATTTCGTGTCTGGTGAGGGCTGGTTTTTCATAGGTGGTGCCTTTTAGCTGTGTTCTCACATAGTGGTCAGGGCAAGGCAGCTCTCTGGGGCCTCTTTTATAAGATCACTAATTGCATCCTTGAGTGCTCTGACTTCACGACCTAATTAGTTTCCCAAAGGCCCACCTCTTACTAACATCACATTTTGGATGAGGATTTCAGCGTATAAATTTGTGGGGATCACAAACATTCAGACCTTACTCAAATAGACATTTCTCAAAAGAAACAATACAAGTGGTCAACAGGTATATGAAAAAGTGCTCAATATCTCTAATCATCAAGGAATTGCAAATTGAAATCACAATGAGATAACATTTTTAGAATGGCTATTGTTAAAAGGGCAAAAGATATCAAGTGCTGGTGAGGATGTGGACAAAAGGAACCCTCGTACACTGCTGGTGGGAATGTAAATGGTTATGACCAGTAAGGAAAATAGGATGGAGGTTTCTCAACAAATTAAAAATAGAAGTACCATACAGTCCAGCAATCTCACTTCTGAGTATATATCCAAAGGAAATAAAATCAGGATATCAAAATAACATCAGTACTACCATGTCCATCACAGCATCGTTCAAGATAACTGTAACCACCTAATGGGTTCACATTGCTCACTGCCTATACAGAGCCCATTTATCAAGACAGGGGAATTGCAATGAAGAAACAGTAATTCACACAGAGCTGGCTGTGTGGGAGACCGGAGTTTTATTGTTACTCAAATAAGTTTCCCCCAGCATTCAGGAATTGGAATTTTTAAAGATAATTTGGCGGGTTGGGGCTGAGAAAGTGGGGACTGCTCACTGGTCAGGTTGGAGATGGAATCATAGAGGGTTCGAAGTGACATTTTCTTGCTGTCTCCTCTTCCTGGGTGGGATTGCAGAACTGGTTGAGCCACATTACCGGTGGGTGGTGTCAGGTGATCTATTGAGTGCAGGGTCTGCAAAATACCTCAAGCATTAATCTGAGATTTTACAATAGTGATGTTATCCCCAGCAACAATTTGGGGAGGTTCAGACTCTTTTAGCCAGAGGCTGCAAGACTCCAAATTTCTAATCCTGTAGCTAATTTGTTAGTCCTACAAAGGCAGACTGGTCCCCAGGAAAGAGGGCAGTCTTTTCGGGAAAGGGATATTAACGATTTTGTTTCAGAGTCAAACTATAAACTAAATTCCTTCCCAAGATTAGTTTGACCTACGCCCAGGAATGAACAAGGACAGCTTAAGGTCTAGAGGAAAGATGGAGTCGGTTAGGTCTGATCTTTTTCAGTGTTATAACTTCTTTAGTTATAATTTTTGCAAAGTCAGTTTCATAACCAAGACATAAAAACAATCTAAGTGCCTATCAATGAATGAATGGATGAAGAAAACAAGGTGTGTGTACACACAACAAAAACAGAGAAGAAAATTGTTATTTTGGACGATATGGATGAACCTAGAGGACATTATACTAATGAACTAACCCAGACACAGAAAGAGGAATACTGCATGACCTCATTTATATTTATACATATTTATACATGGAATCTAAAAAAGTCAATCTCATAGATAGAGAGAGCAGAATGGTGGTTGTCAGGCCCTGGGAGGTGGGGAAATAGAGGAATGCTGGTCAAAGAGTAGAAAGTTTTAGTTACACAGATAAATAAGTTCTGAAAATCTAATGTACAGCAAGGCAACTATAGTTAATTATACTTTTTATCAGGTGTAAATTTATCAGGTATACATTTTATGCTTGAAATTTACTAAGAGAGTAAATTTACTCTCTTGTTTTAAGTGTTCTCACTCAAAACAGGTAACTATGTGAGGTGACTGATGTGTTATTTAGCTTGACTATGATGATAATTTTACAAAGTATACATATATCAAAACATTACATTTTTACATGATATATATATATACTTTTTCAATTATACCTCACCAAAGCTAGGAAAATTCTCTTAAAAAATAATTGGATATTGAATATTAGTATGCTTTTTTCAGTGTATCTTAAGACAATCAAATATCTGTTCTCTGTTTTGTTGTTGTTCTTAAGATAACATGAATGTTATAAATAGATGTTATAATACTGAGCCATTTGTTTATTTCAACATGAAAAATACCTGATCAGGATATTACAGTTATTCATTGCTTAATGGTGAGAATACATTCTGACAAAAGTGTCGCTAGATGATTTTGTCATTGTGTGAACATCGTAGAATATGCTTACACAGAACTAGGTGGCATAATCTACTACACAGCTAGGCTATATGGTGTAGCCTACTGCTCCTAAACTACAAACCTTTGAAGCATGTTACTGTGCTGAATACCTCAAGTAATAGTAACACAATTGTAGGTATGTGTATATCCAAACTTAGGGAAGGCACAATAAAAACACAGCATTACAATTTTATGAGACTACACATATGCAGTCCCTCATTGACCAAAACATCCTTGTGCAGTGCATGACTGTAATTCAATACATTAATGAGTTTATTTTCTATTAGTTTATTTAGAATTGTTGAACATCCATTAACAAATACACTACTGTGATTTTTTTCTTATCTTTTCACATCTTTGTAAGCTAATGCCAAGTTTTTCAAGCTTCAGAAAAATATTATGAAAATACCTTTGTTCTCTAAGCTTGGGAACTCCTAAATGCTAAATAAATAATAACTTCATTTTAAAGCTTATCAAGATTCAATTATGAAGGCTTCTTGGAGTTTAATTATTTGATGTTTTCCTTTATATTTATTGGCATATTTCTTTTGGAATTTCCACCTGTTCTTCACTTAACATAAATAGCTTATATTTTTCACATAGATATTTTTATACAGATCCTAAAATGTATTAACATATATGTATAAGTTCCTTTTGAATATGTTAATTTGCTTGCATCTTTTGTTATTTTATTATTTGTTAGCTTCTAGTTTTGCATCATTTTTTGTAGCTTTTCTTTCAGTTATTTATATTAGCTCCTGCTTGTCTATTTTCTTAACAATTTCCAAAGTTTAATTGAACGTATTTATCAATTTTAATGTTATTTGCTGTTTTCTAACATATTAATTCCTGCTTTCACCTATAGTAATTATTTTCTTTTGATGTAATTACACTTTTGCTACTGTCATACATACAAATGTTCATTTATTTTTTAAAGTCTGTCTTACTTAACATTAAAAAGGCTTTAAGATATGGATTCATTTGGAGTAGTCTGAGGCACATCACAAAGGTGTTCTAATTATGATTATTATCTCAATATATTATAATTGCCAGTTTGATTTCTGACATGGTGTAATAATTATTTTTAAAAAAATCCTGATTTTCAAATGGTTTGGATCTTTTATTTATATTTTTATTATAACTATATATTAGACTAATCAAAATGTAAATGGATGTAATACATATCATTTTTGTGTATGTGCTGATTTTGTGTAATTAACATACCAAATTTGGAAGCATTTTCTTTAGGAATATATTTGTTTCTTCATATATTAAGCTGCTATTTAAATTTGTCTAAGTATTCAAATGAAGTATTTTGAATAATTTTATTTTATAAGTATTATATATCATTTATTTTCATACGAATCAACTAATGTGTTACGTCTAGTGAACCAAAGATACAAAGAAAATATTAATTCTTCTGTACCCTGCTTCAAAGCAAATCTAATACAGAACTGTACACTTAAAAACAGTTAGGGTAGTAGATCTTACGTTATGTGACTTTTACTACAATTTTTTAAATTAACTGCTTAGAATATGTTAATCAAATTTAAATTTCTGAAATTTTGAGTTTATGAGTTTTGTAATTGTTTCTGTTTGCTTTTCATGATTGTTTTACAAATAAAAATTTATTACATAATACTTATTGCTCTGAAGCTTGCATTTTTATCTACTGATGTTACCTGAGTATTTCTAAAAGTCAGTTTCATGTAACAACATACATCTTTTACATTTGAGGAGGAGTGTTTTACTTCCAATTATGTGGTCAATTTTAGCCATCCCATTACTAGGCATATACCCAAAGGATTATAAATCATTCTACAATAAAGACACATGTACATGTGTCTTTATTGTGGCACTATTCACAATAGCAAAGACTTGGAACCAACCCTAATGTCCATCAGTGATAGATTGGATTAAGAAAATGTGCCACATATACACCATGGAATACTATGCAGCCATAAAAAAGGATGAGTCCCTTTGCAGGGACATGGATGAAGTTGGAAACCATCATTCTCAGCAAACTATCATAAGATCAGAAAACCAAACACTGCATATTCTTACTCATAAGTGGGAGTTCAACAATAAGAACACATGGACACAGGGAGGGGAACATCACACAACAGGGCTTGTGGGGAGTGTGGGGGGGTAGGAGAGGGAAAACATTAGGAGAAATACCTAATGTAGGTGACAGGATGATGGGTGCAGCAAACCACCATGGCATGTGTATACCTATGTGACAAAACTGCACATTCTGCACATGTAACCCAGAACTTAAAATGTAATAATAATAGTAATAAAACATACATCATCACTAACACCACACAGGAGTTCCCCTGCTCTGCATCCTTGCCAACATTTGTTATAGGATGGCTTTTATTTTACACATTTATTCTTCTGTGGATAAGACTCCTATTTAAAATGATATCTATTTGTGATTTTAATTTGCATTCCCAAGACTCAGAGTCTGATCTAGCATCTTTAAATGAACTTATGGGCTCTCCTGTATTTTCTCTTGTGAAATTCCTATTTATAGCTTTCTGTATTTTATATTGGACTATTTTTGCTTTCTGATAGGTTTACAACAATTACTTTCATACTCTGAATGCTAATTCTGTTTAAGGGTGGACTTGTGGCAAAAATTTTTCCTATTTGTGGTTTGTATTTTATTTTTTAAATTTTAATGGAGTCTATTTTTATAGTTCCCTTTCTATGTTAGTGCAATTTTTGTTTTGTTTAAACATTTTTTATGTAACCTAGGGTATTAAAGATAATTTCCTGTATCATCTTCAAATATCTTAAAGTTTTGCTCTTTATATCTGTTTTTAATACAATGGGAATTAACTTTTTGCAATGGTATGAAATTAGAGTACTATTTCCTGTATATTTTTCCATATTACTAACCATCTTGACATCGTTTCCTGAATGCTTCATATTTTACCCCTTGTTTATTAATTCAACTGATATTTACTGAGTGCCTATTATGTGGCAATCACTGTTTAGCCATTATATTTATATCAATGAAAATACTAAAGCATATGAAATACATCAATGAACACAGTAGACAGAATCCCACACCAGTGGAGCTTGTGTTCTTGTAAAAGGAGACATATAATAAACAGTAAATGTAGCAAATTAGTACTTTATTGGGTCAATCAGAAGGGGATAATTGCTATGAAAAATAAGAACAGGTTAAGCTGGATGACAGAATATACAGCAATTTCAAGAGCATACTAGGGATAAGCCTCACTAAACTATAAATTTGAGCAAAAACACAAAACTAAATATCTAGGCAAATAACATTAGAGGTAGAGAGAGCAGCCATTTCGAAAGACCTAAAACACAGAAATGCTTGCTGTTTTACATGAGAAGCCACCATGTGAGGGATATAAGGAAGAAGGAAGGAGGAGAGGAAGGCAAGATAAGGTGTGAGAGGAAACTGGGGAGAGAAAGCCTTGAACATGTAAGTCCTTTGAGCCACTGTCTGCATTTCAATCTGCTTTGCCTCCATCTTACTGCAGCTACTTCTTTAGTGTCCATTTCTTTGTATATTTCAACCATCTTTGATCATGTGCAACTTTGCCATGTATTTTACACTTAATGCCCCAGAGAATTCTCTACTCTCATAGTGTGAAATAGTTTTGGGAACCGGATTTGCACTTCTGCGTGCTGAACCCAAAAGGGGCCACCCTCAAGCAACTTTCAAATGAACAGTTCTTAGATGCACTTTATACAACTTTTTAGAAGTTCCCCAAGTTGGAGAGTCTAAAGCTCATAGTGCCGGCCAGTGAGCGAGGAGCAATAGAATGGAATGTAAATAAAGAATCAGTATCCAGGAGGAAGGAGTGGTCAACTAAACCTAACTACTGATAGATCAACTAAAATGTCAACTGAAACTGACCATTGTGTTTATCAATCTTGAGGTAATCACAACAAAAGCAGTTTGGGTGTAGTTGTGGGTTCAAAAGCACGATTAGAGTAAGTTTAACAGAAAATGGGAATGAAGAATAAAATAACGCTGAAGAATAAAATGAAAATAGAAAATAGAAGGTGTGATGGTTCAGGTCTTTATCAGGTCCTTATCTGGCAGAATGGCTCACATTCTGCCAGAGGAACAAGGAATTGTAGTACCAGTGAGTAATCAAGCTCAAACTACTTCCCTGTCGCTATGGAAGAAGCTAAGAACATATTTGGTTGGAGAACTACCAGTCTCCACCAAAACTATTTAGCTCATTTACTTTCAAAATTTTTGGTCTCTGATAAACGCATTTCATATTTAAAACTATGTATGTATATTATAAACATATGTGTATATTATATATGCATATTACCTATAAAATAGACGTTTTTCTAAGGCTACTTTAGCTGTGGCTCAACATATGTATAGGAAAATGTTTTACTATCATTAGCCTTATTAAAAATGAGTTTTTTTTAGTATGTATTTCTGTCTTAGAATATGGTCCTTTTAAAGGTATGTTTAACATGTGCTCAAAAAGAATCTATATTATCTGTTGTATATTAAGTATAGTTTCTATTATCTCTAAACTTACTGTTCAAACTTTCTGTGTAATTTTATATAATAATAATAATTATTATTATTATTATTATTTTTGAAATGGAGTCTTGCTCTTGTCACCCAGGCTGGAGTGCAGTGGCATGATCTCAGCTCACTGCATCCTTTGTCTCCTGGGTTTAAGCAATTCTCCTACCTCAGCCTCCCGAGTAGCTGGGATTACAGGCGCCCACCACCACAGCCAGCTAATTTTTTGCATTTTTAATAGAGATGGGGTTTCACCACGTTGGCCAGGCTGGTCTCGAACTCCTAACCTCAGGTGATCCACCTGCCTTGGCCTCCCAAAGTGCTGGGATTACAGGTGTGAGCCACTCTGCCCGGCCAATTCTATATTATGTTCTATATAATTATCCACAAATCTACTTTTTGGGAGGGTTATCTTATGATCTTTAATACTATACTTAAATAGTTTATTTGCCCATAAAGTCTGTTAATTCTCATTTTCTGAAGGTATATTATTAAGTACATATGTGGCATTTTATTAATATGTATTTATTGATCATTATAAAATAATGTTTTCATTGTATTCCATTTTGTAAAATATTCAAATTATTTTATATTTGTGGAGCTGTTTTATTTTTTCTTTTTAAATTTTCAGTACCATTTTAAAAAATGTATTCTTTGAAGACAGTTAATGCCCCATTAGCATACTGAATTCTGTTTTTCTTAAACAATATGATAGTGACTGTCTTTTGAGTGAAAAATTAATCCCATTCATACTTAGTTGTTCTTACCATCAGAACTCACCTCTGTCATTTTGTTTGTTGCATCTAGTTTTTGAATTTTCATGTTTCTTCCTTCCCCTCCCTGTCTTTCATTGTCTAGAAAAAAATGTATTCTGATTATTTAAAAACTACATATTATATTTTTGTCTTCAGTGTTTATTTTCTCTCTATTGATTTGTTATGTTTATCAAAGTTTATATTTCCACAAAAAACATACCATACATTTTAACATATTCTCCTCTTCAGTATACACTGCTTTCTCCTGCCATGTTCTCCATCCCCTCAGTACATTGGTAAATGTCTGCTAGACTTTCAATGCATTGTTATTAATATATGTTTTCTTGGTTCTTGCTCTTTTAGATAATACATTTGGCTTTATTTTCATTTTGCTGTAGAAGTCTCTCCATGCATTTTCAAAGTGAGACTTTGTATTAGGAACAATTAAAGGTGTTGAATTTCAGAAGATATATTTATTCCATCTTCTTATTTAAATGATTTTCTAATTGAATAGGCAATTCCAGGCTCAAAATTATATTAACATTGAAGACAATATTACATTTTTCTCATACATCCAATATTGCTGATGATGTCTAATTAAATCTGGTTATAAAACTTCATGGAGATGTTTTGTTTTCCTTTCCTGGTGAATTTCAGAGTTTTCATTTTGTATTTAGCTACCTTAGATTTCACTATAACATATCTGGGTTAATCTTTTTTCTTATCACTTTTTGACATTCTGAAATCCATTTCAAACTAAGGTGCTTTAGATTTTTTTAAACTTGAAAATACCCATCATTTTTAATTCAAGTATTTCTTTTTCTCAATATTAGTCAGCTTTTACTGCCATAATAAAATAACATAGACTGGGTGGCTTCAAAAACATAAAATTTTCTGACTGTTCTGAAGGCTAGAAGTCACAGATCAAAGTCTGGCAGGGTTGATTTCTGCTGAGGTCTCTTTTCCTGGCTTGCCGATAACCACCTTCTTACTGTGTCTTCACATGACAGAGACTTCCTAAAAGGACACAGTTTCTATCAAATCAGGGCACTATCCTTATGATCTTACTTAACTTTAATTACTTCCATAGAGACCTAGTCTCTAGATACAGCCACAGTGGAAATTATGGTTTCAACATATACATTTTGGAGGAGTCACATGCATTCTGTCTATAGCATCTTCTATTTTCTTTCTTTTATTTCTATATCTATCAATCTATCAATCCATCAATCTATCATCTATCTATCTATCTATCTATCTATCTATCTATCTATCTATGTATCTATCTAATCTATCTACCTCTATTTTCATTTCTTTCCACTCTTGTTATGTAGATGTTTCCATTCTTCTTGTATTTCTTTTACATTTCGGTTTTAAAAAACTATCTATACATCCCTCCTTGATGTTTCTTGAAGAATTCTCTGATCTGGTCTCATGTTCAGTCATTCATTTATTCTTCAGCTTTAGCCATTCAGCTCTTTAATTCTACCCAATGGCCTATATAGATAGATACATACGTAGCTACATAGATACATAGCTACATAGATAGATAAAGATATATTATGTGTATATATATATATATGTATTTGCTTGCCTCATCTGTATAACTGTGTGTTCTATTTCATATTACCAATATTCTCACATATCTATTTTAGTACATGTATTCTATTTAATTAAATTCTGTATCTGTCACACTCATTCTATTAGGTTTTATAACAGCTTTTTAGTTTCTCAAAGTTTTTTATAAAAAGGTAGATGACTTTCCACATGAATTCATATTTCCCTAGTCTCTCAGCTGTGTCTGCTGGCAATATGCACCAAGCAAGTTAGTAAGGAAGGGGCATATGCAGCTTCCGAGAGCCCTCATGTAAGACATACCTGGAGGACCAACGGAATTTACTGTTCCAGCACAGGACACCAAACTTCCTATTTACTGCCTTGCTAATACTAGTCTTTTCCAAGGGTGCCCCCCAAGACCCACAAAGATGGACAGGAAAGAAAGAAGGAAGATATGCTTAGGGCTCTTCTCTGTAGCAAGGAGACTTCTTTTGTCTGGCTAAGTAGGTGCTGCGGTTTCTCTACCTGTTAGCCACCCCTGGGAAGTGACGTCCACCTGATGCAATGAGCAAAGAAAAGATGTCAAAATCAAAGCTTCCTTAGTTTATTCCTCTCACCCCAGACTGTGTTTTCTTTTCAGACCACTGGTTTCTCCCAGTGTTGATCCTTCCCCTTCCTGTGCTTCCCTCAAGTTTGAGTGAGGAAAAGGCTGTACCCAGAGCTTATTCTGCATTTTGTCAGGACTCTGAAGTCTCATATAACTATTCTAATTTTTTTCAAAGTACATTGTTAATTCTCTTTTTTCATTCATCCTGTGGGATGTTTTTATTTTGTTATTTATTCTTTAAGTAGATTCTTTAGGGATTTAGCTATTAATTGGCCATTTCGAAGAAACAGCTCTCAGTTTATCCTTTGAAATATTTTCCTCCCAATTTAAATTTATTTTTGTATCATTCATAAATTATCTTCACAATTCATTTTGATTAATTTGTACTTTTATGCTAATTCATTATTAGTTTTGATATTATTAGTAAATACATTGAGGGTGAGGAATTCTTTGAAAAAATTCCTAAAGGTTTTTCTGTAAAATGTTCTAATTTTCCAAATAATACATGTCCTTCATGTTTTTTTAAAGGAAAATGTTTCTTAGTTTCTAAATAATCACTTGTTTTGTTTGTTTTTCAGTTTTGCATTGACTTACTCAGTTTTTATTTTGTTTATTTCCATTTGATATTGTTATGACAAAAAATTTATCCTAGGCCAGGCGCGATGGCTCACAGCCATAATCCTAGATTTTGGGAGGCCAAGGTGGGTAGATCACTTGAGCTGAGGAGTTTGAGACCAGCCTAAGCAACATGGTGAAACCTTGTCTCTACTAAAAATACAAAAAATTAACCTGGTATGGTGGCATGTGCCTGTGGTCCCAGCAACTCAGGAGGCTGAGGTGGGAGAATAGCTTGAGCCCAGAAGGTTGAGATTGCAGTGAGGTGAGATCACACTACTGCACTCCAGCCCGCACAACAAGGCAAGACCGTGTCTCTTAAAGAAAAAAAAAAATGTACCCTATACAAAGTTTCAAAGTTTAATAAATATTTATTTCAAAATTTGTTGTGAGGCTCTTTAATCTATCAAATTCCAAAAGATTTATTTTAAAATTTACCAATGTCATTTTTATTAAAGTCTCCTTGCATTTATGAAGTTGTCCTGCTGTTATTTACATTTAGAGTTGTTATATCTTCTCATAAATTCTGTTTTTCATGTTTGCATTACGTTACTTCTCCTAGTTGAATACTCAGGGCTACCCTACCGATATTAATATTGAGTTTATTCTGGCTTTCTATGTCATTGTTCATCCCTTCCCTTGATTTGTCATTTTTTTCTAACTACATACACTTATATTATTTTTAACCCAGGATGCCTCTTTAGTGGAATAATACAATCTTTTTGCACTTAATGTAACAATTGAACTATTTTCTTTTGTTCCTGTCATATTTTATGGTAAATTCTTATGGTATGTTTTAACGGTATTTGCCTTATTTATCTGACTTCGGTTGACTTGGTCAACTTCTGCTTCTTCAACCCCTCTTCACATACCAACCTCCCCCCACCCCCTCCACACATGCATGAACATTCTTGACCCTTAATTTGAAATTCTACAATGCTCTTGAAATTTTGTAATGATTGATTGTTTTTGGCCCAGATGATCACTATAACATAATATAATTCTATATCTATGTTTAGACTTTATTATTTAAAAACTAGGAAATTTTATGTATCTCTCACCCCCCTTCAAGTTAAAATATTTATGAAGCATTTATTTATCTGTTAACTTTACCATCTTCTAACTTTTTGCATTTGCTTGAGTAATTTAAAAACACTATTTTTAGCTCATTAATATTTCTTTACAATACGTCTATAATCCATACTTGGTATTTATGTTGCAAATTCCTGAAGAAATTTTTATCTTTTTAGTTTTGGCATAATTTTTTGCCCACTATCTTATTCACCTTCCTTTATCTTGAGACTTCTCTTTGGATTAAATTGAGGTTGAAAGCTGACTGTAAATTAAATTTTGCTTTTATTTTAATAAGAGCATAATGTATATGCTTCTGAAGCATTGCAAGTCTAAACATTTGTTTTGTTTGCCCTGAAGTATTCATTTGCTTAATGAATGAAACTTTATTGAGCATAACTGTGTGCAAGACACTGTTTTAGGAATTGAAGATACAGCAAAGAAGAAAAATTATTTGCTCTCCTGGCATTTACATTTTAATTGTCAATGAAAAAAATTAAACAAATATAACATTTAGTAGAGAAGACATAGACAAATACAGTGGAGCCCAGACAGCTACAGCACTCAGGGAGTGTTGAGGTGGGCTTCAAACATGTCAGCATGCTGCTACAAGTGAACATTGGACAAGTGTCTTCAGGAGATAGGAGGGAGGGTCACCAACGTCTGTGAGTGCAATGTCCTGAAGGAGAAGAGCAGGTGTAAAGGCCCCGCTCCAAGTGAGGACCACCTGGTATGTGGAGTGATACCAAGGAGGCAGCTGGGCTGAAAGTCCAGGAACATGAGGAAGAGTGATGGGCAGTGATGATGAGGGGTGGAAGGCACTGGGGCAGGAGTATGTGGAGTCATGCAGGTCATGGTAAGTTCCTTAGCTTCCACTTTGAATTAGATGAGAAGCAATGGGGTAGGTTTGAGCAGAGGAAGGGCATGCTCTGGCTTATATTTTATGGGATCTCTCTGGCTATCAAATAGAGAACAGAGAGAAAGGGTATAAAGTAGGTAGCAAGAGACCAGGTAAGAGGCCCTGCAATCATCTGGAAGAGAAATGGCCGCTTGATCATGGTGGTAGCTGTGAGGTCATAAAAGTGGTAGGATCCTAAATCCATTTTGAAGATAAAGAAGACAGAAGTTTCTGGCTCATTGGATATAAATTGTGTGAGAAAGTGAGAAATCAAGGATAACTCCAAAAATTGGGTCTGATCAACTGAGGAATTAAGTTGTTATTAACTGTGAGTTGGCAGGTTTTTAGGAAAGACCATTTTTTCAGCATTGATATATTTAGTTTGAAATGCCTATTGGATATCCAAGTAGAATACAGTCAAATATACAGCAAGATATATCAGACTGGAACTCAGGGCCAGTTTTCATACTGGCCAGACTACAATTCATGGTTTACAGTTTTTTTTTTTTCTCCAGAATCTATAGATATTGACATTTTCTTCTCACTTGTAGTTCTGGAATTAATGCCCCATAAAGTTAATAACAGATTAAAAAACAAAAACAAAAGCTCTATGACATTTAATGCACATCTGGAAAAAAGAGTTATTAAATAACATTTCGTAACAATTATATATTCCTTTTAAAAAATCTTAGTTGCAAACCACTTTCTCAAATTACATTTATATTATGTGAGTGTGGGTTTCTAAACCTTCCTCAGATTTAAAGTGTATTCAGAGTTTTACAAGTATTTCTAAACCTTCTTCAGATTCAGTGTCTTGTGAAATCATGACAGATATAGGTTATTGGAACTCATTCTTGGGGCAAAGATAACATTTCACTTTTCTAAATATAGACAAAAGATCTTGATCTCTTTTAATACCGTTGGCATGGACAAGCTTGTATTAGAGGACTGTTGCAGAACTTTTGACTTTGGATTTCTTATTTGATAAAATTTGTTGGTTCATTTTCCTTTTTAATTAAATTGTGTATTGCAAGATATCAATTTACTTTGAAGGTCACCTGAAAAGCATTTGTCAGATACATATCTGGCACGAGGTCATAGGTCCTTTTCAGTTTATCAGTCAGTTATAACAACTATTC
Source organism: Pan paniscus (assembly GCF_029289425.2). NCBI lineage: Eukaryota > Metazoa > Chordata > Mammalia > Primates > Hominidae > Pan > Pan paniscus. Next base: position 49,698,411 of record NC_073262.2, read on the forward strand.
CTGGAGTCACATAGTCTATGCTAGAGCCCTGGACATTTGGCCAAATTTGCACATCACCAAGCAAAGACGTCATCACACAATCTTCTCCTTCTGTTGGTTTTCACTTTAACATGGATTCTAGAATTGTCCTCTTGCAAGACAGTCCTTCTTCACATCTCTAACTCAATGTTTTGCCATGTCAATTCTGCACTTCTTTTTCGAATAGTTGTCAGTTTCTTACCAGTATTATTTTCCTAACTTTTTAAAAGAAAACTCAACTGGCTTCAAATTTATCTCAATTTGTTGTACTATCTCATTAATCATCAAGATGATGTTTCTTTGATACAAATGCAAAGCAGTTTTTGTGTAAACTGTTACTATGATTTATGGAGCTAATTTCCATGAGTTCTTTTCACCTGTCTTTTGCATGCTATATTTATTTTTTCTTCTTTTATGCTGTAAACACTTTTATATGAATCATGCTTTTGTTTTATTTACTCAAACTCCCATTGCCCAGATATAACAAAATCTACTATTTGTCTGAAAATAACGTTTGAGTTCTTCTTAAATAATCTTTGTGTTTTCCTGAGCACTGAGGCTCCTTCGTTATGAATTTAACGTGGAGGCCTAGATAAGTTAGATCTATATTATTAACTAAGAAAATGAGGCCAGGCACGGTGGCTCATACTTGTAATCCCAGCACTTTGGAAGGCCGAGGCGGGCGGATCACGAGGTCAGGAAATCGATACCATCTTGGCTAACACGGTGAAACCTCGTTTCTACTAAAAATACAAAAAATTAGCCGGGCGCGGTGGCAGGCGCCTATACTCCCAGCTACTTGGGAGGCTGAGGCAGGAGAATGGCGTGAACCTGGGAGGCGGAGCTTGCAGTGAGCTGAGATAGCGCCACTGCAGTCCGGCCTGGGCGAAAGAGCGAGACTCCGTCTCAAAAAAATAAAAAAAAATATAAAAAAAGAAAATGAGTAATGGCGTTGGATCATGAGTTGTTTTACAAAGTAACTTTGTTTCTGTATTTTTCTTTGGTTTCCTAGGAAGCCCATTAGCCAACTAGTTTTCTGTTGGGTAAATATGGGATCATTGTCTTCATTATCATCAGTTGACAGAAGTGAACATGACTCTGAGCACAGGATTCTTGTCTCTCCAGTGTTCTGCCTGTTCTTGGTCCACTAGATTAGAAAATGTTCCTCATTAGGGTTAGTACATTCTGTCCATGTATTAAAGAATCCTAGGGAAAATATATATATATAGCTTCGTTAAATATGTAATCTTTTGCTCCAAGTGAAATGTTGTTAATATATGCTAATTTCCCTGTCTTGTTCTGTACTTGCCCTTCCCAATTAGAGTAAAAAGTTCTCAGCTTTCCACATGCCATTAACGTTTATTGCCCTTTCAGTGGTAACAGTTGTGTCTTATAATCTTGGGATCTTCTTTAAAATAAGAAAATTTCAATGGAAAGAATTCTAGGATCTTCTTTCAATTTTCATGCACCTCCATCACATTTGGGAAAATAAAATTTTTGAATTTTGAGGATGTGTGCATGCATTAGAGTATTCATTAGGTATATTCTCTATTCCCCCAAATGGTCTCATATTCTTCAGGCCCGTGGTTTTCTAATAGAATGGAATCCTGTTTTCTAGTTGACTATCTGAGTTGATTTGGCTAATGAAATGAAAATAAAATTAATATTAGTTTGATAAGTTTCTCAGGACCATTTCTGAGCATATGTTTTAGGAGGTATAATGAGATTTTTTTTCTCACACTTTTTTCCTCTTGTCTCCTCAGATGTGAATCCAGATCTACAAGTAAAAATGAAATGAAGCAGAGCCACCCCAAACTGCAGACAATATTTGGTTCTTGTTTGTTTTGTTTTGTGTTTTGTGTTTAGAGACAGGGTCTCAGTCTGTCACCCAGGATGGAGTATGGTGATGCAAACATGGCTCACTGTAACTTTGAACTCCTGGGCTCAAGTGATCCTCCTGCCTCAGTCCACGTAGCTGAGGCTACAGGTGAGCACCACCATGCCTGGCTAATTTTTTTTTTTTAATTTTGCACAGATAGGGTGCTGCTATGTTTCCCAGGCTAGTCTCAAACTACTGGCTTCAAGTGATCCTCCTACCTTGTCCTCTCGAAGTTTTGGGATTATAGGCGTGAGCCACCATTCCTGGTCTGCAGCCAATATTTAATATGAATGAAAGCTTACTTATCTGTTGTAAGCCATTGAGATTTGGGTGTTACTTGTTACTTCAGTCTAATCCAACTGATAACAAAATCAGTACTAATAGGAATTTTCCACATTTGTTTATTTTGGTTACTCAGTTGTTTTAGGAATTTAGGAAGATTTTCTATGCTACCATTTTCCCCTATGATTACATTTAATTTAATTTAATTCAATACTTGAATTGAAAGACATTATTAAATTTAGCACATGCCTGTCAATCCATATACCCCATGTGCTATGAGATAAATAGATTACTTTTGATTTCTGCTTATATCTAATTTCTGTTGGTATTTTCACTATTACATTTTTGAGCACTGTTAGAGATAAAATATTTGAATCTCATATGCCTATTCTCAGATGTGACTGATAATTACCTCTAGCTATGTGCCAGTCACAAAGCTTACCAATCACCAATCAGCACACATAACAGAGTCTTTGAGTTTGGTATCCATATGGCTCCTTTATAGATTATAAATCAACTGGTTTAGTAACTTTCACAAATTTAAATTACCAGTAAGCTGGACAATTAAGATTCTAACCCAATTTTCTTCTGACTCCAAATCAAGTGCTTGTTCTGCTACAATGATGAGTTTCCTCTATATTCCTGTTTCAAAAATAAGGCTTGCATGCATAATTAACTAATAATATACATAATTTATGCATTATATTAAATTATAAATCTAAAATAGATCATATTATATAAGTGTTGTATATCATCAAACAGAGAATTGATCAGCATTGACCAGAACTGTCAAGCCAACCTGAAGTGAGTTTAATAATTCTGAAGGGGGATGGTGAGGAAATCAGTCAGTTGGTAGCAGAAAACATATTCATCTGTCTTTGGGGATCTGGGACTCTGTTTTTACTATAGATAAAGTGCACCAGATATCAAATCTTGACAAGTAAGGAGAGACTGGATAATGCCAGATTTTTTGAATTGGTGACTACCATCATTGAGAAGGCTATGTTACTACTCTGTAATAGAGAAAGTCATATATGCTGTTTTTCATATACATGTATGCACACATTACAGACACACAATCACAATACATATATATGTATATACACACACATATACACACACACACACATACACAGACATATAAGGTCTTTCTGGAAGGATTATTTCCATTCTTAGTGAATGCACAACTGCCTCTGACACCCACATTTCAGATAGAGGATCAAGTCACCAGTTTGCAAAATCTGCACTCCTCAATTTGTACCCTAATTATATGTAGATTAAAGAAGCTAATGCTATTGGGGGAACCCACCCCTGATAATTCAATGTTTGTTCTTTTCTATTTCCCTAAGTGTCAGCCGGTCTGAGAAATAAAGGGAAAGAGTACAAAAGAGAGACATTTTAAAGCTGGGTGTCCGGGGGAGACATCACATGTTGGCAGTTTCCGTGATGCCCCTCAAGCCGCAAAAACCAGCAAGTTTTTATTATGGATTTCAAAAAGGGAGGGGTGTATGAATAGGATGTGGGTCACAGAGATCACATGCTTCAAGGGCAATAAAATATTACAAGGCAAATGGGGGCAGAGCACCGGGGCAAAATTAAAATTGCTAATGAAGTTTCGGGCACATATTGTCATTGATAACATCTTATCAGGAGCAGGGTTTGAGAGCAGACAACCGGTCTGACTAAAATTTACTAGGCAGGAATTTCCTCATCCTAATAGGCCTGGGAGCACTATGGGAGACCAGGGCTTATTTCATTCCTTATCTGCAACTGAATAAGACAGACATTCCCAAAGGGGCCATTTCAGAGACCTCCCCCTAGGAACGCATTCTCTTTCTCAGGGCTGTTCCTTGCTGAGAAAAAGAATTCAGCGATATTTCTCCTATTTGCTTTTGTAAGAAGAGAAATATGGCTCTGTCCTGCCCAGCCCACAGGCAGCCAGACTTTAAGGTTATCTCCCTTGTTCCCTGAAAATCTCTGTTATCCTGTTTTTAAGGTGCCCAGATTTCATATTGTTCAAACACATATGCTTTATGAACAATTTGTGCAGTTAACACAATCATCACAGGGTCCTGAGGCGACATACATCCTCAGCTTACGAAGATGATGGGATTAAGAGATTAAAGACAGGCATAGGAAATTATAAGAGTATTGATTAGGGAAGTGATAAATGTCCATGAAATCTTCACAATTTATGTTCTTCTGTCACGGCTTCAGCAGATCCCTCCATTTGGGGTCCCTGACTTCCCACAACAAAATGCCTTTGGGCATTTATATGTTACCACTCTGACTGAATGTCTTCATCATTCTACATCACTGGCAAACTCCTCATCTATTAAGGCTTGTTTTGGGCTACATTAGGCAAACTCTTTTGTGTAACAACTGTATTTTCACAAAGCCATTGGCTTTTTTAAGCAGTTGTTACATTCTGCTTTCAGAACTCCTTAAGAACTCTTAGTAGGCACTGAATGAATATTTGCTGAATGAATGAAAGTTAGAGGAATAGAAAGAAAGAATATTTTAGCTGCTTTGACTCCAATAGTAATTCAATTTGGTAAAGTCACAAACTGAATTGACTTGCATCTTACAAGAATTAATGAGATATCATTACAAACCAAGTAAATTCACCAAAAAAATTTTTAAAAGACAGTATTAAATGCTGGTGAATAAGCAGAGTAGCTGGAATTCTCACACACTGCTGGTGTGAAGGCCAAAGGGTACAGCCACCTTGGCATGCAGTTTTACAGTTTCTTCCAAAGTTAAATGTAGAATCATCTCAAGACTGAGTGAACCTATCCCTAGGAAGTTATCAAATAGAAATTAAAATACATTTCCAAAAAGACCTGTACATAGGTGTTTATAGCAATCTTATTGAAAATAGCCAAAAACAACCTAAACGACAATTAGTTGGAAATAATTTTGACATCCATCTACTGGTGAATGGAAACCATATAATCTAATATTCTCAGGAATAAAAAATGGATGAACTATTAATACATGCATCAATAGAGATGAATTTCAAAACCTTATGTTAAGTGAAAGAAATTAGAAAACACCACATATTACATGATTTCATTTATATAATATTTTAGAAATGGCAAAAAAAATCATTTTGCCAGGGGCCTATCCTCTGGCGGAGGGAAGGGACTGATTAAAAAGGGACAGGAAGGAATTGTTTTGGTATATGGGGCTGTTTTCTATTTTGATTATGATACTGGTAAATGACTATAAATGTGCCCAAATGAACTGTTTACCTTAACACAGTGAATATTACTATATGGAATTTATTTACCAAAAAATCTGAAAAAAGTTTCAATACGTGATGTTCTTCTTGCCTCCCTTAATAAAGTACAATTTTGTATGCATTTATTATTTACATGCACCTTACAAAGCTTGAATTACCGAATATAAATCATAAAATTTTCAGCAAATTCAAGAAAACGCACATGTTGAGATGTGCCAGCATCTTGCTGTGTTCTTTACCATGCCCTGATCCTTTAAACACCATGAGTTATAATTCCTGTTCTACAGAGAGCAGATCCAAAGATCAAACCACTTAAATGCCTCATAAAAGGCAAGCATTGGCAATGGAGCTCCTAATCAGATCCACCTGACTCTATGTCTTCTGTGCTAAACTCATGTGGTCATGGCTGTTTGACAGGCAAATTGTCATTCCAAGTATTCATTGTCACATATAAATAAGGCCCTGTTATTTTCCTATCTAAAGCCTTTCCACTCATTTCCATTGCACATTGGAAAATGTTCACACTTGTCATCCTTGTCTCTAAATTCCATGTGTGCAAGTCCCTGTCAAACTTTCCAATAGTCTGCATTCCACACTTCCCATGCTCCACCAAGCTCCAGGCAAGCACAACTCTTCCCAGACAAAGGCACTTTCACATATTACTTCTAACTCTTGGAAATCCCTACATTCTACACTTTCTATGAAGCTCTGTTTTCCTTCTTCGGGCCTCAGCCTAAAGGCTGTTCATCAGAGGTATCTTCCGGCACCACGTGATATGAGGGTATCTGCTCCCTTCCTATTATTTGTGTATCATCATTTTTCCCCAACAAACAAACCTGATATGTCTCTTGGGACTTATTAAATATTCAATCAACACTTTGAATAAATGAATTAATAAATTAATGAATTCAGATTAGGCTGCCAGCATCAGGCACAGAGGGAAAATCGTTAAAACCTGGTATAAAAGGAAAGATCACCCAAAAGGAGAACTTTTGGCTAGCAAAGCTGTAATCCAAGATCTGCATATATTAATGAACATCAATAAATAGCAGTAGGCTTGCTGGAAAGACAGGAGCTGGGATTAAATCAATTAAAAATGTTGTCTCTATGTAAATTAGAAACATCAACTAAATCAAACTGCTGAAAATGGAAGATGAAAAGAGTATTAATGAGCTGATAGAAACTTGATAAAATTTCCAAAATGTTCTGTTTGTTTGTTTGTTTGAATTCAGTGATGACCAAATATGGGAAAAGGGCATTTTGAATGTGCCATATGCATTCTTAGTGTCTCACAAGCACTGTTTGCTGAAGAACACTGCCTGAGGATCTTCATCATCCGAGTTAAAATAAAAGGCTGAGTTGTTTTTGTCTTTTACCCACATCAAGAATTAAACAGGAGCCCTTCAAAGATTACTGTATGCCCCTGTACAAATGTCTCATGTTGATCTTATTTGTTTATTTTTATTTTTATTGTTTTGAGACACAGTCTCACTCTTGTCACCCAGGCTGTAGTGCAGTGGTGCAATCTCGGCTCATTGCAACCTCTGCCTCCCGGGCTGAAGCGATTCTCCTCCTTCACCCTCCTGAGTAGCTACGATTACAGGCGCCTGCCACCACGCCTTGCTAATTTTTGTATTTTTAGTAGAGATGGGGTTTCACCATCTTGACCAGGCTGGTCTCAAACTCCTGATCTCAGGTGATCCATCCTTCTCAGCCTCCCAAAGTGCTGGGATTACAGGCGTGACCCACCGCGCCTGGCTTTGACCTTATTTTTGAGGTACGTATTTTACTGTGATAGGCACTATAAGATATGGTGCCCAAAGCCACCACCAGCAAGATGGAATGGTTCCGGAGAACTCTCCACTCCTCTGCAGGCTCTCATCTCCCTATTGACAGAAACAGTTCCAAGCAGGAGGCGAAACTTAGCTGAAAACATTTTCTTATTTTCAGCTACTGTGGCTGATCCTCGACTCACAATGCCCCTCGCCACCTCAACAAACCTGTGCTCACACACATATTCTCAGGATGAATCCACTCATATCTTTCATCTGCATTACCTCAGAGAACACATCAAATCCATGCTTCTTTGTCCTCTGCACAGGGTTGTACACCCCCTAATTGGGTCCACTATGCCTCTCTCCCAATTCCCCTAAAATTTCCATTTTGTTTTCCAGAGCTTAGGGGTCTGTCTAGAGCAATAGCTCCCGTTTCTTCAGACTGTTCACCTTCTTGCTGTAACATGAGTCTAGCTGACTCTCAAGATTCCACAGTCACTAAAAAGAGGCTGCTCATTCTTTCTGGAGTCTCTTCTTTTTTACTAGCCTTGGAACTATGAGGTTCTTTAACAGTCTTTCCAAATAATTATCAGTCCTTAAACCCTATCAGCCTTTCCTTTTATTGTATTCTCCTAGAAAACAAAACAAAACAAAAAACTGTGGTTAAACTTACTCTGTGCTTACTATGTGCCTTTATCAGGGCAGCTGATCATGTCTGTCAAAACTAAAATAAAACAAAAAAATCAGGAGGCCGAGGCAGGAGAATCACTTGAACCCAGGAGGCAGAGGTTGCAGTGAGCCGAGACCTCGCCACTGCATGCCTGCCTGGCCAGTCTGGGCAACAAAAGCGAAACTCCGTCTAAAAAAAAATGCCAACTGCTGTCATGTAAAAGTATTTGATGTGATAACTCAAGTGGGCTCTCAGATTGCCCAACAAGCCTGATGTATGTATCTCTTCTCCAAACACTGTCAGGTTACTGAAAGACTATTTATACTATATACAACTCTTCAAATTACCACCACCTATGGCCCTTTCTCTTTTTCAGCTACTGACTTTATTCCTGTTTCACTGAAAAAATGAAAGCAATTAGAAAATAACTTCTTCACCCCCTTTGGTGAATTTTTCCCAACTTTCATGCCTATATATTCTTTATTTTTCCTGTTAAAATGGATGCACTGCCCCATCACTACTGCTCCATTTCTCTGCTCACGTCCTCATGCCAACATAAACCTCAGTCAATATAGACCACCTCCACTTGCTCACCCACATTTCCTCTGGGACAGTGGCTTCTACCACTATTCTGAGCAAGCTCCGTTAAGAGGCACTAATAGCCTCAACAATGGCAAATCTAACGGTGAACTCTCTGTGCTTGTCTCCTGTCACTTCAGAGCCAGTATTTTATCCCATTGATCATACTGTTTTTTCAAACAGTTCCTTCATTTGCCTGGCATGTCGTTCCACCTCCCTCTTTTTACCTCTCCCCTCCTAAGCTTTTTGTGTGATGTTCTCTCCCCTCAAACGGCTTTTACCTTGCAGGTGATATCTATTAAGTCTGTGACGTTAAAGGTCAGCTGACAGCCCCTGGACTTTTATCTGATCCATAGTGTCTTCCGCCATTTTCAAGTTCATATAAGCAGCTACACCTGACATTTCCCTGGGATATTTAGTTGATGTTTTATGTTTGCCATGGTCCTTACCAACCTTTTCATGTCTATTCCAAACCTGGTTTGTCCTCAGTGTTCCCTGACTCACTAAATGACAGCAATATTGACCCCAATGCTTAGGCACTTCTTTTCTTTTCTTTTCTTTTTTTTTGACAGAGTCTCACTCTGTCGCCCAGGCTGGAGTGCAGTGGCGCCATCTCAGCTCACTACAAGCTCTGCCTCCGGGTTCACACCATTCTCCTGCCTCAGCCTCCCGAGTAGCTGGGACTACAGGCACCTACCACCACGCCCAGCTAATTTATTTTTGTATTTTTAGTAGAGATGGAATTTCACCGTGTTAGCCAGGATGGTCTCAATCTCCTGACCTCATGATCCGCCTGCCTCAGCCTTCCAAAGTGCTGGGATCACAGGCGTGAGCCACCGCGCCTGGCCACTTAGGCACTTCTTAACATCTTTTCTTTTACAAACTTTGCACATCACTTGCGTATCCATTTGCATATTGCAGCATGATAAATTATCCTGAATTGAATGGCTTAAAACAACAAATATTTATTTAGTGTCTCACAATTTCTGTGGGTGACACATCAAAGTGCCCCTGAGTTGTGGGCTTCTGGTTCAAGGTCTGTCATGAGGTTGCAGTTAAGCTGTCATCCAGGGCTGCAGTTGTCTCCAGACTCAAGCGGGATGAAAGAATCTGCATCCAGGCTCACCTGTGTCATTTTCAGAAGGATTCCACTCCCCACAGACTGTTGGATGGAAGATCTCATATCCTCGCCTTGTCATTTGGGGCTTTCCATGGGACCTCTTACTTCCCCCATGGCAGAGTGATCTCACAGAGAAGACACCAAAGGTGTAAAGACAGAGCCAGGAGAGAACAAGAGTGTGTACCCAAGACATAAGCCACAGTCTTTTAAAATAGGTTATATCAACAGCTGTTCACAGATGAGGAAGCTCACAGAGTTCTAAGAGCAGAGTTTTGGTTAGCTGAAACTCAAACTTATGTCTCTATGGCTCCAAGGTCCAAGGTCATTGTCTTAATTTATAATTCCCTTCTTCTACCAAGTCATCTGTGACTTCTGATAGGGAGGAAACACTTCCCAAAAAGCCTTGGTTTGCACAGAGCAGAAGACACAGGCACAAATGGAATCATCAATTGACTTCACTGTCATCAAGAAAATGACCAGTTTCTTGAGGGTAAGGGTAGCATATCATTTACCATCTTATTCCCAATGTTTTGGATAATATTTGACACACAAGAGGGATACAATATGCTATTATTGAATGATTCCATTTATTCATAATTGTCAAATGCATGAACAAACGAATGGATGAACACAATACTGACTCCCCAGTGGAAAATATAGGAGTTCATGAGGAAAATGCTGGAGGTTATTGATCATGCAAGTAGGATAAACACATAATGGCAAAATTTTGTTACATTTAAGAAAATGTACAAATCTTAATACAGAATCTGAAATTTTAAGGATATGGTATTATGTCTCTTTAAGACGTAATATTTTGTGGAGCAAAATTTGTTCTGGTTATAAAGTTTTATTTTTGAAAATAAATTGGGCTTCTCCATTTTAATCCTAATTTTCCTGTGTTTGAAATCAGGCACATTCTTATCACTGTGAATAGACAGAGGGCTGGATGAGGGAGAATTCAAAGGATCAAATAAAGAGAGCTCAGTTAAAACAAAAAGAATGGAGACAGCACCATGTGTTAAGAGCAAAGCAGAAATCAATTCAATACATTAATATTAAAAGTGCTTATTGAAAGAAAAATGGTTTATAGAAATCTATGGTTAAAGACTTTTGAGTAAATTCTTCATATATATAAAAGAGAAAATAATGGAAAATTCATTTATAAGCCCCTTGACAAAAGAAAAACATAATCTTAGTAAATAATTCAATGTTGATGGTGGTGGGTGTGGGGGATAAGGAGATCTTATGGTTAGCAGTTTTCGGGGTCATATTAGAGGGTCTAAACAAAAGAAATGATTCAAGAAAAATCTTCAACAGACATGGGGAGACTTCCATGTTTCTCTTTTGCTTTTTAATCTATATTCTTAGTGAGAAGAAGGAGCAAATTGATATCAGATTTTACAATAGATTTTTCATATATATGAATACCTTGAGTCCCTTCATATTAAATACAGAGTGCCTGATGTTGCATTCTTAATGATGTAGTGAGGTGATTTCTTTTGAGTAGTTGTTCTGCCACATAAAACTGAACCAGTTAATTACCTCTCTGGGCCACAGGTTTCCTCATCTGCAAAAGAAGGGATAATAATATATGGGAGGTAGATAAAGTATCTGGCACATTGTAAGTGCCTTTTAACAGAGATACATAGCAATATTATTATTGTAATATCACAAATTAAATTCAAATATTCATTTGGATATTTTGTATTTGATGAATGAACACTGCCTAAATTTACATTTCCTTTATATTCTTTAAGTTTCATGGTTCTGAAAAGAAACATACAGAGCAAAATTTGGGGGGTTTTTTTTGCTATGAAATTTGCATTTGGGAAAAAATAATTACAACACTGAGATTTAAAAATTTGGCATCTCTCTTCCCATTCTCAGGTGACACTTAGCAAAATGAATTTTCTCAGCTCTAAAGCTAAGTAGAAATATTTTTAAAAAATTAATTAACAAACATCAATATTTGCAAAATCAATCTAATAATCAAACCCACAGGGTAATGACTAAATCTTCTTTGAAGAGGAATGGATATGCTGGTTGCCTTCAAAGGCCTCAATTTAGAAACATGCAGAAAGACATATAAGGAAATGTGCCACTTGTCTTCTCTAGCACAGAAAAAGGTCTGAGATGTAGCAAGATGATGTTTGCTTTCCACTAGTGTTTTAAGTCACATTTTGCTTTAAAGCACATAAAGTGAAGGGCTGAATCTGGAGAAAATTAACATACATGTCTTTGAGAGTTTAGGGGCTTGTCCCAGAGCCTTGGCCTGTGACACAAAACACAGCACTGGCCCTTGGGTCATTGGCTGTGATGAGGGCATCCACACACTGCTCTCCACTTTTCCCACTTTTTAAGCCCATTCTCTGTCTTCATTTTCCATTTTCCATTTTCATTTGTCATCTTAGTCTCTTAGAGAATTCCTTAAAGGCGAGGATGCTGTTTCTGTGTCTCTGTGTTTACGTGTCCACCAAATGTTCTGACAATGAGTCCTTTAATCAGCAGACATGAATTAATTACTCACTTCTAAGGCAAGGTTAGCTGATGATGGTAAAGAATACCAGTGTGGCCCTGGGCCAGAGAAGAGCCCACTGCCGTAAGCCTGGAGCAGTGGAGGCCAAGAGGAGAGATTCCTCTACTTCTAGAAAGGGGATGGTAGGGTAAGAAGGACTTTTTATTGTGGCTCAGCTGCCAGCTCAGCCACAGTACAATAAGCACAAGATAGACTCCTAAGATTTCTGACTCTGGGCCTTAGCTCCCAGATGGCATCTGGACTGCCCAGGGCTGGAGGAAACTCACTATCCTGAAGGGAAAGATACAAGCCTGGCTTTCTTTAGCATGTGCTGATGTAGAGCTCTAGGGCCTTGAGTGAACATACGTAGTAGCCAGGCAATGGTGAACATGGAACTTGAATGACACCCAGTACTATGCTGATTTCAGGTCTGATTCAGCATAGTCCCAGTGGTGGTGACTATAGGAGTATATGTGTGACCCCTCGCCTAGCTCCAGTAAGCTCAACACAGAGAGACATTCCTTTTTTGGAGGAAAGTAAAGGAAGAGAACTAAAGCCTCTGTCTGGCAATCCAGAGAATTTTTCCAGATCTTATCCAAGACCACCAAGGTACTACTTCTATGATTCTGCAAAAGCCACAGTGTTACTGGGATTGAGGTTCCCCAAATGCACATAATGCTGCAGTGATTACCTTTCAAAAAATGACAGGTACAAACAAGTCCAGAATGCAAAGACTACAGTAAATAACTCTTCAATGCCCAGGCACCAAAGAACATCTGCAAGCATCAAGAGCATCCAGGAAAGCATGACTTCGCCAAATGAAATAACGTTACCAGGGACCAATCCTAGGGAAATAGATATATGTGACCGTTCAGAAGAGAATTCAAAATACCTGTTTTAAGGAAACTCAAAGACATCCATAATAACACAGAGAAAATTTGTAATACTATCGGATAAATTTAACAAAGTGGTTGAAATAATTAAAAGAAGTAAAGTAGCCATTCTAGAGTTGAAAAATGAATTGACATACTGAGAAATGCATCAGTCTCTTAACAGCAGAATTGATCAAGCAGAATAAAGAATAAGTGAGCTTGAAGACAGGCTATTTGTGTACATAGGCAGAAGAGACAAAAGAAAAAAGAAAGAAAAAGAATGAAGCATACCTACAAGATCTAGAAAATAGCCTAAAAAGGGCATATCTAAAGTTATTGACTTTAAAGAGGAGGTAGAGAGAGGGATAGGGGTAGAAAGCTTATTCAAAAGGATAATGACAGAGAATTTCCAAAACCTACAGAAAGATATCAATGTTCAAGTATAAGTATGTTATTGAACACTAAGCAGATTTAAAGCAAACGAGACTATTTAAGACTTTTAATAATCAAACTTCCAAAGGTCAAGAATAAAGGCTTCTAAAAGCAGGAAAAAAAAAATAAGACACAATGGAGCTCTGAAATGTCTGGCAGCAGACTTCTCAGTGGAAACCTTACAGGCTAGTAGAGAGGGGGATGATATATTTGGAGTGCTGAAAGGGGAGTGGGCGGGAGGGGGGTGGGAAGCTTTTATCACAGAATAGTATATCCAGAGAAAATATCCTTCAATCCTGAAGGAGAAACAAAAGCTGAGGTATTTCAACAACACCATACTTGTCCTACAAAAAATGTTCAAGAAAGTTCTTCAATCTGAAAGAATAGCGTGTTAATGAGCAATAAAAAATCATCTCAAGGTGCAAAACTCACTGATAATAATAAGCCCAAAGAAAAACACGGAATATTATGACACTGTAAGTGTGGTATGTAAACTACTCATATATTAAGTAGGAAGATTAAAAGATGAACCAATTAAAAATAATAACTACAACAACTTTTCAAGACATACTACAATGAGAAATAAAAGGAAACAATAAAAATTAAAAAGCTGAGAGAGGAACTTAAAGTGTAGAGCTTTTGTTATTTTTCTCTTTGCTTGTTTGTTTGTTTCTGCCATCCGTGCTAAGTTGTAATAAGTTTTGAAAAAATGGGTTATTAGATCGTATTTTCAAGCCTCATGGTGACCTCAAAGCAAAAAACATACAACAGATATACAAAAAATAAAAATCAAGAAATTAAAACATACCACCAGAGAAAATCACCTTCACCAAAAGGAAGACAAGAAAGAAGAAAAGGAAAAAGAGAAGACCACAAAATAACCAGAATTTTTTTTAAAATGGCAGGAGTAAGTCCTTGCTAATCAATAATAACATTGAATATAAATGTACTAAACTCTACAATCAAAAGACACACAGTGGCTGAATAGGGAAAAAAATAAACAAGGCACAACAATATATTACCTATAAAACACATTTTACCTCTAAGGAAACACATATGCTGAAAATAAAGGGATAGAAAAACATTATTTCCTGCAAATGGAGACCAAAAATGAGCAGAAGTACCTATATTTATATTAGATAAAATAGATTTCAAGACAAAATATATAAGAAGAGAAAAATGTCACTATATAGTGATAAGGGTCAATTATTCAAGATAATATAACCATTTTAAATGTATATTCACCCAATACTGGAGCATACAGATATCTATAGCAAATATTTTTAGAGAAAGAGAGAGAGAGAGAGAGAGAGAGAGACCTCCATACAATAATAGCTAGAGACTTCAACATCCCACTTTCAGCTTTGGACAGATCTTCCAGACAGAAAATCAACAAAGAAACATTGGACTTATTCTGCACTATAAACCAAGTAGACCTAAGAGATATTTACAGAACACTTTACCCAGCATAGAGAATACTCATTCTTCTTTTCAGCACATGGCTTATTCTCAAGGATAGACCATAGGTTAGGTCATAAAACAAGTCTTAAAACATTCAAAGAAATTAAAATAATAGCAAGCATCTTCTCTGACCACAATAAAATAAAACTGGAAATCAGTAATGAGGGATTATGAAAACGATATGAACATATGGAAATCAAACAATATGCTCCTGAATGACCAGTGGGTCAATGAATAAATTAGGAAAGAAATTTAAAAGTTTGTTGAAACAAATGATAATGAACACAATATGCCAAAATCTATGGGATACAGCCGAACTAAGAGGAAAGTTTACAACAATAAACATCTACATCAAAAAGATAGAAGAACTTCAAATAAACAACCTAATGATACATCTTAAAGAGCTAGAAAACCAAGAAAAGACAGTAATAGTAGCAGAAAGGTAATAATAAAGATCAGAACAGAAATAAATGAATTGAAACAAAGAAAACAATACAAGAGATCAACAAAACCAAAAGTATGCTTTTTGAAAAGATAAACAAAATTTTTAAACCTTTAGACAGACTAAGAAAAAAGAAAGAAGACCAAAATAAATAAAATCCGAAATGAACAGGCCAATATTACAGCTGTTCCTGCGGAAATTCAAAGGATCATCAAGGGCTACTCTGAGCAACTATGTGCTGGTAAATTGGAAAACCTGGATGAAATGGATAAATTCCTAGACATATACAACCTACCACAATGGAACCATGAAGAAATAAAAAACCTGAAAATACCAATAACAAGTAATGAGATAAAAGCTATAATGAAAAGTCTCCCATCAAACCAAAGCACAGGTGGCTTCACTGATAAATTCTACCAAACATTTAAAGAAGAACACCAATTCTCAAACTATTCACAAAAATAGAAGAGAAGGGACTATTTTCAATCTAATTGTACAAGGCCAGTATCAACCTGATGCCACAACCAAAGACACATCAAAAAGAGGAAACTACAGACCCAAATCCCTGATGAACATTCATGCAAAATCTTCAACAAAATACTAGCACATTGAATTCAACAACACGCTTAAAAGATCACTCATCATGACTAAGTGGGAAATATCCCAGGGATACAAGGAGAGTCAGCATATGCAAATCAATCAATGTGATACATTATATAAACAGAATTAAAGACAAAAATCATAAGACCATTTCAATTAATGCTGAAAAGTATTTGATAAAATTCAACATTCCTTTATGATAAAACCTCTCAAAAACTGGGTATAGAAAGAGCATACCTCGACATAATAAAAGCCATATACAACAGACCCCCAGCTAGTATCATAGCTAGAAAAATAAAAACTCTTTAATATCTGGAACACTACAGAGATGACCACTTTTACCATTGTTATTCAACATAGTACTGGAAGTCCTAGATACAGCAATCAGACAAGAGAGAAAAATAATAGGCATTTAATTGGAAAGGAAGAAATCAAATTATCCTTGTTTGCAGATAGTATGATCTTATATTTGGAAAAACCTGAAGACTCCACCTAAATACTCTTAGAACTATTCAGGAAATTCAGAAAAGTTGCAGGATTCAAAATCAACATACAAAAATTAGTAACATTTCTATATGCCAACAGTGAACAATCTGAAAAGGACATAAATAAAGTAATCCCATTTATAATAGCTAAAAATAAAATAAAATACTTATGTATTAACTTAAATAAAGAAGTTAAAGATCTGCCCAATGAAAACTATAAAACATTGAAGAAAAGTTGAAGAGAATAAAAGAAAAATGGAAAGATATTCCATGTTTATGTGGACTAAAAGAATCAGTAGAATTAAAATGTTTATACTATGTAAAGCAATCTACAGATTCAATTCACTCTCTATCAAAACACCAATAACATTCTTCACAAAAATAGAAAAAAATTTACATGGAGCCACAAGAGGCACAGAATAGCCAAAGCCATCCTGAGCAAAAAGAACAAAACTGGAGGAATCACAAAACATGACAACAAATTATACTATAAAGCCGTGATAATCAAAACTATATGGTACTGGCATAAAAACAAGCACATGGACCAATGGAACAGAATAGAGAAACCAGAAACAAATCTATACATCTAAAATAAAGTCATTTTGTACAAATGTGCCAAAAACATACATTGAGGAAAGGACAGTTAGTTCAATAAATGGTGCTTGGAGAGGTCTTTCACTTCCTTGGTTAGGTATATTCCTAAATATTTTATTTATTTATTTATTTATTTATTTGCAGGTATTATAAAAGGGGTTGAGTTCTTCTTTTGATTCTCAGCTTTGTTGCTGTTGGTGTATAGCAGTTCTACTGATTTGTGTACATTGATTCAAACACTGCTGAAGGAAATCAGATGACACAAACAAGTGGAAACACATCCCATGCTCATGGATGAATAGAATCAATATTGTGAAAGTGACCATACTGCCAAAAGCAATCTAGAAATTTAATGCAATTCCCATCAAAATATCATCATCATTCTTCACAGAACTAGAAAAAAAAAAATCTTAAAATTTATATGGAGCCAAAAAAAGAGCCCACCTAGCCAAAGCAACACTAAGCAGAAAGAATAAATCTGGAGGCATCACATTACCCGACTTCAAATTATACTGTAAGGTGATAGTCACTAAAACAGCATGATACTGGAATAAAAATAGTCACATAGACCAGTGAAATGTAATAGAAAACCCAGGAATAAAGCCAAATACTTACAGGCAACTGATCTTCGACAAAGCAAACAAAAACATAAAGTGGGGAAAAAGCATCCTATTCAACAAATGGTGCTGGGAAAATTGGAAAACCACATGTAGAAGGATGAAACTGGATCCTCATTTCTCACCTTATACAAAAATCAACTCAAGATGAATCAAACACTTAAATCTAAGACCTGAAACCACACACTAAAAGATAACATCAGAAAAACCCTTCTAGACATTGGCTTAGGCAAAGACTTCATGACCAAGAACCCCAAAGCAAATGCAACAGAAACAAAGATAAATAGACGTGACTTAATTAAACTATAAAGCTTCTGCATAGCAAAAGAAATAATCAGCACAGTAAACAGACAACCCATAGAGTGGGAGAAAATATTTTCAAACTACACATTCAACAAAGGACTAGTATTTGGAACCTACATGCAACTCAAACGAATCAACAACAAGAACAACAACAACAACAACAACGAAAGTTAAAAAAGCAAACAATTCCATCAAAAAGTGAGTTAAGGACATGAATAGACAATTATATAAAGAAGATATACAAAAGGCCAACAAATATATGAAAAAATGTACAATATCAGTAATGATCAGGGAAATGCAAATCAGAAGCACAATCTGATACCACCTTACTCTTGCAAGAATGGTCATAAAAAATAAAAAACATAGATATTGGTGTGGTTGCGGTGAAAAGGGAACACTTTTGCACTGCTAGTGAGAATGTAAACTACTACAACCACTAAGAAAAACTGTATGGAGATTCCTTAAAGAACTAATAGTAGATCTATCATTTGATCCAGCAATCCTGTTACTGGGTATCCACTCTGAGGAAATGAAGTCATTACGTGAAAAATACAATTGTACTTGCATGTTTATAGCAGCAAAATTTGCAATTGCAAAAATATGGAACCAGCCCAAATGCCCATCAATCAATGACTAGATACAAAAATGGCATATATATATATACATATACACCATGGAATACTACTCAGCCATGAAAAAGAATGAAATAATGGCATTCACAGCAACCTGGATGGAATTAGAGATCATTATTCTAAGTGAAGTAACTCAGGAATGCAAAACCAAACATTGTATATTCTCACTTATAAGTGGCAGCTAAACTATGAGGATGTAAAGGCATAAGAATGATAAAATGAGTCTTGGAGACTTGGTGGGGAAGGATGGGAGGGGAACGAGGGATAAAAGATTACACATTGGGTATGGTGTACACTGATCAGGTGATGGGTGCACCAAAATCTCAGAAATCACTACTAAAAACACTTATCCATGTAACCAAACACCACCTGTTCCCCCAAAACCTATTAAAATAAATAAATAAATAGTGCTTGGAAAATCAGATATCCATATGCAGAAGAATGAAACTATACCCCTATCTCTCACCACGTATAAAAATCATATCTAAATAGTTTAAAGATTTAAATCTAAGACCTCAGACAATAAAAGTACTACAAAAAAATTGGGAAAACTCTCCAGGACGTTGGACTGGGCAAAGATTTTTTGAATAATAGCCTACAAACAAAGGAAACTAAAGCAAAAATGGACAAGTATGATTACATGAAGTGAAAAGTATCTGAACAGCAAACGAAACAATGAACTAAGTGCAGAGATAACCTACAGAATGGGAGAAAATTGGCAACTACCCAACTGACAAGGGATTAATAACCAGAATATATAAAGGACGCAAACAACTCTATAGGACAATATCTAAGAATCCAATCAAAAATGGGCAAAATATCTGAATAGACATTTCTCAAAAGAAGACACACAAATGGCAAACAGACATATGAAAAAGTGTTCAATGCTATCAGAGAAATGCACATTAAAACTACAATGAGATATCATCTCACCCAGTTAAAATGGCTTTTATCCAAAAGTCAGGCAATAACAAATGTTGGCAAGGATGTGGAGAAAAGGTAACCCTTGTAAACTGTTGATGGGAATGTAAATTAGTACAACCACTATGGAGAATAGTCTGGAGGTTCCTCAAAAAACTGAAAACAGAATTAACATTCAATTCAGCATTCTCAATCCTAGGTGTAGACCCAAAAGAAAGGACATCAGTAGATCGAAGAAATATCTGCACTCGCATAATTATTGCAACACTATTCATTCATAGCCAAGATTTAGAAGCAACCTAAGTGTCCATCAACAGATGAATGGATGAAGAAAATGTGGTACTTATAGACAATGTAGTACTGTTCAGCCATAAAGAAATAATCAGGTCTTGTCATTTGCAACAACATGGATAGAATTGTAGGTCATTATGTTAAGTGAAATAAGTCAGGCACAGAAAGACAAACATCTCATGTTCTCATTTACTTGTGGGAGCTAAAAATTAAAACAATTGAATGAATGGAAATAGAGAGTTGAATAATGGTGAACTGAGGCTGGGCAGGGTAACACATCTTGGCAAGGGTGAGGGAGTGGGGATGGTTAATGGGTACAAAAATATAGTTGGAAAGAATGAGTAAGGTCTACTATTTGATAGAGTAACAGGGTGATTACAGTCAACATTAATTTATTTCTACATCTAAAAACAACTAAAAGAGTAGAATTGAATTGTTTGTAACAGGAAGGGTAAATGCTTGAGGTGATGGATACCTCATTTACCCTGATGTAATTATTATGCATTATATGCCTGTATCAAAATATCTCATGTACTCAATAAGTATATACACCCACTATGTGCCCAGAAAATTTTAAACAGAAATGAATACCAGTGTGTAATAACATAAGACAAATACAAAGAGCTGGATGCCTTTCTACACATTTTGCTGTTAAAGTGGTTGTCTTTTACATAATGATAAAGAAGGATAGTAGCCTCTCTTTTCTTTTCTCTTCCCTCCCTCCCTCCCTCCCTCCCTCCCTCCCTCCCTCCCTCCCTCCCTCCCTCCCTCCCTCCCTCCCTCCCTCCCTCCCTTCCTTCCTTCCTTCCTTCCCTCCGAGTGTTTCTCACCATGTTTCCCAGGCTGGAGAACAGTGGTTATGCACAGGCATAATCATAGCACACTACAGTCTCAAACCCCTGACCTGAAGTGATCCTCAGCCTTTTGAGTAGCTGACTACAGGCATGCAGTACTGAGTTCAGCTAAGACCAACTAATTTAGTAGAAAAAGCATTGACTTCAGAGTTAGACTGCAGCTCAAAGCCTGAAACTGCCATTTGATATTTAAATAACAGATATTTTTATATGGCATATAACTTGCAACTAGTCTCTGTGACATGCAGGAAATATTGTGAAGCACAAGATAAAGACTCCTCCTACATTGGAATCCTAGATCCTTCACTTATGAGCACTGTGACCTTGGGCTAGTTACTTAACCTTTCTGTGCTTTGTGTAAAAGGAAAGTATTAATAATATGTTGTGGTTATTGAGACTGAGTTAAATGTTCTTAAATTAGTGATGGCAGAGAGTAAGTATAACAAGTTCTTCCTATTATAATTATTAATTTATGTTAATATAGGAACATTTAGTGGTATTATGGAATTTTGGAATCGTAGACTTTGAAATAAGATATATCTGAATTTGATTCCATTATATTATAACTATACATAGTCATAATACAGTATCTAATCTGAAAAATATTATGAGGATTAAGTAAGCCATGTAAAACACATAGCTTTTAATAAAAATATGCATGTGTATGTGTGTAGATGTATATACATATATATATATATATATACTTGCATATAATATACATGTAATCAAGCTGTCAATGGAGGTCTTCCAGCTACTTTTCAGAATTAGGATCATCTCCTCAGCAGATGCTGCGTTCACTCAAACAGACAACTCAAGTCCTTAATGGATATCAATTAAAAATAATCACGAGATAGATTTGATGACTGAAAAGCAATATGAGCCACTTCAAGTGAACGGTTTGATCACTTAAAATTAAAAATCCCTTTGCAATTTTACTGTAGAATTATCTTTGTCTTCTTCAATTCAGCTTTTCCTCTGACTTGATTCTTATTGTTTAGTTTTCTCTCATCTCTTCTCTCCCCTCTTCAGAAACAAAATACAAGAGCTCACCTTTCATGGAAAATAATATGGGTGACTTTTATTGTCTTAGATAATTCTGATGTCAGATATAAATAAAATACATGTCTTATAGAACTAAAATCATATTTCTGCCTTAATGTCTTTTTATTATTATCCCATGAAATGAGAACGGGTAATGACATCTAACTATTTTGGCTGGAATATTTAGAAAAACATGACAAAATTAAAAAAATTTTTTTATATAAATAACTTTAAGAAGCTTCAGGGAATACTTAGTTTTTTTAAATTTATTCTGGATATTAAGACATATAACTAACAATCTTAAGAACTGATTTATTCTGGATATTAAGACATATAACTAACAATTTTAAGAACTGATTTTAGAACTTTACATTTTTAAAGAATGTGTGCT
Organism: Pan paniscus; assembly: GCF_029289425.2. Lineage (NCBI taxonomy): Eukaryota > Metazoa > Chordata > Mammalia > Primates > Hominidae > Pan > Pan paniscus. The sequence continues at coordinate 49,720,429 of NC_073262.2, forward strand.
ATAATTTTATGAATGGCAAACTGCTATCAAGTGATAGATTATTTTATTTTTCTATTGTGGATACACATCAAAAATGACATGAGGCCAACTGTGACCCCAAATATGAACATCAGCAAGAGCTGAAAATTAGAATCTTGTATGTCTCCAAGTGGTGTGACAATGAGGAGCTACATGAGAATAAGCCTTTTATTTTTCTCACCATGCAGAACATAAGCTAACCTAACCACTGTGGCTGTTAGGAAAATGCAAACTCTTGCAAGTGTAAATACCACTTAAGGGCAATGTGGGAAAAACCGTACACCCAAAGGGACAGGCAGCCCTCTTTCAGAACTTAATTTTGGTTGAGATGAAAACATATATTACTGAACCTCAGGTCTGTCTTCTATAAGAGGAGAGAACAGTACCACCTTGCAGGATGGCCATGAGTATTACAGGAGGTAACATAAACCAGCCATAGGGAATGGCCTGGCATATTGTGCTTGCTCAGTTCCTCATCATTGCTTTGGGGTTTTCTTCCCCTTGTTTCTTTGCATTTATTTTTCAAGGGTCATTTTCAACCCTCTAATGGAACTTTCCATGTTAATGGTCTTTTGTTCCAGAGAGGAAGTTAAACGTGGATTTTCTATGGCTGTTCTCACATCTGAAAAACTACTAACTCCACACCTTGTCAATACTCTCCCTCGTATCCCTTTTTGATCCTTTGGTCTTTGGTAACTTGTTCCCCATTGTTTACACCTGAGGGACCCATCATGGTCACATCTTTGAAAAAAAGTCTTATTGACCAAAGGAAGTAGCTTTGCAGTTTTTTTCCTTGAATTTATTGTTACTAAACACATTCTGCCATGCCTAAGGAAAGCAACAGTTTAACACAAAACTTTTTTGTTGTACATTTTAAGAGCCAAAAAGAGCACTTTTGAAAGTGCTCAGTCTTCCTGAATGATGACTTCTGCCAGTAGCTTTTGAGGGTAAACACCAGAGGCTTTCGACCGCCAGTGAAAGGCCATTTGTGAAGACATTACCTCCAGGGCCTAATTGAAGTTCAGGATGTCAGCTCATTTCCACCCATCTGGTCTTTGGCAAAAGGTTGAGTCAGACTTCAGAAACATTTGAAATCAAGGTACAAATAAATACTAACCCCAAGAGAAGCATCCATTTAAAAAGCTCACAGGTATTTACTTGGTGCTGGAGCCTGACTGCGTGTCAAGTCCTTTCAAGGACAGATGGAGCTTCCCCGCTAGTGGTGCTGTCTGATTTACTTTGTTGGAAGACATGGTCTCATCATTATTCTAATGCCCTTGCTGCCTAGTAACAGACATGGATTGATTGCTGCTGCCTTTGATCCACAAATTTGCATTTGTCTGGAGTCCTGGAGGATGCCAAAGCTGACCAAGGCTCATCCATCATTTTCCTGGACAGGGTTTACAAATACACTGTAACCCAGGTGCACAAAGCCGAGGAATGCGTTTTGAGTGGGTATGGTGACGACTTTTAGATATGTTGCCCACTTCGGTTTCTTAGAAACAAAAATAAACTGGGAAGTAATAAATGATAGTTGTGATATGGACATTCTTATCCTTTTCAGGTTGTGTATTTATAATGCCATTTAATCAAAACATCTTACTTACAACATACATTCATGGATGTTCCCACTGTGAAGGAAGGCTTTCTTCGGCTTTTGCTTTTTGTCCCCTTTTTCTTTTTAAGCACTTTGCTGGTTTACATGTTTTTTTCTAGGTGGACCAAACACTCTTAAATTCTTTCTCAGAGGAAACAAAGGCAAAGCAAACTTTCTTTTAACTGTATTATATATCTCCTTTATATCCCCATAAAGCGCAGTGCTAAGAGGCTCTTTCATCCCAACACCTGCGTTTTATGATTCTTATGATAGAATATATTTTATTTGTGACTCCTTAAAGTGGATTGAAATGCAGACAAAAGAAATGGGATTCATTTAAAATGAAAGGCAGATTGGCAATATGTTTATCTGGACTAATATTTTTAAATATCTTTCAACCCAGAAAAGATTAATATAAGCTCTAACAGATAAATCTTATCTGCCATTTATTTACCACTCATTCTTTTTATTACTGTTCAGAATTGCAAAGATTTAACCAACTATATATTGGCCTTTTAAATGGTAGGTATTATAACATTCAAAAGAGAGAAATATCTGCCAAAAATCAAACAAACAAAAAACTATTGAACTCCCAACTCAGGTCCACTGCAATTAATTAGCCAATGAAGATGATAACAAGAAAATGCCTAGTGAAAGTTGATTGCAATATCTCTCCTGTAATTTTGCATAATGACAACATCAAAAGTGAATCTTCATAGAGTTTCTCTCTCTCTCTCTCTGTCTCTTTCTCTCTCTCTCTTTCTCCTTCTCTTTTGCTATGGGAGATAGAATCAGGAACAGAAATCTTAGTAGAGACAGAGTTTATAGTTTAGCCTTAGGGCACAGAAGAATGTCAAAGGGGAAAATATATAAAAAGAGAGTAGTATTTTTTAAACAAAAGGTTTGCGCCAGGCATTGTGGCTCACACCCGTAACCCCAGCATGTTGGGAGGCCAGGAGTTCAAGACCAGCCTGGCCAACATGGTGAAACCCCGCCTCTACTAAAAATACAAAAATTAGCCAGGCATGGTGCCAGGTGCCTGTATCCCAGCTACTTGGGAGGCTGAGGCAAGAGAATTGCTTGAACCCGGGAGGCACAGGCTGCAGTGAGCCGAGATTGCACCACTAGATTCCAGCCTGGGTGACAGAGTGAGACTCTGTTTCAGAAAAAAAAAAAAAAAAAAAGTTTGCCGAAAACTATACTCCTAGTTAAATTACAAGACTACTTGAGGGAGAATTATCCATTTGACCCACTAACCCTTCAGAGTAATTCAGAACTGGATGTAGGTACAAGAATGGTGGTAACTGGTCAGGAGTCAACTTTAAACATGATGGTCTTTATTTTTATAATTATAGCCAGGAAAGGAGAAACTATGTAATGTAGCCAAAGATAAGCTATCACTGTACTTTCTGTTGCAAAACATCTTCTCCTTACAAGATTGTGCTTTTGAGGTTCATTATTTGTAAAACATCCTAAAGGAAATTTCTCCAAATAAAGAAGCCCCACATTTAAATTTGGGGCTCAGTCTTATCTTAGAGGTATTATGCCTTTAAGCAACAACTTATCTCTAAAGCCCGGGGAAACCATTTGGAAGATGGACATGAAAAATAAATCTAACTTATGAGGCCACTTGGTGAATAAAATATCAAAGTCCCTCATAAAACACTGCTGCTATGTCCTGGAATAGCTAGGAAGGTACACTGTCCTATTCCTTCATTAGAAAGAATAAAGGCTTATTCTTTGCAGGGAAGGGGTCCAGTGAATAACGGTAACAGTCTTTACGCAAAGAGTCATTGGCCATTCAATCAGCACCACATTGGCTCAATGCAAGTGTTAAAAATGGCTCCTTTTCCCTTCTTCTTTCTCCTACGTTCCTTTGCCACCCTCTCCACTCTGTGTCTGGCATCATGATGCCCTTGGGTAGAATTTTATCTGGGACTACACATTTTTCAGTGTGGGCAACGGTACATAAATAGGTCCTTGTTTTGTCTCTCTTGCTGATATAGATTACCTGTCTTGGGACTCCCAGGTGAAGGAGGCTGGAATAAAGGTTTTGGTAGAGATGAAACATCTTACACCACTGATGAGGACAGGGAAGAACAAATAAGGGAGGTAAAGAAGACTTCACCTGGTTTCAAATCTCTGATCCACCACTTGCAAATTATGTGACCTTGGGAAGTCACTTAACTCTCAGGGACTCCATTTCCTCATCTGTAAAATGGGTGATATTTTAAGAATGCTATAACAACAAGACTCTTAGAAACATTAAATGAGTTAATATTTATCAAGCACTTAGAATAGTACCTGTAAGGGCTATTAAAATGTGGGTAAGAAACATCAGATATCTTTATTATATATGCCATTTTCCCCAGTTAAATTTGGCTTGAACTTGCAAATTAGGAGTTGGATTTATGTAATCAGCCATTTTAAAATTGATTTGATTGCTGCCAGCTTTATTACAGTGAGCGCACAAATGGCTGATAAGATTCCATCCCTTTAATGACCTAATTAAAAAGAAACAAAAAAGCAACAAGAACAGATAATCCATCCCTCACATTTCAGCCACTTAGAGGGACCCCTTGGAGTGACCATTTGATATGAAATTAAGTTGCTTATGCGTTGACCACAGGTAGATATTAGATCCACTTAGTCACAGAAGCACATCTGAAATTTCACACAGACAAAAGCCACCTGCTCATTCTGGGGAAGCCCTGAGGACGATGACCAACACAGACTTAGGGGAGTTGCATATGGAAATTCACAAAAACATGGGAAGACACCAGCCACTTCAGGGCAGGAATGCTTAAGGTTGGAGAAGACCAAACCTCATCTTTCAAACAGATAGAATACACTTTTATTGTTTCTTTTCAAAGAAAGTGTTCTGGCCTCCACCCACTCAAAGCAAAAATGAAATTGGCATTTTCAGACTGCATTTGTCTTCCTTTGAACAATGGTATGAGTTAAACTTTCTGTTCCTTTCATTTGCTTCTAAGTAATCCGATTCTGAATAAAATGTATGTTTCACCTGTAGAATGATAACAGTAAGAGAGTTGCATCTAATTTTGAAAGAGATTCGTTTAGAGCAAATTGAAATATGATGTGACAAGGCAGACAAATAAAGAACAGATGTCTTGGCCCTAGACAGGAACCTTTGTGGGATTCCCTTAGGAATCCTGGCCCTGCCCTCTGTGTGGGATTTTCTGTCTCCTGGCCTCTGTGGGCCTGCCTACCGGATGATAACACAAAGAGGTGCTGGAAAGATTAGGGGACATGTGTCATGCAAAGCACCTGTGATTAGACCTGACATTTAGTAGGTACTTAAAAATATTTCTTTCTTTCTCTTTATTACCATAAAAGGTAGGCTGAATATGTGAATAAATACCAGGTACTAGAAAAAGCTTAATAAGTGCTCGTTAAAATAAGCTTTTAATGTTTTGGGTGCATGCACCTTGAATAATTTTATATGATTGTAGGTGGTCACCCTTCCCTTTCCACTTGCCCCAGTACACTACAGAAATTATCCTTAAAAAGTACTGAAGATAGAATTTTGGATTGAGTGAACTATCAGATTTTCAGCTGTCCTCATTGATATACCTCAAACATGTTATTTTTAAAAAGCTCTACGCCTTCACTATTCTGTAAGTCAGAAACCGTATTAAGCTTTGGTATTTAGATGGAATCACACAACCTTTAGACATACCCCACTTTCATATTTGCAGATTTAATTAAGGCTGAGTGAGTAGAAAACTCTGCTTCAAAACTGCCAACCTACTAAAAAATGAGGAAACACATAAAGGGAGATATTTGTATTCTGTGATCAAATTCATGGAAAACCTGCTGAAGTGGGAGATATATAATGTCTCTCAGGATGGGCACTGTTCTACTTAATGGATTATCAAGCACTTATTAGTTAAAAAAGAAATACTGAATTTAAACAGTGACTTCCTTTCGGGAATGAAGATTTGGTCTAAGAACACACAGAGAGCAAGAGGGTGATTCACTATGCCACCACCTGGCACCCTTGCAAGGAGCCAGGACATCACTCTGAACTCTTATTCTCAAATATTCTTCATCTCTTGTTACCTACCGCCACCTCCCGATAGGGGCCATGTCTTATCAATTGTGCCTCCTTAATTTCCTCCCTTCTAGGAGAAGGTAACTGATGAAAGCTCCTTTCTCTCAACTATTTCAACAGCTCTGTTCCGCCTGGCTCAGGCTGTGCCCACCAATCCCTCCTTGCACTGCAGTAAGCATGGGTCATCGGAACTGGCCTCCAAGGCCCTACTGAAAGCTCTTTAGTGCCTGGCTCTTGGCTTGAGGTTGAAGTCTCAGCTCCAAGACAGCACTCAGTGCTTCTATCTGGAGACTTCAGTTCAGTCATCTCTCCTCCTAGCCATTCTTCCCCTGCTGTATGCTCTGGATGTCCCATTTAACACTTGAGCGTGTCACCACTCCTCCTGTTTGCTGGCCAGTGTTGTCTCTAGAATGTCCTTTTCCTCCTTTCTCCTTTTCTCTTTGCTTCTAAGTAATCAGAAGCTCCTACACTGTCACCTCCCCCATCCACCCCTGCCTTTTGCCAAAAGAAACACATCCACTACTCACTTCTTTATAAAGCTTTCTCTGGTGGCACTCCCAAGCATACTGCTCTTTGGTTTGCTCACAGTTTCTCCTAAAAAACACTATAAAGACCCTTCTGCACACTAATGTATGTATATGTTTATTTCCTTGATGAGACCATAAGTGCTATGGAAGGAGGAAAGACTCAGATGTAGCCAGGCATAAGGAATCTCTAGAATACAAATTGCACCAGAAATGCCCCATCTTGAGAAAAGGGGACCTAATTTTGCACCCCAGGTTTAGTCACTGGCTGAGGCTAAGTAGGTATATTATTTCTTTTTGTGTTCTCAGGACATAACACATTGAATACTTGTACTTTAAAATAAATGAACAAACAAAGAAAACAACACTTGGGAAATAGTTGAAATAAACTAATAATTGAGAAAATGAATGAATGGGTAAGTGGAGTGGGTGAGTGAACACAAGAATGAGGAGATAAGCCTATAATGCCATTCTCTATGTGATTTTTATGTTTGCATGGCCCAGACTTTAATCTAGACACAACTATTGCATATTGTTGACTTTAGGTAACTGTGGATATGGGAGCTGATTACACAGACAAAGCTGGTTATGGGGAGCCCTAGAATGCAAATTGCACCAGGACTATTCCATTCTGAGAAAAAGAGGCCTAATTTTTGCTCTCCATAGCTAGTCTCTGACTGAGGTCTACCCCCATGGTAGGGAAGGGTGGTGCTATAGCAACAGCTGTGAATTGTTACCAGACAACAGCCACAGCAGCTGGGAGATGGGGGCTCTGACTGATAAAACTTTTCAATAACGTATTATTCTTTAACCATTTAATAAGAAAGGAGATACATGTACTGAGATGCATGCGTATTCCCTGGGATAGAACCCTATTAAGAATATCCTTGCCATTGCCCCACTGAGGCACCAGATTCAGCTCTCAAGGCTTTTCTTCCTACTAGGCATCATCTCCCCCTAGGTGTATATACACAGACACAGACACAGGTACCACCATTCTTGAAGTTTTAAAACATGTTTTTTTTAAGTGGAACAATTGTGAGTAGAAAGTGCTGAAGCCGTGACATTAGTATTGAAGCTCTGATGGGAATCCTGGAGGCATCACTAACTGATACGCAGATTCTGCCACCGTGGTTAAATTACTGAGATTATGAGAATTTCAATTTTTCTGTCTGTATGGTGGAAATAAAAATGCCTCATTATTTTTAATTAATAATTTATCATGGGGGATTTAACACACTTTTAAACATTTTTATCATCTTATTGTTATTATTGCTCTTTTTGGGGGAGTCTTTGGGGGCTTTTATTAATTTAATTTAATTTTATGTTATTTTACTTTAAGTTCTGGGATACATGTGCTGAATGTGCAGGTTTGTTACATAGGTATACATGTGCCATGGTGGTTTGCTGCACCTATCAACCCATCATCTAGGTTTTAAGCCCTGCATGCATTAGGTTATTTGTCCTACTGCTCTCCCTACTCTAGTTCCCCACCCCCTGACAGGGCCTGGTGTGTGATGTTCCCCTCCCTGTGTCCACGTGTTCTCATTGTTCAGCTCGCACTTACGAGTGAGAACATGCGGTATTTGTTTTTCTGTTCCTGTGTTAGTTTGCTGAGCTGATTGTTTCCAGCTTCATCCATGTCCCTGAAAAGGACATGAACTCATTCTTTTTTATGGCTGTATTATTTTTCTTTTTATTCCATCTATGCTAACATTATTTAAGAATAAATGTTCTCCAAAAATAGCACATTGTCTTCTAAACTCCCTGCAGATTTGCCCTGGAACACACTAATTCTGAAGGAGTGGGTATTTATAATGTAAACATTATCATGTTAAAATTTAATAGATTGGCTGAGATAGATTCTGAGAAAAGCAAGCCAGTTGAGCTGACATCACCTTGACAGGATAAATCAGTAATTTTTCACCATCGCTATTTACTATTTTTCATTTACTTCTAATTTTGATGCCTCAAGGGAAATTTTGCATACTATAAAAACATTTTTAATAGTTAAATATACTTCTTCAGAAATCGTTGAAATAATTTTTTATCCTGTTCTTTTTTTCAGATTATTACACCTGCATTGTTTTATTTGAAAAAAATGAAAATTGGGAAGAAACATATGAATGAAACAATAAGGATTCATATGAAACATATGAATGAAACATATGAATGAAACAATAAGGATTAATTATTGTAAATTAAGGTATTTTCTGGAATACAGAGTATACATATTAAAATTATGCTGTTGTATAAAATGATATTGAATGGCATAGAAAAAATGTTCACAATATTTTAAGGAAAAGGGTATAGCTTATGACCTAGTATATTAAGACTGATCTCATGCTTTTGATAAATTCATGGGGTGGAGGGAAAGATCCTGAAAAGATACACATCAGATCAGTGTATAAGGCTAGAAATCTCTGATAACTTTTATTGTTATACTTTTTGCCATTTCATATTTTGTAAATTACATTCATCAAATATATTATTTAATAAAAAGTGTTAAAAGGTGGGAGACGGTTTGTGAGCATTGATTTTCAATGCATTGACTAATGAAAGCCTTTCCCCCCCAAAAAAAACTAATTCAAACTAAGTTAAAGTAAACGAAACAGGAAAGATTCTAGCGTCTTCCTTTAGTAGTTACTTTTAGGTTATATTTCTGCCATATTTCTTTCTCAAGTACTCCTCAAATGATGTAACCTGACCATTTCAAACTCATCTCTCACACACTTGTGTGACACATTCCTACCTTTGTGCCTTCTATGGAGACCTACAGTAAATCCCACCACTCTTGCATGGCACTATCCCTGACCCTCCAGGCTAAAAGTGATCTTTTACTTCTAATTCCTGAGTCACCAGCCATGGTCTCTTTGAAGGACTTGCAGCCAGACAGACTCCAATTCAGAGTTTAAATCTCAGATTTGCCAGAGAGTTACCTTCTGAGCATGGACCGGTTTCTTTACTTCTCTGAGACAGTTTTCTCACTAATAAAAACTGAATCATAGTTGCATTTGCCTTCTAGAATAGTCATAGGAATAATGAGATAATGAGATTACATGTTTCCCAGGGTGATTGTTTGCATATCCTAGGTGCTCACTCAATTTCAGTTTCTTCCTTCTCCCCCCACTACCCTTGGCCTCACGCTCAGCAGTTAATCTGTTAGCATATTATTTGTAGCTATTTTTAACATGTTATCCTTTCTGTTGTTCATGGCTCCTTTCTTAATGAAAAGTTCAGTTCCATTTTATTGGGATAGGTAAGTATACAGTCATTGTATGTAATAAATCTACTCAAAAGTACATGGAGAAAGACTTAAGCATAGACCCTCATTCCTTCCTCTCGTGAAGCAACCAAGGAAGTTATCCCTGTGAAGTCTGAGTGTGTGCCTTCTCACCTTTCCCCAAGCACAGATGAAATTACACACATCTAGGACATTTGCTAGTGTTTTTGTTTCTCTTTTACAACTTGCTTTTCTCAATTTATATGAAAGCCCAGAAGTATACACTTTTAAATCATTTTATAATATATAATTCTATGTCTATATCTTCATTGCTTTAATCATTATCTCTTTGATAAGCATTTAATTTCTCATTTGTGGCACTTCTGATTGACTAAAGAGCAAGTTCTCACTTTCTTCATTTTTAATATTACCCCAGTTGTGTAGCGAGGGGAGCAGCCTTAATATAAGGGAATGTAGCTCCTTTTCTCCCCTTCAGTGGATGAGTTATCATTGGTCAAAATCAGTAATAACTGCTTAATTCTCCTCTGACAGCAATGGGTCCAAGGATGGGAATATGACTAGGTTCTTTCCAGTGAAAGATAAGAGAAAGTCTAGTGGGTACTTCCTTTTCCAGATTAAAAAGCCACAAATTTTGGTGAAGAAAACATGGTGACCCTGTTTCTTCCTTATTGCTGGCACACCGTCATACATGGCTTTTAACCTTGAGGAAACAATAACATTTCAGCAGTTCCAAATAAGGCCTCAGTGAGCTATTAAATCAACCATGAGGCTACTGAGCTTCAAATTTCTTGTTAATTAAACAATAAACAGCCTCAGGATGTAAAATTCTGTTAATTTAGCATTCTCTTAATTCCAATCAAAAGCCTTGTAACAGATACACATATTGTAGAAAGTTGTAAGTGTGAATATTTTTATTGCTCAATTGAATGTATGAAGCTTACATATGAAAATCTGGTGAGAGCTGCCTTCTTTATTTCTGTTGTCACTTGGCCTTTTGCAGTCAATGAAGCCCTGCTCCTTAGGCTCATCCAACATATTACTGAGCATTGTGGATCTATAATTCACAGATTTGTAATCTCATACAATGTTTATAAAGCTAAACAGACATTATTCTTCAAAGCAAACTTGGAAATTAACACTTGGTATAGCATACATGCTGTTGATAAAGTGGTTTTGGAAACTCATCTTAAAATACTGGTTGTTATGCCTTAAGACATAGTTTAATTACTTCCCCCTTTTTTCCTCATGAGCCAGGGTTGAGGCCCGTCTTTGCTGAGGATCTTGATGAAATACAGTAATGGACATGCAAGAGTTTAGTGGTTGTTAAGTTAATGGTTTCAGGAACAATCCCACGCCAAGTGACCCTGGAGAAATGGTCATTGCCTAATAAAGAAGGATGAATGAGGTCATACAAATTGTTGGTTAATCTGTACAGTTTCTTTTTCTCTGGATCTGGCCACAGAAACTCTTCTAATCAAATTTTAAATTATAATACAGCTTTGAGTTTATTTATCTCTCTAGACATGGTATATTTTATTTTCTCAGGGATAGAAGGGAATCTGTCACACCTTTTGGTTTGAAGTGAACCTCCATAATGTATTGCTCCTGCTGAAGCAAAATATTTTAGGGGAATTGAAACAAAACCTTTACATCCCTATGGTTGGGGGGTGCTCGTGGAAGCTGAGCCCTTGCAAAGTGCACTGTGAGTAGAGTTCCTCTGGTCTGCCAGGAGTCACAGGTGGCAAATAAGCATGGTCACAGCTCAAGGATCCCAGTGAGACTTGAGACAGTCTTTGAAAACAGAATGGAAAAAAAGTAATGGAATGTAAGTGAAAGTCAGAAAAACAGACCCTGGCAACCGTTGCCCTTTCTCCCTCTGTAAGTGGTAATGTTAAATGCCTTCCAAATTTGTGAGACAAGAACAGAGGAGAAAATAGAAAATATTTTGCAGTTTTTGAAGAATAAGAGAGCCTTTTCCTGAAAAGTTTTGCCTGTAGGTCAAAAGTCTCTAGTTAATTACATTCATCTGGTCTTTTATTTCTTCATTAATTGTCCTTTTTTTTTTTTACTTCAAGAAAACCTTATTGATGGGGGACTATAACATACACTGAACATACACTGATAAAACAAGGCAATGTTTCTGTCCTTAATATACTGTCATTTAAATCTTTATTTTTCAATCAAATATTAACTTAAGTAATTCTTTTTTTTTTTTTTGAGACAGAATCTCACTCTGTCACCCAGGCTGGAGTGCAGTGGCATGATCTCAGCTCACTGCAAGCTCTGCCTCCTAGGTTCATGCCATTCTCCTGCCTCAGCCTCCCAGGTAGCTGGGACTACAGGCGTCTGCCACCACACCCGGCTAATTTTTTGTATTTTTAGTAGAGACGAGGTTTCACTGTGTTAGCCAGGATGGTCTTGATCTCCTGACCTCGTGATCCACACACTTCGGCCTCCCAAAGTGCTGGGATTACAGGTGTGAGCCACCACACCTGGCCTAACTTTAATAATTCTTATGGAGTATTTATTTTTGGCAGAATGCTGTTATCTGCTCATAATATAAACAGATGTAAAAACAATCCTTTTTGAATTCACTTAACTATTCCTTGAGGATCTTGTGATATGCCTTTTGCCAGATTCTGACATCAAGTGTTGGCTCAGAAGTTGAAGAATTTATAGAGCTTATAGGAAAAGGGGGCAGGATTACTAAACTGGGATGTGTGAAGGAAGTGAAAAATGGGATGGGGGTGCACTTTAGGCAAGAAAAAATGCATCATCAAGCCACAGAACTGGAAAGGCGACCATCCTACATTGGCAAATAGAAGGAGGAAAGTTTGCAAGGCCAAGGCTGAGTCTGGGATGAACACTTGGGAAAGCAGCTGTGCCACCACGTCTTGGTTTCTTCCATTTGACTGTTATATAAGTAATGACTGAAGAAGAAATTCAAGCCCAAAGGGTCTTTTCAGTGGTGGCATGACTTGGTGGCAAGGCATTCTTAAAAACTAAGAAGAAGAAACCTCTCTGAAAGGGAGAAACATAAATTTACCCATCCACCATTTATTTTAAACACATTTAAGAGACGTGCAATGTGCCAGAAGCACAATGTGTAAATATGAATGAGATCATCCTCTCCCCTTTCTCCAAAAGGTGACAGTCCACTGAAGAAGCATGGTCAACAAGTGTGATGGGGAATCACCAAGAGAAAATTGAAGGAAGGAGTCGCCTATTGATATTGAGAGGCCTCTCCTGTCATGAGTGTGGCTGATTTTGGGTGGTCCACTGCCAAGATTTGTAATGTGATTAGATTGTGAGTTGTATAGAGAGCTGGCTCAGCAAACTACAGTGGGTAGACCAAATCCAGGTCACCACCTTTTTTTGTATGGTCCTCAAGCTAAGCGTAGGTTTTACATTTTTAAATGGTCCAAAAATATCAAAAGAAAAATAATTTTTCATGGCACAAAAATTTAATGTCTATTAAGTTTCACTGGAGCACATCTAGGCTCATTTGTTTATGTGATATCTCTGGCTGCTTTTGCATTAAAATGAAGAGCTTGGTAGTTGCAACTGAGATTACATGGCCTGCAAAGCCTGAAATACTTACCACCTGGTCCTTACAGAAAATGTTTACCCATCTCTAAAAGAGAATAAATACCAACTAGCTGATTTGGGCTTCAAGTGTCTGGGGTGACTGCCCAGAAAGGAGTGAGGGAGGAGTACCGCCTTCCCTGGCCACCATGCTGTGTAGACCCAGTGACCCTGAGCATCCCAAATCATGGCTCCAGCTGTGACTCTTCATTGCTGGCCTCCTTCTTTGTTCCTCACTCAGATGAAAGCCCAGGCTACCTTGGCCCTCTGGGGAGGACTTTCACTATTTCAAAGGAAAGATAAATTTTTACCCCTCTGTTAAAAGTGTTTCGTCACAGGAGTGCTTTAGAATCAATGCATTACAAATTGAAGAAAAACTATTGCTTTACATCCAGTGTGCTTATATAAGCTGGGTAACTGCAATGACGTGGTGGGGATGGATAAATAAAATCCTTGATTCTCTTCCAGAACCACTATGGCCAAACCTCTGTCCTGTTTCTTAATTCAACTCATTCTTTCAACTCAAACTCTTTCTTTCTTCTGGGTGACTTCTCCCTCAGATCAGCCCCTCTTTGCAAGTGCCCTATTATTGGCAGGGATGCCTGTCTCCTGCCTTCTTTTACTCGTGTACTAATGGCTTTTCACTATGCACACAGCTCGGGCCATTTGCCCAGGAGCTTCCTGAGGCTCCCAGTCACTCACCAAGTAAACACAAATACAAGGAAGATGAAGTCTCCTAACATCATCTCCAGATAATATAAGCAACTTTGCTTTTTAGAGTTTGAAACTTTAAAAAAAATCAAAGCATATATTTCTTTTAAAAACATAGATTTTTAAAAAAATCTTAAACATAGAAGAAAATTAAGTGTAGTTTTTATAGGAAAGAAAAGAACAACATGTTTCATGAGCAATCATTTCCTCCAATAAAGGTCGAAGTGATCTATGGCCAGTCTGACTCTTTCAGGAGCAGTTTATATTTGAAAAGACACTAGATAATTATAACCCTTTGCTCAGAGACACAACTGTGCTAAGCGAATTTTACTCAAGCACTGGCTAAAATCATATGGCTTGACACTAATAATAAATTGCACAAATTCCTGCAACCTTAATCATTCTTATTTTGTATGAGATGTCATTCTCTTTGATAGGTATGGATGAGCGGTGCAAGATGATGGATAGTGTGGACGGCTGTCCACTAGCAGAGTCTGTTGTGGCATGCTTCATTTCTCGAGGTTGGACCTTGGAAATTATATCTTCCTGCTGCTTGTAGGAAAGGCAGCTTTGATTTTGCTATGCTGCCCATTTGTTCTTGTTTGGATTCTGTATATTCCAGAATGAGTATTTACTTCCATTCTGGTGTTTCTACTCTCTTTCATTACCCACTATGACATTTCAAATCAACGTGAAGTTTTTACTATTTGAAACATCGTCCTCCTAAGGATTTATCATTAGTGAGGGGAAACTGTTCTCAGAGTAGTCGGAACCATATCAGGGCTCTGCTACACTGTCAGACCTGAAGGAAAGGGATTTTAAAAATATTTGTTACTTTCAACCAGTGCTATTGTAGTAAGAGAAGAAAGGATGTGGATGCCCTGCATCTCAGTCCTGCTGGTGAAGTAAGCTTTGGAAAGGCTTCCCAGATCATTCCACTCAAGAAGTCAGGTTTTGTGGGAATGCAGGGAGTCCATCAGCAGCTAGCACTATGCCAGACACCACGTGGGGCTTTGTAGACATTGTCTCTTTACACATTTAATCCACTTGGTAAGGAAAGTACTGTTAGCTGCCATTTAGTTATATGAAGTATTCAGAGATGTAGGTGGCTGGCCCTGAGTCATGGAGCTTGTAGAAACCGAGGCAGGGGTTCCTCTTAGTGGGTTTTCTGCTACAAGGCCACTAAATTTGTCCTGGAAGCTGGAGCAGAGATGAACAGTGTATTCGGCTGTTCCTGGATCACTATAAAGAAATACCTGAGACCGAGAAATTTATAAAGAAAGGAGATTTAATAGGCTCATGATTCTGCAGACTGTATAGGAAGCATGGTGCTGGCATTTGCTTAGCTTCTGAGGGGGCCTCAGGGAGCTTTTACTCACGACAGAAGGCAAAGTGGGAGCAGGCATGTCACATGGTGAAACAGGGACAAGAGAGAAAGTGGGAAGGAGGTGCCACACTTTACAACAACCAGATATGGCAAGAACTCACTCACTATCATGAGGACAGCGCCAAGCCATAGGGGATCTGTCCCTAGGACCCAAACACCTCCCTCCAGGCCCACCTCCAACATTGAGGATTATATTTCTTCTTCTTTTGCTCTTTATTTCAAAAAAAAAAAAACACGGATACATGTGCAGAACGTGCAGGTTTGTTACATAGGTGTACGTGTGCCATGGTGGTTTGCTGCACCTATTGACCTGTTGTCCTCTAAGTTCCCTCCCCTCACCTCCCACCCCCTCAACAGGCCCTGGTGTATGATTTTCCCCCTCTGTTTCCATGTGTTCTCAATGTTCAACTCCCACTTATGAGTGAGAACATGTACTGTTTGTTTTTCTGTTCCTGTGTTAGTATGCTGAGGATGATGGCTTCCAGCTTCATCCATGTCCCTATAAAGGACACAATCTCATTCCTTTTTATGGCTGCATAGTATTCCATGGTGTATATGTACTACATTTTCTCTATCTAGTGTGTATCATTGACAGGCATTTGGGTGGGTTCCATGTCTTTGGTATTGTAAATAGTGCTACAAGAAACACACGTGTGGAGGATTACATTTCAACAGGAAATTTGGTGGGATCATATATTCAAACCATATCATACAGTAAATGGCTAAGCCCTTTGCAGAAGCATCACCTCCAGCACTGACTTCACCTTATAGCAACCCTGGAATAGAAGTGCCAAAGGTCCATGGACCTCCCGAAGCAAGGGAAGAACAAGTCCTCTCAGGGCTGCCAAACATCTCCCTTTCTAAAAGTCCACCTCTCAGGAGTGCCTGAGACTCACTCCCGGACACCCACTGCTGAGTTTCCTACTTCATAGCACTTTCCAATCTTTAATTTTACCTTAGGTTCTCATCTGCCCTCCTATAGAAAGTTTTTCTATTTGCCTCATAATAAGTTTTCTATTTGCTTTCTAACCAAAGCTTAGAAAAGTAATTCAGTTCACACAATATATTGGTTATAACCTAACCTCTTAAATTCACCCTTCCTTGTTATCAAATCAGACCCTGTCTACCACCCAGGAAAATTCCCTAAATGGCTAAATCTTCTGTAATGGAAATAATGAATCTGCCAGGAGATATGTGAAGAGCAGGGGCCCCAGCCTTCTTTGTCCACTTCTGATCTGTATCCACTGAGCGTTTGCTATGCTTTACCCTGTAATGTGTTCCCAGGGCACACTGAGATTATGACCGGATCTCTGTCCTCCAGATATGTAGAATGAGAAGAATAAAATCACCCCATGGGATTTTTGTGAAATTTAAATAAGGTAATGTAAATTAAATTCCTAGGTCAGGCTATGGCATGTTGCCAGCATTTTAATAGACTTCAGGCTCCAGTTCCTTATGGGGGTACACACAGTTAAGCCTTCCCTATCTCTGGTCCCAGTGATATCTCCTTTTGAATTCATGATCATTGAATCTTTGCTTGTAAGCTGCTGGGCCACTCCTTCGCTGACTTCCCCCATGGAAGAAAACCTCAGCTCCCAGGTTTTCTCTTTACAGCCTGCTCCTTGAACCTTATGACCTTATCCCTATCAGAGTCCTAGCCAGAGACTGTGAGGCTTTCACATGAAAATTATTCAAGAGGCTTAGTTATAAAGGAGCAACTGAAAAAGTTTCTTTTACTCAAAATAAACTACTGAAAAGGGTGTGGCTTCAAGCATGACTTTTAATACCTTTCCTTCTACTCCTGAATAAAGGGGAAAAGGCAGATGTGATCAATTACCTGCTGTCACCCTCCCGCATGGTGTGGCCTCCTTGATCCCATAGGCCCAGGTCCTTAATGGCCAATGGGACCTCACAGGCCTGCTATGATCTCACTCCCCATTTCCATTCCCCTCTTAGATGGCTGTGTTTTCTTTACTAACACCTATAGCAGAAATTCTGCTAACTGCATTCACTCAGAGGTGTCAGTGATAAGCCATAAATGATGATTTTCCATGGGATAGCTGTCTTTCATCAAGGGATATGTACAGAGTCCATGGGCATCTCTAAGTAAGTTACTGTAAGTGACTACTGGGCAGGGGGAGAGTGTCAAAGCATGTTTCTTACTCCTGAACTTCTCCTACCCAAGAGACCCCATTTCTGGCTCCATCCAAGCTCAACCTCAGTTAGCTCTTTTGTCTTTTGTCTTTGGACAAAAGCATCACATTGGCATCTCTGTTCCTTTTTATTAGACTGTATGTTTCAAAATGATATGTTTAGAACATTACAAAAAATCCTTGTGGGAACATTTGCCAATTCACCTATTTTCATTTCCTTCGGATCTGGTAGGGGAGGGGAGACTCTGTGAGCCTGGATTCTCTGGTTAATGAGAGGAGATGGTTTGAAATAATTAAAGCTGACTGTGATCTTCATTCATTCATTCAGCATAAGTTTATCCAGGAGAACTTTGGGTATGGAGAACAATGGAGAACAAGGCTAAAAAATCACACCCAGAGGGAGTCTATATTATAGACAGGAAGACAGAAAATAAACAAATACACAAATCAGGTAATTTCACACAATGAAAAATGTACTGAAGGAGTAAAGCTGCATGGCAGGTGAATAAAAATTCAGGTACTGTTGGAGCAGAAGGAGGAGATTGGTAAGCTTTGCTTTAGCAAGGTCCCCATGGAAAAACAACATTTGAACTGAAGCTGAATAGGAGTCAGACAATTGAAGTGCTGGGGGAAGTACAAATGGGGTAGAGGGCACAGCAAGGACAAAGGCTGAGAGAGAAGGATGCTCTTTTCAAATCTGAGGAAGGGAGAAGAAGGTGTGGCTTCAATGGGGTGAGCATCAGGTAATCGGACATGAAAGGAGGCCAAGGGAGCAGAGGCCAACTCATTTATTAAAAAACAGTAAGAAAAAATGAACCAAAAGGAAGAGACCTTTTCCTCAATCTCCAAGACCACTTGGTGTTGGAAACTGAGCTCTCCATCAATCTGCTCCCATCACCCCTTCTTCACACACTCTGAAAGCCTCACAGAGCTGGAATACATTAAAATAGAAAGACCTGTTTGCAACTGAGGGTAGGATGGCTTCTGCATCCTGATCAGCTCCACACACAACATAATCTTCCAATCTTATTGGAGAACTGACCTTTCTTCAACCTTCTAATTTCAACTAGGGTTCTCTGTACCTTTGCCAGTGATTTTATAGGAATGAAGTCATTTCTTCACTGTTCCACAGACAATATTTTTACTTACCCCTTGGCTGAAATGCCAGCTGTTTTGTGAAATCTACCCAATCTGTGGAATTAGATTCAGTGCCTGTGCCCACATTATAGCTTTGAATTCCCTTTATTAGTATCACTGTACTCAACTTACTTTCATTATAGTTAGGCGTCTCTATCTTTGTTCCATTTAACTATGAATCTAGGAGTCCTGAGACTTCATGGCACCAACGTGATTTTCCGCAATTTCTCCAAAAAACCTCTGTTGAACCCCCAAGGTGGGAGAAGTCCAGAGTACCCACTTTTGCACCAGAGAACTTGACAGTCTGTACTGCAATTGCTGATTTGCTTTTCTGCCTTTTGCTCGTTTGAGAGAACTGAACTTGGCCTTCATCTTATTGATGTCTACATGCCTAAGGCCCAACTGAATTTCTCATGACATGTAAATGCTTAATAAATAAGTAAATAATAAATGCATGAATGAATACAGGTTAGGGCTTAATAAAACTTTATTGGCTAAGTTTAATTTGAAAATTCAGTTAAAGTCAAGAGACACTTTTAAATATCTAGTTTGTACAAAACTTTATTAGACACTAAAAGCTAGGAATAATTTATTATTATGTTCTTACTTTCTGCAAAAGGTTATTATGGAAGCTTCCATTATCTCTTCCCCAAAAGCTCTTAAAAATAAGAGCATAATTAAGGTTTGATATCCCCCACCAAAAAAATGAGATTCCACTTGAACATAGAAAGGTCTTCTCTGATCTTAATGTTTATGTCAGCCTTTTAAATAAACAATAAAGTTGATAATGCTAGACTATTACAAGTAATTTATACTGCTTTTTTATACTTGCTTAAATCTTTATGATACTTTTATTTTTGTTCAATGAAAGTATTTTACAGATAAACCGTGTTAAAGTATTGGTATGTAGGATAATCAACAAATTATTGGTTGACTTTATGACATAAAAGTGCAATTGCGTCAAACTTATGATGAAAGAATTGTTAGTGGTTGGCTAAACCTGAAAATAATTTTGAGTCGGGAATGAAATATCAGAGTTGGGGAGTATAGTTAAGTGTTGATGACAACTCGGGAAGGAAAGTGACACTTCCCGGCGACAGACGTGATGAATCTGCTCAGGAATAACATCACGGCAGGCAGAAGTGGGTGCATGTGTATCATCACTATGAAATATAGGAGGTGTTGGATGTACCTCTTAGTTTGCCTCAGCATTATTCTGTGTACAATACGCACTGTTATCCTTCCTCTGCCACCTTGTTTTAAATCACTGGAAATGGTTATTTATGATGCTCTGCCAAAGGACAGAATATGTGCTTGCTTCGCAGTCTCATTTGCCCTCCAGCTGTTCCACATTCACCCTGTTGGCCACCTTACACTTGCAAATCCTTTTATAGAAGAAGTAGGAGAGTCCCAGCTGGAACTCCAGAGAAAGGCACTAGACACTGAAGGCAGAGAGACATGCTGCTTCAGTGAGCATGGTACTGCCAGTAGCCAGACATTGTCTCTCCCTCCTTCATCTGCATTTCCCTGGCAAGATAATGGATAGATAGATATCTGTGAGTCTGTTTCTATTCTTAAAATATTCAGCTCATAATATATAATAAAAATATGTTCATGGTTTCCCTCTGTAAGATTAAACTGTTCTCTTCACCTTTCTTTACAGAAAACACATTTCAGACTCAATGGAAAGGCTTCTCCAATTCCTCTCATAGCTCAAAAAAGCCATATTGAAAACACTGATCCATTTATAATACAATATACTTTATATAATGTGATATGAATCATATTTTTGTACCAAGTAGAAAGAGATTTGACAGTTTGAGATGGATTCCTTAAAGCTGATGTTCAGGAAATTTCTGTAAAAAGAAATATGTTTCCTTAATCACTTCTCTTACAGTACTGGGGATGCGCTTCCACAGTAAAAATGTTAGAGTCAACAGAATTGAAATTTAGCTAAGAGTGGAGTGGGAGCTTGCTCTTGGCATGGGGGATATTATGGTAATGAGGGACTTTATTGCTTTTTTTCTCACATTGTGAATCTTTCTTCTCTGTCATTTTTCCCACATGAAATTTGCAAATGAGATTCCATTTCTCTCTCCTGTCATCCCTGTGCAAGACTCCATATTTATACTCACAACTCCTAGAAGTTTACCTATCTGGAGAAGTAGTCACAAAAACCAAACCTGTCTAATAAAACCACAACTTACATTTCAGGACTCGGTCTGTTTTGTTTTTTTTTTTAATAACAGGTCAAAATTTTGATTTGTCAAGTAACCGAAGCTATATTTTTTTATACAGGAGCATAGTCACAGATTCAGGAACTCATGAGGCCATTACATTACATCTTAGAGCTATGAGGGGAGACCATATAGCTGAATTTTGGCACAATAGCTACCCCCTCAGTTTCTGTACGACCTTAGGTAAGTCACTAGAAATCTCTGCACCAGTTTCCTTGAATCTGAAATGAAGGGATTGTGTTAGATATAAAACACTCTATCCTGGTATAAAGTCATAGATTCCAAGTGAATGTTGAGGCTTGGAAAAGAATTTAAGAATTCTGTTAACCTGATCAAGGTAGCACCCAAAAAAAAACATGCTGCTATCATGTCAATTGTGAAAATGTCCCAGTGGAATGGGAGGACATTAACAAATGTTGAGAGTATAACCCTATTAGAATGAGGAATCCTTCATAGATGCAGCAGAGGTAAAGAGGCAGTTTTGCAGAACACATTATCATTTAAGTTATTTCCCATTCCTATATCGAAGTCAGCCATTAAAAAAATTCCAACAACTCAACAACTGAGGAGAGTAGAGGTAATTGTAAAAATAGTTCCTAATATTTCCTTTTACTTGCATATAAGTGCACTAAGCTTACAATTGAATAGTTTGCAGATTGCTTTTAAAGAAAAATTGAATGACTTGGCAATCTTTATTAAAACAACAGGAAGAAATTCTTGAATTTTCTTAGTTGCTTCCACTGCTTAAAAAACAACAACACATATTTTCAAACTCCACTTTTATGACCAGGCAGCTGTTAAGCTACATATTGTAAAACATATTCTACGTACTTCTGTTTTACTGCTGATATTTATCAGTAAAATTCCAAGATATGTTTCAAAGCAACCAGACTCCTACTTATTTTTTCTTCTTCAAAGTCAACAAAAATGGGCCGGGCATGGTGGCTCTTGCCTGTAATCCCAGCACTGTGGGAGGCTGAGGTCGGTGGATCACTTGAGGTCAGGAGTTTGAGACCAGCCTGGCCAACAAGGAGAAACCCCATCTCTACTAAAAATACAAAAATTAGCCGGGCGTGGTGGTGCACGCCTGTAATACCAGCTACTCTGGAGGCTGAGATAGGAAAATTGCTTGAACCCAGGAGGTGAAATTTGCAGTGAGCCCAGACTGGGCCACTGCACTCCAGCCTGGGTGACAGAGTGAGACTCCGTCCCCCTCCCACAAAAAAAAAGAAAAGAAAAAAAAGTCAACAAAAATGTTTCTTAGTCAATGGGTCAGGGATTAACAGTAAGAATGATTTGCCTGAATAATTACCCCTATTGTCTTCTCATTTTGACAAGTTAAAGTTGTCACTGGAACTATTATTATTCCATGCAACCACTGATTTAAAAATGTGTATGCTATATCGACTTTCTAGTCTGCAATGCTTGAAGTTTTCCTGAGCCCCAGTAGTGACTCCTCTAATTCCTGTTGATTGTTTTCTTTAAATCCCAGATTAACAGGAATTGAGGATTACAATGATAGTAAAACTACAGACCATGACTCATGCATTGGAAGACGCAATGAAAAATTATAATCTATTTGACCTTTTGCATTTATGTCTTTGTGGAATTTGAAGAAGAGTAGCTCAAGGCAAATCAGATGAAACAAAACCTGCATTTATGAGAAAATAAATAATTAAAAAAAAATGCTTGTAGATGGTCCCATTATTATGAGAGAGAGGAAGCTCCCAAATATACAGAAAGAAACATTAATCAGTCTGGCAGTGAGAGGCTCCCGTTGACAGGGATTAAAGGAAGAGGTGGAGAGTCCTGTTGAGAGAAAAGTCAGTGTTTAGAAGGAATGGGGAATCCAGTAAGAACCTGAGGTCAGATCGCAGCTGATCACAGCCTTCCCGAAGAGCATGACCTCCGAAGCTGAGACTCAACAGTGGCTTCTTGTGTGAACCCTAAATCACCCAATAGACCACTGAGTTTCAACAAATATTTCCACCCACCTTTACTGATTTTTGTTAACATCTGTCCATCTTACCTATTTGTGTTAAGTGTTTTTCAGCCAAAAAGACTGAAACAAACATAAAATTTACATAAAAATAAACATTAAAATGTTACATCTAGCCATCTAATGAATATGTTTACTTGAATGTGTTATAATTAATTTCTGTATCCCATTTTATTGTCAAGAGATATAAGGTTCATAAATCTTTCATTTTCAAATTAAATATCTTTGAAATCCAAAACCACCCTCTGCAAGAGTGCCTTTCTTTCTTCCTTGAAATCCTTGCTCTGATATAAAACATCTGGCATCTGGGAGTCTGATCTAGGACTCAGCTCTGGTCAATGGGCATGAGAAAAAGGCCCAGGAAAGCCACCTTCACCCTGTGGCTGAGCCTGCCTAATTGCAACTGCTCTCTCTACCATTAGGTAAATGTGAGCTACAGGCCATCCAGCCCTGGTGGGTCCTGGTCACCTGGACTGTGGTCACACAGCTCTTCACCATTGCAGATTTAACTTCTGCAACCTGACTTGAGCACTCCCTATGTGAGCCCTGAGGACCGTTCAGTCTTCTGTTACCCTGATTCAAGGAAAGTGTTTTGCAGGGTAGGTACAGAGAGAGCAGGGATCTCTATACATTGAACAGAGATAGACATGAGGTCTCCCTCTTCTCCAGTGCATTCAGATCCAGGGGTTTCCTCTTCATTTTAAAATCACTTATGAGATTCATTAACATAGAAGGAAATTACACAAAACAAATCAGATTATATATACTGTTCTCTGCTTTAAAAAAAGCAATCATTTACCTTGCATGTTGGCTAAATTGGAATAGTTTAATAGTATTTTATCATATTTATGTACCATAATTTCAGGAGCCTATTGATTCAAAATTTAATAGTTTTCAGCTTTTGCTCTTACACACCATGCTATGAGGAACATCTTTTACATATTACATTGATAATATTGTGTATAGCAAATTGGAAACATGCATGCTTAGCAATAAGATTGCTGGATTAAAATTTATGTGCATTTTTATTTTAATAGGCATGGCCAAATTGCCCTCCAGAAATTTTGCACCAACTCACACCCCCATCAACTGTATGAGAGGCCCTGTCTCCTCACACAGTTGCTGGTAGAAGGAATCACTAAGATTTTTTCTTTTCTTTTTTATTTTTTTGATAAGATAAAAATTCTATTTTATTGCTGTTATGATTTGCATTCTTTTGGAGGCAGCTGATGCAGAACATCTTTTCATATGCTTATTGGTCATTGTTCTGAAAATGGTAAACTGCCTGTTTACAACTTTTGACCATTTTTTATCTTAGCTTGTTCATATTTTTCCTTATGAATTTGTATAAGTTATTTTAATTTAAGGAAATTAGGCTTTTATCTATTATTAAGTTATGATTACAATTTCCCACTTTGCTGTTAGCCTTTTGAATTTGTTTGGTGCCATACAAAATATTTGACAGGTAATAGTCTGTGAGTTGAGTTATAGCTCTATTTTACCAGCACTATCATCTTGGACAAGTTATTTAACTTATCTGTGCCTCAATTTTCTCATCTTTAAAATGTGTATAATAAGAAAAAACTCATAGGGTTTGATGTGGATAAATAAGTTTATACACAGAAAATTGTAACATCGTGTAGAACTTATAGTCGTTTTATTTTGGCTCTTATTTTATTCTTCCATTATCAAATTTATCAGTCTTTTCCTTTATTGATTCTGGCTTTTTAAATCTTCTTGAAAATTAGAGAATTTTTAATATGTAAATTCTAAATTTGTCTGAAAAGCAAGTAATAGGAAAAAAACTATTCTCAGATTTATTTAATTTATAGTCTTATCGAAAGCTAATTTATTAAGTCTGAATCATTTCTGGGGCTCTTTGATGTCCCAGCAACTTGGGGTGTTTCAGACTTTGCACTCTTAGTAAAGAAAAATGCAGAAATTCTTAACATTCAGAAGTCACAGTCATGGTGATTTCTGTGCTGAGGCTTACATTTTCTAAACTGGGCCTGAAATTTGTAAGAGACCTTCTTGCCCATGGTGGTTTTCTCATGATGTTCTTCTCAAATAATAGGCAAAAAGGGACTAGCCTTTCCTGCGGAGGACCTTGTTGTCTTTCCTTCCATTGAGCAAGTATTGCCTGGACACGCCCTTTACCTCTGCCACACTCTTGAATGTGGCAGCTGTGCCATGCAGTTGGGTTGTTTTATATAAGACACAATGAAGGGCAAAATTTTCCTACCTGTGCTGAGCATGTCTAGGAAAAGCAATACCTGAGTTGCAGACACAATGCAAATCTATCTGGCAGGGAACTAAAGTAGGTGTTCCAGTGTCCAGAGTGGAGAAGCATCTCATGAACAGTGGAATCTGGCTTGTTTCTAAGTGGACACACTATACCTGGTGGTGTAATTGAGGCTTTGAAAGCTCTTCCCACACAAATAATGATTGGATTCATGAAAAGGGGCAAGACTGAATGTATTGTCAGCCTGGCTGTACAGAGTCAGACTTTTAAATTCTGTAAAAGTCCTAAAAGGGAAGCACAAATTCTTCCATCCACCGTCCTCCACCCCAAGTGTTTCTCTGAGTAGCATGGACTGGAATATGAAAATAGAAGTGGACTCAATTTCTGCTCCTATCATTTAACATTTAGATTTCTTTCCTTTAAATGTAGGTGCTGATATGAAACATCCAGCATTATTAATAGAATTTAATTACAGAAGAAACACATGTAAATGAAGTAGCCCATCCTCTACCTACTAGTGTTTGTATTGTGGTTGTCCTTGTTAGTCGCCCTCTGCAACATCAAAAAAAGATCACATCATAGATGCAAAAGGAGAAGTCTTAGTCCTCACGGCATATTTTAAAAAATGTTTTGAAAGGGCAGTACCAATGTCAAAGGACTCCTACAGAGACAATCCACATGCCATTGTTATCTTCAGGGAAATAAAAAAATGCTCCAGGAGGGAGAGGGAGCTGCAGGAGGTTTGACAAGCTTTTCTGAATCCTCTGCTATCAGCCCACCCTCCTCCACAACAGCAAGTCAAGTCGTGGTAAGTCATGTGCCTTGACACTGTTATTTTCAGCCTTTCTAGTAGTAAATTTAGATAGCACCTCCTGGGAGGTTTTAGAGTGACACAGTGAAAGAATATGGAAATGGAGAGGGCCAGTGTTTACATCAAATCTCAGCACTTTTCATAATTGATTAGCAAATATGTTTTGAACATGTATTATGCGCATGGCTCAGTGCTAAGCTCTGTCATTTGCTGACTTTGTAATGCTGAGAAAATTGAATATTTTAACTATACACAGGATTATAACAATTATATTAAATTAGATTATGTATTAGAGAGCCCCTTGTGGTGCCCGGCATAAAGTAGGTGTTCACTGAATGTCAAGCAAATGTCATTGACGGCATCTGCAATAAAACATATAATAATATATTTTAAGGCATTTAGTGCTGAGTTTGCCCACCATATCTGTTACATATAAATCTGTTGAAAATTAGTGGTCCATCAACCTTCTACATGGTAGAACCTTCAAAGGTGACAAAGGCCTTATATACAAAGAAATCTCCTTTTTATCATGGCAAGGTACTGAAAAGCTTTAGCGAATAGTTATTCTCCATTCACTACCATTCACTCTCCTTAAATATTGCAGCCTTAGAGGACAGGTAAGAGAAGCATTTGATAAGACTATTGAAAAAATGAAATTCTATGAGAAGAGACCAAATGAAAAGAACTATTATTTATTCAAATGACTCTTCCAGGCACGTATTAAGATATTTGCATACTTGACTCTCAATAAAAAACTCATAAAATGGATAATATCTCCATTTTCCAAAAGAAAAATTGAAGCTTGGATAGGTTGTATACATTGCCCAACGTTACCCAGCTAATAAGAGGCATGACTGGACTCTGAAATCAGATCTTTAATTTAAAAGCCAACAAGCAAGGAAAATAGTATTTTCTGGATGAGAGAATGTGGTTATGGGGGGTGAGGATGGATAGGGTGTTTTGTGCCTTTAGAGTGTGGCACTGTTAAAATGTTTATATTAGAATCAGAGCTCCCTGGAAGTGTGTCATGCATAAAAATAATTGATGGGAAAATAGATCAACGGCTAAAGCATAAGGTATAGAGGCTGGAAAAAGCAAAGAAGAATAAAAGGCAGGCAGTGTGTGAAGGAGCAAGTGACCGGGAGGCAGCAGGCTGCTGACTGTAACTGGGAGACTGAGGTGCATTTCCTATAAGAAGCCTAGGTGGAAGCCACTCTCCATCTGACAAACCAATATTGGGAGGAGCTGTTCTGGTGCCAGATTTGGCTGGGAGTCACTGGTGTACAAGACACTGAACAGGACTCTCATCGATTTGCAGGAAAGGTGGAGGAGGCCTGGGAGGTGAATGGGGACAGTGCTCCAGGCAAGGGCCACAGACCCTCATCAGCAGAGAAGTTGCAGGGGACCATGGCAGAACTTCACCCTGAAGGCTCTGCAGGGAACTGAAGAAAAGGAGACCAGGAGGAAGATCAAGGCAGTTTTGATGAGTAAACCTTCCAGCATTTGGAATCATGCCCATCAAAAAACCTGGACATAAATGTTTGTAGCAGCTTTACTTATAATCCCCAGATATTGGAAGCAATTAAGACATCCTTCAATAGATAAATGGGTAAACAAATTGTGGTACATCCATAATTTGGAATATTTTTAGTGATAAAAATAAATCCTTAAAAATGGATGAATCTTAAACATATTTGATAAATGAAAAAAAGCAAATATGAAAAGGTTACATACAATGCAGTTCCAATTACATGACATTTTGGAAAAAGAAAAACTATTATATAACAATGGTTATAAGGGCAAAACTATAGTGACATCTAGGAATTCAAGAGGGAGGGCAAGAGGGTTGATTAGGTAGAGGACGGGGGAATTTTTAGGATGGCAAAATTATTCTGTCTAATACTCAAATGGTAGATACATGACACAATGCATTGTCAAAACTTATAGAATTCATAACAAAAAGATAGGCAATTTTTTAAGCATTTAGGACGTAGAGAAATCCCAGGATGGAATGCAGGATGAGGCGAGCAATCTAACTGTATAACAAATGAATGAAATTTGTATGGGATGGGAAAAAAGGTGCTGACCTAAGTGAACTTTGGAAATGAGTACAGTCTATAAGTCTAAAGGCAAAAAGAACTGCACATAAGCACTACACTTTAATTAATAAAATTATTTCCCATGGGGCACAGGTTAATAATTCTGATCCTGATATACATGTACATTGGAATTTAACAACTAGCACACCTGGTGCTCAGATTCTACTTTCCAATATTCCCTAATAAAAGGAACCAAGGGCTCCTTGGATAAATGACTGAGTCTAATATTGGAGCAGGAAGAATTCAGGAGAAGCCTGGAGCGTCTTGTAGTGCCAGAAACTAAGAAAGAGCTGAAAATAATCCCAATGACGGGTGTGTGTTGTGAAGTGGGCACAGGAGTCAATTGAAGGAGCTTCAGTTGTTTGAAGTTTAGAGTAATTTGAGTCACAAAATAAATGGAGTAGTTTGGGGATTAAAACCCAAAACATAGAATAAATATTCCATAAAGTATTTGGAATATTATATGGAATAAATAGCCTATAATATTGTTTATTAGTCCTGGGGGCAGAGCAAGTTCACCACTGTTAAAAGAAAACTTTAGACAAATTAAATGTAACAGAGTTTAGTTCAGGAAAGAACTATTCTCAAATAGAGCAAATAATTTCTCAAATTATAAATAAACATAAATATTTATATTATTTATTTATTTTATATATTTATTTCATATATTTATTTCTTCAAATAAATTGAAAAAAGAATCTGTACTGATAAAAATCATTGCATCAATAAATAAGTAACAACAGGAAAATCTCTTGTGCAACAGAATACAAAATGATTTATGCAGATGCTTCGCCTTCAAGAAGATGGAGTGCCCCCCCGCCCCACCTCTTAGAAAGAGTGCAGTATGAAAGGGAGAGAGAATACATTTGCACAGGAGAAACCTGAATACTCCCTAGGCCAGATAGTCAAGGTTAATATCAATGGTTATGGTCCATGTGGTTAGTATGTTCTTCTGATATGATGCCATAAGAATGGCTCTTTACCTCTATGGTCTTCTTACCTCAAATCACCCCAGTCTAATCATGATAAAAACATCAAATGTATCCCAATTGAGGGACAGTCTGTGAAACCCTTGACTACTATCCTTCAAAATTTCCATGGTCATCAAAATCAAAGAAAGTCTGAGAAATTACCACAGCCAAGAGGAGCCTAAGGAGACCTGAGGAATATATGTAATAAGGTACCTTGAATGGAATCCTAAAACAGAAAAAGGCCAGGGGTGGAAACTGGAAAACTCTGAATAAAGTATGCACTTTAGTTAATAATAACGTATCAATATTGGTTCATTAGTTATAGCAGATATGCCATACTAAGACAGGATTCTGATGTGTGGCAGGCTTGGTGTAGTATGTATGGGAACCGTCAGTGCCACCTTCACATTTTTCTGTAGATGTAAAGCTGTTCTGGATTGAAAAGTTTATTTAAAAAACAAAACAGTATAGAAAAAAAAAACTTTAAGTAAATCTTGTCTGTGTGTTTTGGGATTCTATAATTAAAGCTTTATTAATTTTATCAGAGTAATAGTGCCCTGGGAATAAGAATTTGTTGACTGGAAGATTTGTCTTATGAAATGTATAACCTTTTTATAAAAGAGAAATGAGCAATATTTCAGCTTCATGGAGTTTTGCCATATTTATTCAGGGAGAGATGATCCATAAGCACAAATTATTGGCCTTTAAAACACAAAGTTTGCACATACACACATATACTGGCTCAGCACAACAGAGAACATTTTGATATGCCATTTTCTTTGAAATCCCATCTTCAGCCTTTTAGAACTTGCATGATTTTCAGAGATTATACACTTTCTCCTTGAAGAGGCTCAATGAAGAGTGCAGCCCATGTGTTGCAAGTTTAGTGAAGAATCATGCTCCCTCCTTTTCTAGGAAAGATTAACAGCATTTGCAAAAGCAAAGAGGCACGAATTACCATTCTGTTTTAGAAAAACTGCAAAAACGCTGCTACAACTCGAGTGTGTGCAGGGAAAGATAAATGTGATAAATTAAATAACAAAGAAAAGCCAATTCTATAAAGTATTTTACCTAGAGTTTTCATCTACCTACTTCCTCACTTTTAGCAGGTAATCTTTCTCTTCAGAGAAAATAAATTATTCAACAGTAATTTTAAATCAATTTTCACTCCTGATGTGAAGATTAAATAAGTTTATATATGTAAAAATTAAAACTCTCATTGTTGCTTTATCATTATTGATTATAATTATCATTATATTATAATTATTAGTATATGAAGTGGATATCTACATATAAAAGTGATATAAAACTTCCTACAGGTATCTCAAATTCAGTGTCTATAAATATAAATATCGTTTCCCTCCAATCCTATTTCTCCAATTAAGGTTCTTACCTCAGTGAATGACTCTGTAATTTCAAAATTCAGGAGCCAAATTAAACACCAACTATGTTGATTTTGCTTTCTATCTCCTGATTTGATGACTTCACAGAGTCCCCACCATTCCTACTTTGGCGTATCCTCTATAGACCAGTTCACAGTCTTGGTTCCAGTTTTCTCATATATGTCATTCCATGTGCTGTGGACAAGCAATCTCTCTACATACACTCTGGCATGTTGCTTTTCTTGTCTTATGACAAGGCTCCTTTTCACCACTCTAGTCTCATCTCCTATTATACCTCCTTTGTATCTGCCCTTCAATGCCCTTCAAGAGTTGTGTGTAATCTTCTAAGCAATCTATCCTCTTACTGTGTTCATTCCCTCGTCTAGAATGTTCTGTCACTTCCACTCCCAATGGCTAGCTCATATCCATCATTTAGAATTCAGCCTCAGTATCATCTTGTCTCAGAAGCCTTCATAAAACCTCCAAACTGGGTTGATAACTGGCCCCTCCATTCTCCCATAGGCCCCCTTCTGCTGATAGGATACAGGAATCACAGTGCTTACCACACCTTAAACCCGTTGCTCTTAAGTGTTGGTAGCTGTCAGAATCACCTGGAGAGTTAATTAAAATACAAATGGTTTGATCTGCTTCGAGAGTATTGGAGCCAGTCGTTTGGGAATAGAACTCGAGAATGTGCTTTTCTAACAACTTCCCAGTTGATGAAGATGCTGCTATTCTGGGCTAACTTCTTGGACTCCTGATACTGCTGGCTGAAGCAGTTTGAGTTCCCTAGGCTCAACCTGAATAAGGCATGATGTTTACTTAGCTTGGCCCTGAGTAGGATTAAAAAAAAAAAAAAAAAGAGTCTATGTAGGCGTAAAGTTCTGAGAAAGCACTTAGTCTGAGGAGTCAGATCATTACAATTCCATTGGACATTAAAGAAAAGAGTCATTTTCCTGCATAAGCAAAGAAAGAGTGTGGTCATTTCAGTATATAAATTTCTTGATTATAACCCTTATAAATTATTATAATACAATAATTTTAATACTGCAATGTGTTCTATAGGTGATATTGTTTACAAACTTTGTTTTATATTTAAAGATATCTCCATAGGACTCAATATCTATATTTGAGGGGATAAAACTTAAAACTGGGGATCAGTTAGCTGCCTCCTTACATATTTTAAGTCTGCCCTAAAGATTTCCCTACACATAGTGAACTGCAACCTAATTGCATGCGCAAACAGACTGCAACCTACTCTTTTTAACAAGTAGGGGAGTCTCAGCCATTCACAGCAGCTGAGTTTCAGCCAATCACAGCTACCAACTTTCAGGCAATTGCAGCAGTCAAGTCTCAACCAATTATGGCAGCCGAGTTTCAGCCAATCATAGGTGGCGAACTGTCGAAGCTGTGTTCAAATAGGGCAGTTATTGAACTGTAACCAATCCAGCTGTGTTTTCATCTCACTTCCATTTTCTGTATGTCACTTTCCTTTTTCTGTCCATAAATATTATCTGACAGTTGGCAGCCTTAGAGTTGCTCTGTAGCCTGTTCTAGTTCAGGAGCTGTTCTATTTGAGAATAATTCTTTGCTGAATTAAACTCTGTAAAATTTAATTTGTCTAGCTTTCTTTTAACAGTGGTGAGCTTGCTCAACTCCCAGGACTTAAAATCATGGATCAAACACATTCTTGCAAAGGAATACCCAGCAGGCAACACCTGCAGCTGTAATCAGACAGGCAGGCACAGGAGGCCCTCAGAAGAGTATGCAAAAGGTGAAGGCTGTAGTGTTTCAGGTGTTCTAGGCTTGGAAAAGATGGCAAGAGCAAGGCAGGATCCAAACCCCGGTGACGGAGCAATTGTGGAGCTCAAGAGTTAGATTTGTTTTTAAATTCCAGATATTACTGTGATAGATGTGATTTATAATAAAAAATATACATTTGTCTTCATCCTGTTTCCTGGTACACAGTTCCTAAGACCCTTGGAAGTTTCAAAGTAAGTGTCTTTTTGCATGCTAATGAGATGACTGATGTCTGGGGAAGTCCTGGATAGCCTCAGGATAGGGACTGGTTGCTGGTTGCCAGAGGAACCAACCATGTGCTTAGAGCATTGGAACTTTCAGCCCTACATCCCACCTCCCATTCTCTAGGTAGCAGAGGCATGCTGAAGTTTGAGTTAATTACCAATGGCCAATGATTTAATTTATCATGCCTTTGTAATGAAGCCTTCATAAAAACTCTAAACAATGGGATTTGGAAAGCTTCTGGGCAGCTGAACATATGGAAGTTGGTGTCACACGAGAAGACAATGAAGCTTCATCCCCCCTCACTCATTCCTGGCCCAGTGCATCTCTTCTATTTGGCCGTTCCTTAATTTAATCCTTTTATAACAAATGGGTAAGTGTTAGTAAACTACTTTCCTGCATTCTGTGAGCTGCCCTAGAAAATGATCAAACCTGAGGAGCAGGTTGTGGGAACCCCTAATTTATAGCTGGTCGGTGAGAAGTCCTAGAAGTCTGGACTTGCAATTGGCATCTAAAGTGGGGTCAATACTCTTGAGGGACTGAGTCTTTAACCTGTGGGATCTGATGCTATCTCCAGGTAGAAAATACCAAAATGGAACTGAATTATAGGATGCTCAGTTGGTATCCCTAGGGAATTGTTTGGTGAGTGGGGAAAACACCCCACACATCTGGTATCAGAAGTGTTCTCTGTGGTTAAGAGTATAGTGGGACAGACAGTTTGTTTCTTCCTTTCACAGTCCCCACTGATCCAAGAGGTGTACCTTCCAAGACCCCCAGTGAATGCCTGAAAGCAAGCATGGTTCTGAATCCTAGCTATACTGTTTCTTTCATACATGCATACCTATGATAAAATTTAATTTATAAATCAGGCAAAGAAAGAGATTAATAAACATAACTAGTAATAAAATAAAGCAATTATAATATTATAATACAATAAAAGTTATGTGAATTTGGTCTCTCTCAAAATTTCTTTTTTCCCTTTATTTGGCATGCAGTGATTGTACATATTTATGGAATACATGGTCATATTTTTGTAAATGTATGTAATGTTTAAATATGTGATGATTAAATTGGGGTAATTAGCACATCAGATACCTCATTAGCATATTGTATAATTGTCATGTATCTGTACCATTTCTAAAGTTTCTCTTGTTATTGCTTTCTAGTGTTAATATCATGGTGGTGTAAAAAGGTACTTAGTATTATTTCAGTATTTTAAAATTTGTTGAAACTTGTCTTGTGGTCTAACATGTGGTCTATCCTGAGTAATTTTTCATGTGCTGAATGAGAAGAATGTGTATTCGGCATCAGTAGAATGAAATGTTGTGTAAACATCTGTTAGGTCCATTTGGTCTAAGTACAATGTTTCTTTATGAATTTGCTGTCTAGAGCTGTCCCCTGCTGAAAGTGGAGTGTTGGAGCTTCCAACTATTGTTGTATTATGGTCTTTCTCTTTAGCTCTTATATTATTTGCTCTATATATCTGGATGTTCAGGTATTGAGTGCTGATATAGTTACAATTGTTATATCCTTTGGCTGAGTTGATCACTCTATCATTACCTAATGAATTTCCTTGTCTCTTTTTGTTTTTTGACTTAAAGTCTATTTTGTTTGATATAACTACTTTTAAATGTTGGTTTTTGTTTTTGTTAGGAATATTTTTTCTGTCTCTTCACTTTCAGTCTATGTGTCTTTCCAGTTGAAATAAGTTTCTTATAGGCAGCATATAGTTGTTGCTTTTATCCATTGAGTCAGTGTATATCTTTTTGGGAAAAACCGTTTGTATTTAAGGTTGTTACTGATAAGTGAGGACTTACTACTGTCATCTTGTTAATTGTTTTCTGATTATTTTGCATACCCTTTTTATCTCTTATTGTTTGTGGTTTGATGGTTTTCTCTAGTGATAATATTTGATTTCTTTCTCTTTTTCATTTTTATATCTGCTCTACCAATGAGCTATATGCTTTAGTATGTTTTCATGATAGTAGAATTTCTTGTAGGTCCAGTCCACTGGTGAATTCCCTCAATTTTTGGTTGTCTAAGAAATAATGTATTTCTTCTTCATTTCTGAAGGTTAGCTCTGCTAGATACAGTAGTCTTGGCTGGCAGTTATGTTTTTTCTTTCAACACTGAATAGATAATCTTATTCTCAGTTGGCCTGTAAGGTTTCTCCTTATAAATCCGTTGTTACTTTGAGGGAAGTTTCTTTATATATATATATATATACACACACACACACACACACACACACACACACAGTGCTATATATATGTGTGTGTGTGTGACTTGCCACTTTTCTCTATTTTGAGAATTCTCCCTTTGTCTTTGACTTTTGACAATTTAAGTATAGTGTACCTTGGAGAGAATATTTTTGGGCTAAATCTATTTGGAAGTCTTTGAGCTTCCAATAAATGAATGCTTATATGCCTTGCAAGACTTGAATTTTTTTGCAGCTGCTATTTTATTATATAAATCTTTTTATGCATTTTCACATGTCTTCTCCTTTAAGAACTCCCAAAATGCATTTGCTCACTAATGGTGTTCCCTATGGCATACAGAGTTTCTTCATTTTATTTCATTCTTGTTTCTTTTTTATTCTTTCTTTCTTTCTCTTTCTTTCTCTCCTTCTTTTCTTTCTTTGCTTTTTTTTCTTCTTCTTCTTCTCTCTCTTTCCTTCCTTCCATCCATAAAAGGACCTCTCTTCAAGGTCAAAAATTCTCTTTTCTGCTTGATTAAGGTTTCTTTGTATGTGAAGCTCTCAATTATACTTTTAATTTTATTTATTGAGTTATTCAGTTCGAAGGTTTCTGTTGCATTCTTTTTTTTATGGCATCTATATCTTTGCTGAATTTTTTATTCCAATTGTGAATTATTTTCCTTATTTCTTTGTTCCGTCCATTGGTGTTCTTGTGTATCTTGCAGAGTTTCTTTAAGATTATTAGTTTCAATTGCTTTTCAAGTATTCTAATCATTATCTTTTATTTGGGGTCTGTTACTGGATAATTATTGTGTTTCTTTGGAGGTGTCATATTTCCTTTCTTTTTCATGTTCTTTTGTCCCTACATTAATATCACCACAACCGGTCTAATAGTCATTTCTTTGAATTTTATTAAATACTTTCATATGGAAAGACTTTTTCTTGTAGATATATTTTTAGTATCAGTTGGGTAGTTGTAGTCTTCATATGATTTATTTGGCTATAATCAATATGTCAACAGTGTCTGTGAGTTCCTCAGTGGCTTGGGATACAGTTGCTTGTGAAAGCTGTGGGGAAATTTTGCTGGGGAGAGGTATACTGGGTGAGCTGATCTTCAGGCCTCTGAGGGACAGTGAACGTTAGTGCTGAAAGTGGTGATGGCAGGACCTGGATGGGGTAGTTTTTTAGTTCTTGAGTGGCATGCATGAATATATGGTGGCTCCACCACTGGAGGGGGCATTGTCGCTGTTGGTAGTGGTTGCACCAGGCATGTGGCTCTCAGGTTCTAGAAAGCATCTGCTTTGAACCTCTATGTCCTAGGGTTAATTTCCCTGATGTGCTGTACTCCCTGTCCCCCAGGGTGTAGGGCCAGGGACACTGATCACCACTTGGTCCAGCTGATGTCACATCATTGCAGCCCTGTGGAGGAATGTGGGGTGATGTCACAGGGCCCCAAGAATGTGAAAATGTGGGGGTTATTGGGCCCCTGGGAAGGATGTACACTTGTGGTAGCTTTGCTTTCAAAATGTTGCCATGCTGCACCAGACTTGGTCTCAGGTTTTGGAGGAACTCAACATAGATTTATTTTCTGGGATAATGAAGTTGTATGGGTTCAGGCAGCTCCTTATATGAGGCTCTGGGCCTGTAAGGGCTGAGTGGTCTCCTTTAGTTCAAACTGTAGGCATCTGTGGTAAAAAATGTGGACTACTGGACATCTCACACTTACCTTTTCCCTGCAATGGGGAGTCTCTCTCGGCTCTGAGCCAATCTAGGCTGGCAGCTTTGCTTCCCTCTCTAAGCTGCCATCTTGAGTTTCTGTGATTCAGAAGGTCGTCATCACTTTTATGCTGAATTCCAGTGTCCTTTAGATGCTTAATTCTACATGTGGTTATCTATTTGCTGTTTTTATGCTTCTTTGTGAAGGAGGCATGTGCTGAATTATTCTAGTCAGTCATCTTGATCTCAAAATATCTTATTGTACTGCACAGTGGGTAACAGAACCTGCAGAAAATAAAACTGCATAAAGCTACTTATCAGCTTTGTGGTCTTCTCGGAACTACAGCTTTCTCTGATGTAAAATGGGGCAATCAATACATAGAGATCAAGGTTATAGGGAAGTAAAAGAGAATTTATAGTTTATAAATTCAGTTATAAATAGCCACAAACCCTCTTGGAAGGCCTGAGAGTTTGCATAACTTGGTTAATAAATTTGGCTGTAGGTAGACTAGTCCCCTTACTTTTAGTTAAATAAATTAGAGTAGAAACAGAGGAATGTGGGCAGTTTATCTAACTAACTTGTTTACTCATGTGGTCTTAAGACTAAGATATAAACTGAGGCACATTGGAATAATAGTAAATTATAGTGCTAATTACCATTACTCTAGGTAGATAAGCAACATAGGAATCCAGGTGAAGCAGGGTCTAGGCAAGGCCTTCATCATATATCACAAAGTAAGAGTTTATTATCTATTCAGAGGGTCTGAGATGGCCATCCCTAAAACTTGATTAAGGATAATCAGAGGCCTTTTCCTTCTGCTATCCATCTCACCTTTGTTTCTTATGTTTCTTCGTGTACTATTTAATCTTATGGGGACTTAACAGAGCCACCATTTCACCAGATAGATTTCTATGACTCACTCAGGCTGGAGAAATTGTCCTTCCCCTGGGCTCCAGGATGTATATTGTGGGGGTTCAGTCAGGCTGGTGGGAAAAATTTTAGTTATAATAGCCACAAACCCTCTTGAAAGGCCTGAGAGTTTGCTTAACTTGGGTAATAAATCTGGCTATAGGTAGACTAGTCCCCTTACTTTTAGTTAAATAAATTAGAGTAGAAACAGAGGAATGTGGGGAGTTATCTAACTAACTTGTTTACTCATGTGGTCTTAAGGCTAACCTTTTCTACTTCCGGTGCCTAATTGCTTTCTACTTGGGAAGTCTGCAATGTCAATTACTCTTTTTTGGTGTTGACTCAAGCCTTTGTCAATTAACCTTTACTGAATAAATGCAAGTCTCGCTGGTTAGTTGGGGCCTTGGCTGCTACTAAGGGCTTGGACACTCAGTTGGACAGGCAAAGCAGAATATCTGTGTGTCGGCGTACTTTATTCAACCATCGTTGGGTCAGGGTCTGCGGGATGGACCCCCGCATTATGTCACAATGTTATTTCTTTATGTGGCAGTCACTCCTCCTTCAGGGAAGTAGCTATGTAGATTCTTTCATTTATTAACATTTACCATAGGCAGTGCTATAACTGCCCAATGGGTTCATCTTGCCTGCTCCCCAGACAGAGCCAATTTATCAAGACAGGGGAATTGCAATGGAGAAAGTGTAATTCACACAAAGTCTGCTGCATGGGAGACGGGAGCTTTATTATTATTCAAATCTGTCTTCTTGAACATTCGAGGATCAGAGTTTTTAAGGCTAATTGGGTGAGTATGGGAAAGCCAGTGAGTTGAACATGCTGATTGGTTGGGTCAGAGATGAAATCATAGGGAATTTAAGCTGTCCTCTTGTGTTGAGTCAGTTCCTGGGTGGGAGCCACAAGATCAGATGAGAGAGTTAATTGATCTTGGTGGTGCCAGCTGCTCCATCAAGTGCAGGTGAGAGGCAACAGCATGCTAGCAGCCCTCCCTCCTTCTCAGCACCTCCTTGGCCTCAGCACCCATTCTGGCCATGCTTGAGGAGCCCTTCAGCCTGCCGCTGCACTATGGGAGCCCCTCTCTGGGCTGGCCAAGACTGGAGCTGGCTCCCTCTGCTTGAGGGGAGGTGTGGAGGAAGAGGCATGGGTGGGAACGGGTACTGCATGTGGCGCTCATGGGCCAGCATGAGTTCCAGGTGGGCACAGGCTCGGCAGGCCCTGCACTCTCAGCGGCCAGCCAGCGCTGCCGGCCCCAGGCAGTGAGGGGCTTAGCACCTGAGCCAGCAGCTGCAGAGGGTGCACCAGGTCCCCCAGCACTGCCAGCCCACCTGCGCCATGCTCGAATTCTTCCTGGGCCTCAGCTGCCTCCCTGCCAGGCAGGGCTCGGGACCTGCAGCCTGCCATGCCTGAGCCCCCACATGGTGGGCTCTTGCGTGGCCTGAACCACCCCAACAGGTGCCGCCCCCTGCTCTGCAGCATCCGGTCCCATTGACTGCCCAGTGGCTGAGGAGTGCAGCTGCACAGTGCAGGACTGGCGGGCAGCTCCGCCCATGGTCCTGGTGCGGGATCCACTAGGCGAAGCTAGCTGGACTCCTGAGTCAGGTGGGGTCTTGGAGAACTTTTATGTCTAGCTAGAGGACTGTAAACACACCAGTCAGCACTTTGTGTCTAGCTAAAGGTTTGTAAATGCACCAATCATTGCTCTGTGTCCAGCTAATCTAGTGGGGACTTGGGGAACTTTTGTGTCTAGCTAAAGGTTTGTAAATGCACCAATCAGCACCCTGTCAAAATGGACCAATCAGCTCTCTGTAAAATGGACCAATCAGCTCTCTATAAAATGGGCCAATCAGCAGGATGTGGGTGGGGTCAGATAAGGGAATAAAAGCAGGCTGCCGGAGACAGCAGCGGCAACCTGCCCAGGTCCCCTTCCACACTGTGGAAGCTTTGTTCTTTCGCTCTTTGCAATAAATGTTGCCACTGCTCGCCCTTTGGGTCTGCACTGCTGTTATGAGCTGTAACACTCACCGTGAAGGTCTGCAGCTTCACTCCTGAGGCCAGCAAGACCACGAACCCACCAGGAGGAGTGAACAACTCCGGACCAGAGAAACGAACAACTCCAGATACGCCACCTTAAGAGCTGTAACACTCACCGCGAAGGTCTGCAGCTTCACTCCTGAAGCCAGTGAGACCACGAACCCACCAGAAGGAAGAAATGCTGAACACATCCAAACATAAGATGGAACGAACTCTGGACACACCATCTTTAAGAACTGTAACACTCACCGTGAGGGTGCACGGCTTCATTCTTGAAGTTAGTGAGACCAAGAACCCACCAATGTCGGACTCACAGGTTCTGCGAAATATCTCAATCACTGATGTTAGGAGCAGTTTAGAGATGGTCAGAATCTTATAGCCTCAAGCTACATGACTCCTAAACCATAATTTCTAATCTTATGGCTAATTTGTTAATCGTACAAAGGCAGTCTAGTCCTCAGGCAAGAAGGGTATTTGCCTTGGGAAAGGTCCGTTATCATCATTGTTTTCAACTATAAACAATAAACTAAGTTTCTCCCAAGTTAGTTCAGCCTACACCCATGAATGAACAAGGACAGCTTAGAGGTTAGTACGAAGATGGAGTTGGTAGGTCAGATCTCTTTCACTGTCTCAGTTACAACTTTGCAATTTTGCGGTTTCAGTGACACACAGCAGTCATTCATTTCATATTTATTGAAGTGAACTAAATTCTCTGTGACTTGAGAAAAGCTGAGCCTGATGATCCTTTGCAGGACAGCAGCTCATTACATTATAGAATTAGCCAAGATCAAAGCTCTAGAGAGGCAAGTTCTCCTTACTGTCAAGTGTTCATTTCAGGAGTTTATGCCATATTCACGTATAGTATTCTGTATGTTTCAAAATACTTTCTCATCACTTACGATGGTGTAGACCTAGGTTATGATGAGAGAGAAAGAAGAGAGAAAAATCCCAAGGAGCCTTAGCCATAACTTGGCTTTATACCCAACAGCAAATTTATTTCTATTTCCCATGGCCCTTCACTAAGGACAATGGGGAAGGACACTAAAAGCTGAGACCCCTGAGCTTAAAATAAAAGTTGGAAAAAAAAAAAAGACACAGGAACTGATAAAGTCTGCAACCCTCCTCAGAAGCAGAGTCCTTTACTTGCTTTATGAAGAATTCCAAAGCCTAGAATGCAAAGCAGTAAGGTAGAGAGAAATCTTCTGAGAAGCAGCAAGTCAGGCATGTGACCAGAGAATTTAAAAACCTAAAAAAAAAAATAAACAAGCAAACATAAATTTCTCCAGTGACTCCAAAAGGAGACATCGAGGGTAAAAAGCGACCGAAATCTCCTACAATTCAGAACGATAATTACTGGTCTTTAAAGAATAGTAATAATAATTATCTGAAGACTTACTAGTGCTCAAATCTCATATCTCCTGAAGGGAAAGTGCTATAACTTGACCTCAAAATGTTTAAAACTAGACTCACATTTTTATGCTAGCAAAGAAAGAATAAAAGTTTTTCTTTCATGGAAGTAAATATATATACTTCAATCTTCACTAGTGAATTACACACAATGTCTAACATGTTGTCAAAATTTACAAAACATACAAAAGAGCAAGAAAAATAGGACCTATATTCAAGTCGAGAAACAGTCAATATAAGCAGATCCATTGTTTGGAATTATTAGGTAGAGGCTTTAAAACAGCTATGATACATCTATTTAAAGTTCTAGTAGAAACGTGGGCAATCTGCATGAGTAGTTGGAGAATTTGGCAGAAATACAGAAGCTATAAAAAAGAGAGAGAAAAGCAAAACATGAAAAATACATCAGAAATGAAACATATATTCAATGACTAAACAGCAGACAAAACACAGTGAACCCGAATGAAGATTAGTATAAACTATCCAAACTGAAAAGAATAAAAGAAAGACTACAAAAAATAGAATAGCACTTGAGAAAAATGTGAACCTTTAAAAATGGTTTAACACACATATAATTGAACATAAAGGGTAAATTGTTTACCATACATGTAATAATATACATGTAACTAACATATATTTAAAACCATTTTTAAATGGTTTAACATTCCTATCTCAGCAGAATACAAAAGAATGAGAATGAAGATAATATTTGACATATAATTGATAAATGTTTTTCAAAATTGATGAAAGTCATCAATATACAGAATCAAAAAAA
The DNA here is from genome assembly GCF_029289425.2 of Pan paniscus. Lineage (NCBI taxonomy): Eukaryota > Metazoa > Chordata > Mammalia > Primates > Hominidae > Pan > Pan paniscus. Next base: position 49,761,672 of record NC_073262.2, read on the forward strand.
CTTGTGATATTCAAATAGAATAAATACTAAAAATAAAATTCTTTGGCACATCATAGACAACTGGTAAAAAATAAATATAAAGATAAAATATTAAAAATAGTAAAAATTGTAAATGATATTTTAGGCTGGTTAAAAATGGAATGACATTTCCAACATACTAAATGAGAAAAAAAACTTGGAACCTAGAATTCTATTTATAGTAAAATATCGTTCAAAACTTAGAAGATTTCTGAATCTGTCCATGAAGAAATGGCAAATCCACAATTAACCTTTCCCCACAAATAACTAAAAAAAGTGGACAAAATAGAGGAGACACAATTTACAGACATTGGCAACAAGCAGTCCAGAACTTGCCTCCCTCTGTTCTTTCCTCCTTTCTATTCCCAGGGAGAAAACGTTTAAGAATGCCCGGACTTACTGCTTTAGTACAATTTTCAGACGGTGGTGCAGGGAAGAACATAATTAGAACTTGGCCACCTTACAAAGGTGAGGAAACAGAGATTAGAGTTCTGAAAC